>NC_143014.1:371007766-371326119 GCF_055824585.1 Amblyomma mixtum | reverse complement strand
TGACTGCGGTGGCTCAGTGGCTATGGTGCTCGGCTGCTGACCCAAAAGACGCGGGTTCGATCCCGGCCGCGGCGGCTAGAATTTCTTTGGAGGAGAAATTCTAGAGGCCCGTGTACTGTGCGATGTCAGTGCACGTTAAAGAACCCCAGGTGGTCGAAATTTCCGGAGCCCTTCACTACGGCGTCTCTCATAGCCTTAGTCGCTTTGGGACGTTAAACCCCACAAAACCAAACCAACCTATGACTTCGTTACATTTCCAACAGGAGCACGTCGGCTTGACTACTTCTTCATACCCTAAAACATTTTAAATCTCACGGACGGACGGACGGACGGACGGACGGACGGACGGACGGACGGACGGACGGACGGACGGACGGACGGACGGACGGACGGACGGACGGACGGATGGACGGACGGATGGACGGATGGATGGATGGATGGATGGATGGATGGATGGATGGATGGATGGATGGATGGATGGATGGATGGATGGATGGGTGGGTGGATGGGTGGGTGGGTGGGTGGATGGGTGGATGGGTGGATGGGTGGATGGGTGGATGGGTGGATGGGTGGATGGATGGATGGATGGATGGATGGATGGATGGATGGATGGATGGATGGATGGATGGATGGATGGATGGATGGATGGGTGGGTGGGTGGGTGGGTGGGTGGGTGGGTGGGTGGATGGGTGGATGGGTGGGTGGATGGGTGGGTGGGTGGGTGGGTGGGTGGGTGGGTGGGTGGATGGGTGGGTGGATGGATGGATGGATGGATGGATGGATGGATGGATGGATGGATGGATGGATGGATGGATGGATGGATGGATGGGTGGATGGGTGGATGGATGGATGGATGGATGGATGGATGGATGGATGGATGGATGGATGGATGGATGGATGGATGGATGGATGGATGGATGGATGGATGGATGGATGGATGGATGGATGGATGGATGGATGGATGGATGGATGGATGGATGGATGGATGGATGGATGGATGGATGGATGGATGGATGGATGGATGGATGGATGGAGCTGAGCCCTTTAAATCGGGCTGTCGTTCCCGTCACCTAGCCATGACTCATGAAATTTCACTCTTCCCTTGATTTTAGCCAATAATCATATAACCTCCCCTCGTTTATTTCTACTCTGCTAAAATATATTATTCCTTCATAGTCTTTCATCTGCCCGGCGCTTAGTGGCCGCTGACGAATCGTCGCGCTTGCAGGGGACGATGCTGCTTGCTCCTTTCTCGCCCCTGCTCTTGCTGCTTCACGCAGGTTTGTCATGATACAAGACATTGGATCGCCACCATCTTCTCGGCGTGGGCACCTGCAACATGCAGGTGATGGTGATTTCCGACACCATGGTTTTCAGAGCATCCGCACTGGCATCCGCGAAGGAAGATGTTGGTGTGCAGTGTGCCATCCCGGACCCGAGCACCCTCGCTTAGCCGAGCGGGGCACCGCTTTGTCCGGGGAAAGTGTTGTGCTGGTGGTTGAGCTGATGCCGAAAGTGTGGCTGTATAAGGCTCTTTGGTGGAGGCAATACACCACTCTGGCCCCCGCTTCCAGTAGACGGCAGCACCGGGCTCACCCGACCGGAGGATCTCGACAGTCACTCTTCCCTGTCCTCCCCTCCGCCTTTCACTTCCCTACGTTCTCTCTCGCAACCCTCCTGTCTCCTCCCCTCTTCCGGGCTCTTCCTTTTTTCCTAGCGGCTAGGGTTAATCTTTTCGCATAACTATCCTGTGTTACACCATATTGCTTTACACTTATGGTGTACAGCTGGCGTGGGCAGGGCTTACTTGCAAGTCCCTTTCTTTCTCCCCTCGTTGGGCTCCATGGAGGCTGGCCGAAAAACACATATCCTATGGCTCCTTTTCTTTCATCAAAGGATCGCCCTCTCAAGGGAGGGCGGACCGATATAACCTAACAGTTCATCCAGAAAACAAAAGAAGTCTTCCTGCAATACCAATGTGTGCAAAGTGAAAAAACAGAGAAACCAGTAAGGAAAATATTCCCATTCGTAGTTCCTAAATGCCTTAAAGAAGCCTTGGGCACCGTTCCATGGTAACAAAACTGGCTACCGGAGATTGGCTGTAGGAGATCCGTGACAATGTTCAAATACCTAAATTTTCCAATATTCTATCATTTGCAGACATTCGTGTCTCTGTTACACACCACAGGTCTCTAAACACAGTGTGATCTCGGAAATCAATTTATCTGCAGGACGGCCTCGCCATTAAGAAAGTTCCCAAAGACGAAAGAATCAAAATAAGAAAAGATAAAGAAATTCCAACCAGCTAGCTTGTACTTACTTTCACTTGCTGCACACTCCCCGACTACACTGAAGTCGTCTGAAGTTGCAGCAACTTTTCTCTCACCCTACCTACGAACTTCGCCGATGTGCTGCGACGGGGTAATGCATCACACCAGCAGCTGCCACCTGCTGAGACCACACGCTGTATGGCTGTGGCGGAGCCATCGTAGCCCCAGGTGGAAGTAGCTGACGGTACTCCACCACCCTAAAACAGGCTACACTCCACCACCACTCAGCAGGCCTCAAGGTCTGTGCCCACGAGCCGAGGTCTGACAAAAAAAATCCACGTGCAGTGTGCAAGATTGTCCAGCACCTCTGAGGTGGTGGTGGATACGATGACCCAGAATAGCTTTGTCCCGTCTACGTCGCAGGGATGGCGGAACGCCCTGGATTGTCACATAGGAGACAAACCCCGGATTACGGGGCCAAACCTAATCTAGTTTCTTACCACACGTACATAAAAAGATTGTATTCGTAATACATTGGAATTGCAGGTGCTTTTAAATAGGTTCTCTGGTATAAAGTGCGTCTCAACTTCATACGCCCCTGTTGCTTTGTGCCTACAGGAAACTAACCTATATATTTCTTGCAAGTCAGCGCCCATTCTCAGGTGTCTCTCTTTTCGTCCCTCTACAAAGTACGGGCTCTACTTTTTTGTATTAGGGAAGCATTTCGGTGCAGTTTCTAGTTCCTCGCACTACGCGTAGGCAGTTTGAAAGTGCGAAAACACAGGCGAAAAACAAAGACTTCCAACAAGTGGCAGCACTAACGAACCTTTCACCAGTTTAATTAAATTACACTCCAAGAAGTAAAAAGAGGGCTATCCGTTGGCAAACAGACCGCTCCGGTCCCGACGAAATACATTACGAAATGCTGGCTCATCTTTCTGAATCCTCTATAGAAACGCTTCTGAAACTTTTTAACAAAGTATGGACGCTAGCAATAACACCTGAAGCTTGGAAAAAAAGCCATTATTGTAGCATTCTTGAAGCCTGAGAAACGGCAACCTTCTCTAGCAGTTACATGCCCATAGCCCTTTCGAGCTGTCTCGCTAAATATTTCGGAAGCATTCTGAACGCTCGGTTGATGCTTGTTCTCGAATCACGTAAACTTCTCAACATCCACCAGTTCACTTTAAAAAGCCTGCTTAACAACTGACCTTCTTGTCAGCCTTGAAAATACAGACAAGGAAGAGTTTTTACACAGACAACCGCGCCTTACGATCTTTTTGATCTGGAAAAAGCCTACGCCACTACATGGAGGTTCGGGATCCCACGTGACCTGAGGGTCTTGGCATTTGTGGCAAGACGCTTAAAGGCTTGAGCGATTTTCTTTCTAACCGTTCATTTCAAGTATGCCTTGGCGCTACCCTCTCGAAGAACTTCATGCAAGAGAACGGCGTGCCCCAGAGATACATTTTAAGAAGTGAACTCTTCATAGTATAAGTGAACTTCATAGAGCAAATAATCCCTAAATCTATTATGTATTCAGCCTATGTCGACGGCCTCCAAACTGCAAGTACCTCCTTCAGCATATCAACATGTGAAAGACAAATACAGCTGACATTAAATAATCCAGTCGCATGGGCAGATAATAATGGATTCAGGTTTTCCGCACAGAAATCAGTGGCTGCTCTTTTCTAACTTGAACGAGGAGTGCATGCTGATCCCACCCTTTATTAAGTCGGTGACACATGTTGAGCAAAGAATGGTGCGGCAGAAACACTCACAGGTAAAACAAACAAGCGACAAGTACAAACATTATTGCCATGGCTGCCAAACAACTCAATATATGCAGGGCAACACGCCCAATGGTAAAAACTGACAAAAAACATTGCGTATGAGCATGGCATGATCGCAGTGACTCAAAACCAAACTACGGTGCGTGATAAATGCCGAGGGAAGGATATTTAACCACGAATGAAGGAAAAACAAATCTGCAGCTAGCAACCGAAACCCAAAACAGTGAGGATGACGTGAAGTCAACAAAACAGAGCAACCGAAAAAGATGAAACAAGAATTTAAAACTCACGAAGAACCGCCCTCGGATTAGGCGCGAACAAGTAAAAACAGATGAAACAACATCGGGGAGAGCCGTGTCAAACAAGTTTAACAAACCTGCAGAAACATACTAAAACATCATAAGAAAACTCGTGTTACTGTTGGCATTTTTAGGTATTTTGTTTTGATCTGTGCCCTGTTATTAGGTAGCATTCAATAGTTTTATCTCCAGCAGCATTTCTGCAAACTTATTAGGTTCTATTCTCGCGTTGTCTTGTATTCTTTAGTATGTTTTTCGGGTTTGTCAATCCGGTTTGAGGCGCCTTTCATCATGTTATTCACTCGATTTTGCTTGTTAACGTCTAGTCGGATGGCGGTTCTTCGTGTGCTTAAATTCTTGTTTCATCATTTTCGGTTGTTTGGTTTTGTTGTCATCACGTCATCCTCACCATTTTGGCATCTTCCAGAGGAGTTCCATGTTTAGATTGTGGCACGCACCGCTTATGTCCAGGAACGCTAAATACTGTGTTCTGTGTTCCGCCCTAGCTAGATATATGCAGTTGGTAAGCACGAGCAGGCTATCATCTAAACGCGTACCACGTCTGAAGTCCTCCAGAATTGCTTCAGATTGTTGCGGATTAATGATACCAGTGTCAATGAGAAGAAGAAACGTTTTGAATTCATTAGTAACATGCGGAGAGCTTTTAATGTCGAACGGCACCTTTGTCTTGCGTGTGACCTGTTTGCGAATTTCGCAGTTCCGAAATGTCGCTTTGTTTTATTTTTGTTGCGAAAGCAACACTACGCTAATCGCCGAGCCATTTCGCGGAGCTCTGCAAAGGCCAAGCTGCGCACGCGCCGCGAGGAGTGGGTTACGTCACACGGCGCACAGCTGGCGCGCCGGGGCTGCCGCCGGAGCCGCCGCCGCGCGCTCTCCTTCCCCTCGCCGCCAGTCTCCCTCTCTCTCTCCCTCTCTCATGCGCAGTAGCGATTGCGCATCGCCATCTGCGTGGTTTGTGGTGCATATAAAACCGGCAGTGGCTTAGCTCTGCTATGCCAGGATATACGTAGCGTGAGCTGAGGGCGAGAGGTCCACATCTCGGTGGACACCTGAACCAGAGGGAAGGCGCATAACTGCCCTCTTGGAGCAGTGGGCACCTCAACCATGTTTTAAGCTAAGTGGCGGTACTGACAGGTGTGCGCTGCGTGCGTTGGCATCGACAACGTTGTGCCAGAAACGCGGCGCTGAAGCCATAGGCCGTCGGCGTTCGTTGTGTTCATTGGCGTTGGCCACGTTTTACACTCCGATCATTTTAAGGAAAGTAAGTGCGCATAATGACTCACTGGGACAGTGGACGCCTGAATCGCGCTTATAGGAACGTGGGGTGATGAGAGAGAGATGTGAGCTGCAGGCATTGACAAGGTTGGGCCAAAAACGCGGCGCTAAAGCCATAAGCCATCGGCGTTCATTGTGTTCATTGTCGTTGACGTCAGCGTTTTAACACTTTGATCATTTTAAGGAAAGGAAGGCGAGCGTGCGCGACGAGGCAGGCAAGCTGTGCGTATTGACGTCACTTGCTTCTTGCGCATGCGCAGTATGGTCATGCAAGAGCACACGAAATGGCGAGGCTGTGGGCAGTGTAGCTCACGCAACTATATATGGCTACGCGCAGGTGTTTCGCAATCCTCCAGGTTACACCAGAGCTAAACCACAGCCAGTTTTTTATATAACTGACTCTTGTGTTAAATTTGTTTTTCCTGCTTTTCTTCCTGGACCTCCGTGTGACCACTTTCTTGGCTCTATTATTACAGTTTCTTCTCCACTTGTACTAACTCCTACACCCGGAGTCCCTGTGGGTACCCCAATAACGCTACTGTGTTGTCTTGAATTGGATTGTTAACTTTTTACCTAACCGACAGCAGTTCGTGTCTGCCCCGCCGCGGTGGCCAGTGATTACGGCGCTCGGCTGCTGACCCGAAAGACGCGGGTTCGATCCCGGCTGCGGCGGCTGAATTTCGATGAAGGCGAAATTCTAGAGGCCCGTGTACTGTGCGATGTCAGTGCACGTTAAAGAACCCCAGGTGGTCGAAATTTCCGGAGCCCTTCACTGCGGCGTCCCTCGTAGCCTGAGTCACTTTGGGACGTTAAACCCCAATAAACCAAACCAAACCAAGCCGTTTGTGTCTGCCAATGGATTTTGCTCCGAATTAACCCATGTAAAGTCTGGTGTCCCTGAAGGTTCGGTGCTTGGGCCGCTCCTCTTCCTTATTTACATTAATGACGTAAGCAGCAACATCACTTCCACAGTTTGGCTATTTGCCGATGACTGCGTTATTTACTGAAAGATTACTGACCCTGACGATACTAATGATTTGCAATCGGTTCTTGATAAAATCGCTAAGTGGTGCAAACAATGACATATGGAAATAAATGTTTCAAAAAAAAAATCTTGTAACATTTACGACTGCTACAGTCACTGAGCCCATCTTTTATTCTGTCGGTAACGTAGCCATCCAAAAAGTTCCTGCAGTCAAATACCTAGGTGTCCACATTTCTTCGGACTTGACATGGCACAAACACATTGATTACATAACCAGTAAAGCATCAAAAGCCGTCGGTTTCACTAGGCGGCATTTGTACTTTCCGAATCAGGAGACCAAACTTTTCGCATCCACAACTTAAGTCAGATCGCAGCTAGAATATACCGGTATGATCTGGAACCCGTATCAAGCATATCGTGCCGAGAAACTGGAATCACTTCAAAATATGGCAGCTAGGTTTATCACAAGGAAATACGCTCGCTACTCCAGCATCACCAATATTAAATCATCTCTAAATTTAAGCTCACTTAAAAAGCGAAGACTTGTCACCCTGATATGTCACTTTAACATGCTTTATCACAATCTTTTCCGTTCACAGAATCTTAAATCAAACCAGCACATCGCATTTTCCCCCGATTAGACCTCTGCTTTAAAGTGCAACCCAAGATCGCTCACACCAAACTTATGCGTCATTCGCCATTGTACCTTGGCATTTACCTTTGGAATAAACTTTCTGCAGAAATTGGAACCAAAAAAAATAAATTACGACGCATTTGTTACCAAACTGAAGTGCTTACTCCATGCTTACTGATTCTTAATACACTGTTGTTAGAACTGCATTTTGTCTCCTGCATTGTGGTTCACGTGTGTATGTGTTGAAGCCTTTCTTTCACCCAGTTATTTTCCTTGTTTATTGGAGAGCGTTTGTTTATGCTTTTCAGATTTTCAGAATTCAAATTTGACTTTGTTATGTACTACATTGACTTTATGGGTTTTTCAACCCTCCTATGTAATGCCCGTGAAGGGCCTTCAGGGTACGTGAATAAAAAACATTGTGTCAACGCCAACTCCACGCATGTCGAAATTTTTTTCCGCCACTTCGAAGCCTTTATTCAGGGCCAATTTCTTTATCTCCTGACTAACAGTCGCGACGTCCCTGTAAACCTTTCCGTTCCGTCTAGCACCTCTGGTATTGTGCACACCCTGATATTCACCTGCGGTGCTATTGCCTTTGCGTCGTGAAATCTCTTAGCTAATCTTTTCAGCACTTGAGCAGCGCCTACGTTGAGAACACAATTAAGTCCCTATGCTAAGATTACCATGTTACATCCTAGAACACTTTGCGACAATTCGCTTCTAGTGTCCTACATGGAAAAATGTCGACTTACGCTGGCCTGTCTCCCCTCACCCGCTCCATTATAGCTCCGGCGCAGGTTATCATATTTGTTTCAGTCACCAGCGATAATCACCTGAGTACTTTCTTCCTCCATGCTAACTTCAGGTTCCTGCTTGTTGCTGCCCCAGAAGTGCGTTCTTTCTGTCCCGCTGTTGGCTCTGACAGCCACCTCTTCTCTGGAATTTACATTTTCTCCTCCTCTCCATCGCTTCCATACTTCTTAGCTGCTACCTGTCAATAGCTCTTCCTGTTCAAGCTTTCTTTACATATTTTTTCTTCACTGACCACGCCAGTAGAGGCCCAATCCAATGCTTCGGTCGAATGCCCTCC
The DNA here is from genome assembly GCF_055824585.1 of Amblyomma mixtum. Classification (NCBI taxonomy): domain Eukaryota; kingdom Metazoa; phylum Arthropoda; class Arachnida; order Ixodida; family Ixodidae; genus Amblyomma; species Amblyomma mixtum. The sequence goes on along the minus strand of NC_143014.1, from coordinate 371,317,749 downwards.
ACTTCGCTTCCGATGGTGGTGTCGGCCATTTTTTTCTCCATTCGTGCTATTTATTTGTTTTCTATTTTCTGCCTTTTGTACCTCAAGCTCTCTTTCTAGAGCATCCATACGTGACGATAGTGTGGCGTTCTGTTCGCCAACCATGTCCAGGGGAGCACTTAATACTCAACATATGTGCATAAAATCCGTGTCTTCCGCTTCCTCTACCAAGTCAAACCGCTTTTTCTCTAGGTTCACAAGTCCCTCACAGACGCTACACCTAAACTTCCTTTTCTGGACCGTCTCGTCCCCACTTGATTACTCCTACAACAAAAATTTTCAGAATGTGCACAGGCTCAAGCACAACGTGGAAACACATGTTCAGATACGTTGTGCATAATGCTTACGTTGACCGGAAAGGGATTAATCAACTTTGGTTTATCAAAGTTTTTAACTGAACGACAAGCGAATAAGCGCTTCTACTGGTTCGAATAACCAGGCAGCTAGAACAATAAAAAATTAGAAGGGACACTTAAGCTCCGCCATAAGAGCAATACACGGTACTTAATACGTTAATGCCCATATAAGCCGAATTCCTCACTCTGTACTTACCATTCATAAATTCCTGGGAGTCCTCGTACTCCTCCTGGCGGAGTGGTTAAGCGATGCGCCACTGCCCTGCGACGGCAGGTGCTGCTACCGGTGGGTCCTGTGCGATCCAGGTTGCTCTTTCCAGAAACCCCACCAGACCAGTCATTCGTTTCCCTGCCACGGTGCGCCGTTTGCCCACAATGTGGTGGCCAGGTTGCGATGATCCCACAAGGTCACGGGTCCTAGGTGGTCCACCTACCTCCTCGGTTGCTTTTCTGGGGATTTTTCGTGCATTTTTTGCTAACGGTAAACGACGCCGATGCCGAAGACGACGCCGGATTTTCTGCAGCATGAGCTCCTTGACGCTCTATCGCGTTAAACATTTACTTGGCAAAATTGGTTGACGTGTCGTAGGTGACGCGAGGCACGAGATGGCCGAGAGCTCAGGGCGCCCGACTACGTTAAGGGCTCTTGTCACGAAATGGAGTTGCAAATCTGGGTCGGAACGGAAAAGTGCAGCCTCCATTCACCGGAATGGAGCAACAGCACCCTAGAGGGAATGTCTACCGGACACGAGTGAAAAATGTGGGATAGTTTGGCTCGCGGGCAGTGGCACAGTCAGCATTAGTGAGAGTACTCAGTGAGGCAAATGCGGGAGTGGAGGGAAGGGAGGGGGAAATTGTGGGTTTGGAGTTGTCGTCACGCGACTTGGTGTGGTTTGGTGTGGAATGTATGTGGAGTGGGGTGTTTGAGGCGGCTCTTTCTATAGTGCAGAGTGACCTCGTAATATGTAACCACACGCTGTCTAGCAGAGAGTACGTAAGGGTCATCAAGAGCTCGGTTGACGAAAACTGGAGCAATTTTGTGGCCTGGCTCATCGTGGTGCGCCACGTGCTCATCTACACAAATCAGGGCCAGTCGGCGAGGCAATATTCGCAGGAAATGGGCCGAGTACAGAGTTGGGGATGAGGGGGACTCTACCCATCGCGATATTACGAATGGCGGTTTTATAACCCCTGATGACGTGGGGCGCTGACGTGCAGGAGGAGTCTGAGGCTGAGGAGCAGGCCTATGTAGTGCTAGGTTCCTAAGCTTCAGTTGGATTTCTCGTGTGAATGGAGGCGACCGTGAGGCCGAGACTGGCCTGCCCGACCATCGCTATAACGTAAGCTTCCTCGTCGCTATATGCAGCTACGTCGATGTGAACTGCGGGATAATTTCGGTGAAGGGCTTGGGCTGGGGCTCTCCGTCTGGGGAGGTGGTGGGAAGGGTGCGTATTTCTGCGCAGTGGCTAGGTAAGGAGGTTGTAGTGCATGGTGGGGGAGAGAGGGGTCATATCAACCGGGTGGGGATAGAAGCTGTTCTGTAAGCATTGAAGGATTTGGATAATTGCAAGGCTTTGTATGAGGTGGTGGAGTTGTGAGCTTCGCAAAGTTCTTCCAGGGTATTATGGACTGCTAGTCGAAAAAGGATACTGGTGGAGGTGTATTTGGGGAGGGCGTTTTGTAGCCCTGTCTGATAAGGCAATTGGCTTTATCGCGTTCTACACGGAAGAGGAAGAGGTATGAGAATTAATCAGCGGTGAAAGTCAGCAAAAACGATTGGAAGATTAGTGGCTCAAAAGAAAAGAGGTGGCATCAGGTTAGAAATGTAGGATTGAAAATGTATTTAAAGAAAATGGTGAATTTACAGACCAATTTATAACAGCGCTTAAGAAATATGGTGAAAAAAAGCCGACCATGGTGGCAACTACCACCACCCCGTTTCAGAGGGGACGCTCTAATCTTCCATCCATCTACGTATAACAACTATACCGCAGTTGGTTCCCGTCGCTAGCAACACCCCTGTAAGATCGCAACAAGAGCCCCGTCACTTCTTCGTGCTTTTTTTTCCACGTCGCTATCTGTAAAGGTCTTCTCCTCTCTTTTAGTTCCTCCATGGCTAAAGTCACGTAAGGCCGATGGCTGTGGACGACGAATCTCTGTCACGAGCGTATGTTTCTAGACATCAATGCTTTCGTTCTAAGGCCGCGCGGCAGGGGGCCATGAGGGCCGCCTCTGGAGACTGGAAGTGGTGCCGCTGCTGCACGTTTGAAACCGCCAGCCAACGTGACGCCTGAAGCCGCGAAACGCAGAAAGTGATGACTGATGACGTTCGTCAGCGCACTCAAGGTTAAAAACAGTGTGTCTCCATAGCCATACGATGGCCACAGCTTGCACAAGGCAGAGCAGCTTGGTCAGTGGGAAAAGCTTTTCTCCCGCAGAGAACGTAGAAGGGCTGCTGCGGCTGTATATGATGGTTATGATAGCCTGCTAGTTGTTTTCGTGTGCCGATAATGCTGGTTCTCACCTTACAGAAACAATTCATTGCCTCTTTTGGTGTTGCTTTCGTTACTTGCTCTATCAGAAAAAAATGAGACGGAAACACTTTTCTTGAAGGAGATAAGAGTTAGGTAGCGCGCACATTGTGCGCGCACATTGTTGGGAGTCAATTTTATTCAGTACGGGATGTCAGTGTTTTTTTTAGACCGTCTTAGAGGAGTGAGTAGGTGAGGCGGCTGATAACGAAGCCTGTCCGAGGCGACGGAGGTGAGCTTCTTTCATGCCAACATGTTTGTTGGTAATGCGGCGAAAGAGGCGTGTACTGTTTATTGCACTCTATGTGAGGTGATTTAAAGCGGTGGTGTTTTTATCCATGGGTTGGACGTACCTGCCCACTGTCGAAAGGACAGGGACCTCAGGGATGGGGGTTTCATACTGGAATATCGCGATAGTCAGGGGCACAACTCTGGATGTGTTGCAAGCGAGGAGTATGAGGAGGGAAAATTTATGGGGGAGACTTAAGCCCAATTTTGAAGGCATAAAGAGCAACAGTATCTTCCGCAAGTTGTACAGTCTCTTCGATGGTTCCATCTTTAGCTGTGGTGGACCTGAGGTTAACGCCATCGGCATACAAAGAGGAGGTGAGCTGGAATGTCCGTCGTGGTGGTGTACAGTCTTTGTCAAAAGTAACGAGGCTTCACGTTTTTCTTCTCAGTCGTATGTTAAAGCTACTATGCCAGCCCTCAAGCTCTAAATCTCTGTATGCTAAGAAGAACCCCCCGTTCTCACCTTCAAATAACTTTTTGATCTTTAGGGAAGCCGTGAGTTGTCTATAATACGAATGAGAAGCAAACCATGGAGCCTGGTTACTTTTGACAAAGACTGTACATAGGTAGAAAGGAAGTGTTGAAGAGGAATGGTAGAGTACCGAGCCTTGGGGGCGTCTCTGCAGCAGAGGGAAATGGGGCGGGAAAGGAGCGGACGGAGGCTGAGCAGGGCAGTCAAGTCCGTGAGAAAGGCGCGGATGGAGTCGTATAATCAGGAGGCGAGATTGAGAAAGATAAGGTGGAGGGAAGGGCTTCGTCTTTTATGTTGTCAAAGGATTTATGTTGGTCCAGGGCTAGTATGACTCTGATATGAAGGGAGCATTTTCTACAGCCAGTAAGTATTTTCTGCGATTCGCACTTTCCATTTCAACGTTATCTTTTATTTTTTCCTTCCTTTTGACATTTGGCTTTATTAGCAACAATTCGAGTTCTTCGCCTCCATGTAATTTATTGTGCAGCGGTACCTCAAAACGTTTGCCACTCATCGGTTTTGCCCCATTTGCTTCAACTGATCTTCGTACAGAGGCTTGCTTTTTCTCTCACGAGTTCCTAATGTTGACCATCCCATATCACAGTCCACTGCTTTTTTAATTATGCTCTCATGTGCACCCAAAGCAAGCCTGCCAACCGTCCTCTGTTTTATTTCACGTACAGAATTTCAGGCTGCTCCCGAGCCCATAATAGCATTTGCAAACATAAAGCACGGTCCCTATGCCTACTACCAGATTTCGCGAATTACTTGATGTCTGTTGTATTCGCAGAGGGTCCCATGCTTCACGACAGCCCCATTTCTTTTCGCGTTCTTTGTTATTTCCTCCGTATAGTCTCGCAGGGTTGTTATTTCCTCCCTCTAATCTGGCAGGGTGTCTCTTCCGTCATTTATCTATATACCAAGGCATTTATAAGCGTGAAAAATGGTGAACACTTCAGTCTGTTCATCAGCGTCCCCGAAGACAAAAACGAATGACGTGGAACATCCTGTAAAACCGCAAATAAGGGCGACAGCTGTGCGAGAACTCCCCTATGCTACCTATGACATCAAGACTTCCAGAAGCGATGTCTTCGTTAAGAAGCAGACAGCGGAAGGATAGTTTGTTAGCTGCTGCTGATGAGTGCAGTGAAGAGAAAACCATATTTTCGTAAACAGCGTTGTCCCTTCCTTCGGCTACATCTTCGAAGAAAGTAAATATTATCGTCCCATTTACATTTTACTGCCCCCTAGGTTATAGCAACTTAGGAGTGGCTTCATTTTCACTCGTTCATGAGGCAACCTTTCAGCGAGCTTTCACTGTTGAGGTAGCTGGTATTGCTAAGTAGAGATTAACGGCCTGTCTTCAAGTCAACATACAGAATAAATATGTAATGGCTCCGCGTCTGGAAGTTGTTTTCATTCATCAATAAATGACCATGGTTTTATGCCAACGCAGTTTCTTACCCTGCTATCTGTTAGTACGACTGCAAATCCTTTCGGTGTCGTTCCCGAATCACCAGCTTCTGTCATATAGCACAGAAGCTGCTGTCGCCATGGTGTTCGCTATCATACTCTCACTTGCTCCAGCTAGACTGAAGCCGCGAGTAAGGGCTGAACACATTCTACGGCCACGTCAGCGTCATCGCCTTCCAAGATAATGACGATGTCGGTTTTACACATACAATGCAAGAAAAAAAAACGGCTCATGCCACTGCCACACACGTGATAGAGTTTCAAAGCCCTGCGAGTCAGCTGTCCTTGATCTCAATGGGGGCGCCACGCGGTGGTTTCCAATGAACGTATAACCCAATGGAGGTTCGGCCATTGGAATCTCAAGGTCCCTTGATGACATCCTCACGCGTACAATACGTTGAGAAAACAGGATGTAAACGTTTTTTTGCTCCTAAAACTTGGAACAGTGTGAACCAACTAATCTGTTTCAGTAGTCAAAATGTCAGCTGCGGAGACTGTCAGGTGCAAACAAGCCGCATGAGAAAAGAAGAAAGACGGGCTAGTTGTACCGCATGGTAGACAACCCTGACGAAGGTAAAGCCTGCGGGATCAAGCACGTTACGAGGATTGTCGACTGCAACATTGGAGTGGTTTATCTTATCGCACTGCTTGTGGCAAGTGCTATGTAGGCCAGACGGGTCACTGCCTGAACGGAAGGTTGCAGAACCACCGGACACTTCTCACAACTCTGATTGCAGGTGGCCTCATGGCTGCCGTTGCCGTAAATGCAGAATAAAGAAAAAAGCACGAAAAAAGGGGAAGTTTGTATATTTCTTTTTCCCGCCTTTGTTCTTCCCGACTTTGTTTTTCGTGACCTTCCAACTATATATATAAATTTGTTAGCCATCACAACGTGCCGTGCCAGGATCCTCACCTTCGCGCCGAACAACCGTCTGGTTCAGTTGGAAGTTCAAGCTCTGTTCTCCCTCTGCGCCTCTTCAGTTCAACATGCATGACGCATCGCCAAGATGATGTGGTCGTCAGAACTGTGGCGGCAAGTGAGGGTCTTGCATGTATGTCTACGTGCCGTCACGTCGTTACAAGTGAGTGCAAATAGTGACTGGGAATGTGTACTTAGGATAAGAACTCGTGAGGCTTCAACCGTTCGTAGAATTGTGGAAACAGCGCCTGCCCGCCCTAGTTGCTTGGATGAACTGTAAGAAAAAATGCCTGTCAAGTGTCCGCACATAACTTGCATTGAACAGAACGAGATACCATCTGATATTTAGGAAGTGTTAAAACTCGGATCTAAATTTTACATTGAACTTGAAGAGACGCCTCTTTCTTTTTTAGGTATGGCCAGACACATAGTGAGCCGTGCTAGCAGTGAGGAAAACCGTAGGCGAACCTCAGAAACGGTTTACTGTCTTCCTACGAAGCGGCGAAAATCTGCTCTAATACTGGCGGGTAAGAGATAAGGTAGAGTAGCGAAAGGAAAAAGGCCTCAAAATACTCGTTGTGGACAACGAAGAAGGCCTTGTAGTTATGCCTGGGTTGGTTTTCAGCGAGAAAGCGCGAGCAGCTGTGAAGAGCAATTTTTGTCCGCGCTAAAACTGTCCCCTCTAAGGCGAAGAAAAGAATCTTGGAAATATGCCATGAAATGAACCACGAAAGCCTCAGCAAAATCCTTAAGGGTGCAAAAAGGGAAAGCTAAATTTGTTTTTACCTCCCAAGACCCATAAGGAAGGGATACATTTGAGAGCTATTACCACTGAGCAAGACTCTTAGCAAGGTGAACTCTCAATGTCCTTGCAAAAGCGCCTTAATCTGTTTGTTTTGTATAGTCATTTTTTTTTGCATGGCACTCTAATGAGGTCACTGAGTCCCTATCGCCCCAAGCAGGCGCTGCCGATATGTTTCATGGTTTTTCGGTTGATGTAGAGGAACCTTTGTACTCCATGCATCACACAGAACTCGGTATTGATGTCAGAGATCGCATTGAGTCTCAGGATTCGGTCGGCTTGCAGAATGCTTGTGGGTTGTCTGTTGACAACTTCTTGGAGTTGCTGACCTTTTATCTTTCTTTTACTACTGTTCATTTTACCGACGACTCCTACATTCAAAAGCAAGGTATCTGCATTGGTTCGTGCATTGCACTTGTTTCCAGTGACCTGTTTTTAAGCTTATATTGACAAAGAAATTTCTTCGCGCCTTGACTAGACTGTTGTCGCTAAGATATTTAGATGTGTTGATGATTACCTTGTTCTGTTGAAAGGAGTATCGGATGACGGAAGAGAATGCATTGTGTAAAGTGTATTTGGCGCTTTTGAGGAGTGTGCTAAGGGCTTGAAATTTACTCGTGAGGTTCCAGTTGAGGGTTGCTTGCAGAACCTTGATCTCAGCATCAGCTGTAATAATCCTTCAGTCTGTTAGACATATTTCTCTAGCTCTAAAAAACAATTCTAAGCTATAATTCGGTTCATTCGAAAACAGTCCGGAGAGGGATAACTTTGCACTGCCAAAAAGCCGCCCTTCAGGAACCTTGTGAGCGCAAGATGAAATTGAGTGTTCAACAACAGGTTCTGCGCCTAGGCAGCGCTGGCTTCCGAGACCGCAGTCTGGCGCCCGCGGCTGAGAGCCTTGCTAAAGAGGTCAGACATGGACGCAATACAGCAGGCTTCAGCAGTATAATGGTCACCAGGGATGTCCTCTGTCAGTGCCATGTCCCATCCCCTCAAGAAGGCGGCGAGAAAGTTCGGCGTCCGTGTCATTTTTTTGGCGCCGCTAAAAATGTCAAAGATGTGCCGCATAATCGACAACCCTGACATAGGTAAAGCCTGCAGGATCAAGCACACCACACGCTCTGTAAACTGCAACATCGTAGTGGTTTATCTTATCCCACTGTCTTGTGGCAAGTGCTATGTAGGCCTGACGGGCCAGTGCCTGAACGAAAGATTGCAGAAGCACAGGACAACTATAGCAGCTCTGATGGCAGGCTGCCATTTGGCTGCTTTTTGCCGCAAGTGCAGAATAAAGGAAAAAGGAGAAAGGAACAGCAAGTTTGCACACCTCTTTTTCTCAACACTCTAGTACTAAAGCCGCTGCGCGAGCAGGTAGATAGAGAGATATTTGAGGCTTTTTGCATTGAAAAAGCAGGAGACAAGTGCGTGAGCACCCCCTCAATAACCCTCACGAAAAAAGAAACAGCTTACCTGGCAAAGTAAATGCGCTTCAGAATGTTGTGAATTTTGTTTTTGTTTTTTTCTGTGTATAGGCGATTGTGTGCTGTCGTGTTAAGGGAAAAAATCCGTGTTTCTCAAGCATGCCTGAATGCGCATTGTACATCTTTCACCTAAATGTCTAATTAAACTTCAGTTGATGTCTAGCGCTTGTCCCATCGGTATCTTTTCGCTTTCCCTTGTCTTCTCTTAGCGCTAGTAACCATGTTTCAGCCAGTGTAAACAAGCCGATGCCGCTTTCGTTTCACGCCGCGGGCCTATAGTTTGCTTATTTTCACTTCTTGGCGATGTCAGCAGAGAAGTGCTATGAACACAACAAAGACAGCCTAGATGGCCATTGGCTTACGCGAGCAAAAATAAATACTTTAAAAATTAAGTGCGCATCGTCTCCTTCTGCTATGTGTGAGGATTGTACTTAGCTGCGAGGTATTTGAACAAAATTTCTGAGAAACTTTCAATTAAAAAGAAGTGTCACTTCAGTATGCGAGTACTGGTTTACTACTTGATTTCGTGTTTTTACTGCACGTTGCTACCCCTGGACTCATTTGTAGGATCGCGTTTTCACTGTAGGCGGATGCAACTCAAACGAAGTGACAGGTGCCCCTCAAAAGAGGCCCTTCATCCAGTGACGTGCGCCACTTTTCATGACGCCGCCGTTAATCAATCAATCAACCAAATTTTATTTCAGTATTGCGGATACTGAGGAAAACGCAGACAAAAAGCCAAACCAGGCTTGACGACGTCTGCGCCCCTTTAGAAGGCATGCATGGAGTGCAACAAGCACATTTGGTCATCACAATTCACAGACGGTTCACATAGAAAATCATTGTAGCTAACAAATACGGGGCAGCCCTATATATACATGCTAATATTTATTGTACAAGCGTTGGTAATATGTAGGACAGCATTTGGTGCCCATAGTTAGTGCGGGAACTTGGAACTTGCCAGTGTGCATTTATTCGCAAAGAGCGGACATGTTCTTTCGATTAAACCTTAAGATTAAGCCTTAGGTGCTCTACATTTATCTGCCGCCAAGATCCAAGGGGCAGATCGGCTCCTCTGAGGAGCAATTGACACATCGCTCTTGACTTATGCTCAGTTTTGAAATTCGCCGTGCTGCGCAGCAGCGCATCTCAATGCATCTCAAACATTTTGATGGCTATAGACTGAGTAGCTTTGCCATTCGGGTGCTCATCCCAAGGTCGCCGGTTCGATTCCGGCTTCGGTGCCGTATTTCCATGGAGGCGAAAAAGAAAAACCCCTTGGCAGTATAATAAGTTCGTTTTGTCTCGGTTGTTAACGTATGTAGCATTTTTAGAGCCAGAATTCAAGTGATTTTGCAAAACCATTAACCTTCTCAAAAGGTTAATGACCTCGGAGAAGAGGCCTTTCTCTGCGCTCTGGTGGCTTTCCCCTGAACGTCCTGCCGCCCCTTGCAAGCAAAATGACGTCTTACAATGAACCGCTGAGCTTCCTTATTTAGTTGACGAGTTTGCCCTTCCAGAGCAGCAATCGTTTGGTATCCTTCATCAGGGATTTCAGCATTCGGGTTATTTGTTATTTATGCGTTCGGAGACGTAGTACTGTTTAGATGGCTTGAGACTGTTCGTGCGCCTTAAACTTCACTACTGCCATCTTCCACTTTCTGGAAGTTGTGGATATCAAAGCTAAAGTACGATGTCGCTTCAATATGGCACTTAGTGACGTAAAATATCTGCAGAAAAGCTATAATACAGCACCCTTTGCAGTGCTGTTTACGGTGGTGTTTACGATTTAAACACCACCGGGATGGTGTGTCTGCGTGCGTGCGTGCGTGTGTGTGTGTGTATGTGTGTGTGTGTGTGTGCGCGTGCGTGCGTGTGTGTGTGTGTGTGCGTGTGTGCGTGTGCGTGTGTGCGTGTGTGCGTGTGCGTGTGTGCGTGTGCGTGTGTGCGTGTGCGTGTGTGCGTGTGCGTGTGTGCGTGTGCGCGTGTGTGTGTGTGTGTGTGTGTGTGTGTGTGTGTGTGTGTGTGTGTGTGTGTGTGTGTGTGTGTGTGTGTGTGTGTGTGTGTGTGTGTGCGCGCGCGCGCGCGCGCGCGCGTACGTGCGTGCTTACGTGAGTGCGTGCGTGCGTCCGCCCTGCTGTTTGCATTACACTGCAGTAGTCATCTGCGGCCCGGACGGGCGAGCCGGCGGTATAGCTGCCAGTTTCGCTTCGCTCCGCGGCTTCACGGATTGCCCCCGCGTCGGAACCCAATGCGCGCTGTCAATACGACCTCAATACAACTGCGTGGTTACGGTTGTCTGTTGGAGCGACGAAAAAGAAAGGCTCACATCATTTTCAACCGGTGAGTGTGCGATGTGAAGAGCTGCTTTTGCATCGGCAAAGCTTTTTTTCGGCTGATCTGTGCACAATACATTAGGTGTGCTATCTTTCTTGACAACCTGGTTGGGAAAACCTTATTAGAATAATATTTAATGCCAATCGCAGTTCGGCCACAGCTGCAGGGAGATTTAGATATTTTTTTTCTTTTCGAAGCCTATATTCTGCTGGAAGCAAGACAACTACGAAGTCTCTCAATAATTGAACTGTCACCCGATGGTAACGGACTACGTGGAGTTCAAAGTTACCCCTTAGAGGCTCACGAATAACTTGCTGGCAATGCATGTAAAGATTTCACCACTGAAATAATTTTGTTTATCACTCGCTAAAGTTCCCCTTTGAAAAGCCTACTTAGTGCAAGTTTCTTTAGAAGCAAACGTCCCTATCATGGATGATTTCCAGCGCCCTTACTGCATTGAATATCTTCAATAACGAATTAAAACTTAGAACTAAGAATTCTGAACACACACGCAAAAAATAATATACTGTTTACATCCCAGCAGTAAAGCAACTATATAGTCCAGATTTGACGGTAACGCTATACTTAAGTGTTGCTTTAGTGATAAAATTACAATTTGTGGGCTCACATGCAAAGTGGGAAGAGGTAGTAGAAACACACAGAACTTTACAAGGAATGCTCGAAATGCTGTCCCTCCGCAGCAACATGCATCTTGTATCGCTCGCGCGCAGAATCAAGTACCCGCCTCAGCACTGCACGCATAACTGCAGCGCAAGGTGTGATTATCCTTGCCTCCTTGTCTTAATGCCTTCTACATGGGCAGGCTCATCAATGAAAACCTCGATTTTTATTCACCCCCACAGGAAGAAGTCTAAGGGGGTCAAGTCTGCAGGCCTCGGGGACCATGGGACGGGGCCGTTACATCCTATCCATTGCAGTGGGAACCTTGCATGGATTCTTTACAGCACATCGAAAAGAATGCGCTGGCGCTCCATCGTATTGGTACTACACTTCCCTGAACACTTTGAGAGGCAGGTCTCTAATAAAATCTTCCATTTATCGTTCGAGAATTTCCTCGCAGTACTTTGTCTGGATGAAATTTCTTGATGAAAATTTTTCTCCTGGGCTAGACTTCCTGGTAGAGGATCTCCAATTCTGCTAATACAATATAACCCGTAAAAAAATTGTCAAGGTTATTTATCGTATTACTAAATTAATTAAAGCATTCTGCCTCTCACCTGGCGTCCGCCTTAGCCACCAGTACAGCCTCAAGGCTGAAATAAATCTAAAGCAAGTTACCTCAGCTTTTAAAATTGTTGAAGTTTGCTCCAGTGTTTCTCCTCTTTCGTGTCCAGTCTTGTGTGAGCTAATACTTCCAAAACTAGTTTTTCAGTGCTCTGTCTCGATCCGTCGGGCCTTCGCATGCGCTCTTACCGCGAATACCTGCAGCGTCGCAGCTGTCATCTTAATGTACTGTGTACGCACCGTATTGATTTGCGCTTTCGTATCTCCCGCATCGCATGATCCGCCGTATCATTCGTTGCGCCCATCAATAGTATTAATGACTCTGCTACCACTAGAGGGTAGCACGGGTCGGAGGCACCTGTTTTGTGGTTTCCAGCGCACTTTTCCGAGCGCACTTTCTTCCTCTGCATTTCGTTAGCTTAGCGGACAGCATGTAAAGTGACCGGAAAAGAGCATGGGGTCTAGGTCACACCCGTAAACTTCCACGCAGCATCACGTCCAGTTGTTTGCAGTGGCAAAATAGATGTTCTGAAAAAGTCTTTCGTTGCAACTAGGATTCAAACTAAGGTTATTGAGCATTTCTGGGCCGCGAAAATTGGGGAACTCGGATGTTCCCCTGACAACTGACGATATTAAGAATAGTTCGCTGTGGAATGGCATGCATCTTGGAATGCACTTGGCCGTCAGGCACTGTGAATGCTTTCAACTACTGTCGGTTCTGTTAGGCTCCGCTTTGAAAGTGTATATGAGGCGCTTCGTTTCGCCGACTTGCGTCTGCCGTCGGCCTTGCTCCCCAACTGCTCCACATATATTCTCAAGTTTCGCCGCCTCAAGCACTGACAGCATCAAGAGAAGCGTGTTTTGTCGTGCGCTGACGAGCGCACCGCCAGTGCGTTCGCAACAGAGTGCCTCAGTATGCATGCGCCGATCAGTGAAGGTGTACAGAGGTATACACACCGCCGAGCGAACCGCACTTCGAGTGCGCGGTAAAGGGCACCGCACTATGCGACCGCGCCAGCCCGACGAATGCGTCTCGACGTTTTTCGTACGGCAGCGAAGCAAGCCAACCAACCACACGCCTTATCTGCAATGCAAATCGAGGCATTCTTTCTTTGTTGCTCGTCTTTTCGTTTAACGTCGGCTCGAAGCCGCAGAGTCACGCACACACGCTTCTTGGCACCCGCGAAGGACAGCACGCGGTGGACCACAAGATTGGCCTCGCCGCTCCGTCATGCTGCGGCGCAGCCGCCGTTTTGCTTTCTAGTTTTTCGGCTCACATCTCTTCGGCCGCGCACGAGTACGTACAGGTGGTTCTTTCTTTCGCCTCCTACGCTCGGTCTCGCCGCAGGCACCTTCACCCTTGTGTATACGGGGAGCCTGTCCCGCGCCGCGGCCTCTCCTTCGGTCGCGTTCTTCGTCTTCGCAGCGGGACGCCCGCGCTTACGGTCGCCGCTGGGTCCCCGCGCCGCCGGTGAAATATTGCCGCGTCATGCTGCCGGCGACCCCCTTAGATGCAGCAGCGGCTCAATAAGACATAGTCGTCGGGTGGTCTGCTGCTCTCTCTTTCTCCTGCAGCAGCCCTCCTCCGCAGGTCCGGCACGAAACCCGGACGTGGGTTTGTTGCTGGCTGCAGTTGTTGCTGCGCGTCTGCCTGTCTGTCCGTCTTTGGTCTGCATGTCCCGGTGCCTGTACACCGTGGCTGAGCACAGCGGCCTGCCCTAGCGGTGGATGTGCCTTTTGACTCCTCGGGCGGGCTTTTTATGCTTCGTTTGAGCGGTGGGTGCTGAGTTGGTGGTCGACGAATGACCCCGGGATCACACTGATGGTTGCCTTCCTTCACGTCTGCTTCTCTGAACTGCTCTGCAAAGTCTACTTCGCGAGTTGTCAAAGCTTACGACTCCCTGTCTCACAACTCAGCGAAGACGGGTACAGTCGTAGGCCATTTGGTAATCCAACAACCAATCGCAAGAGAAGCAACGATATCAAAAAAAAAAAGGTCCACGGCTCAAAAAACGAAAACCAGCACGTGTAAGTAATGAAATGAAAACCCGAATAAGCAACACATTTTGCATATAGAAGGGATAGAACGAAAATTTCAACGTGAAATTCACGGCGAAAGAATTTTCTTTTTTAGAATGGTAACAGACGGCTAGCTGGAACATGCATCCGGCTGCAAACGTAAGGTCGCAGCAGCCTCTTCTATTTCTCTTTCGGGTAAACGCCCAGTCAACAGCGACAATGAACTGGCAGATTCGCCAAGGTCAGTTCAGAAAGGTCATGGAGCCGGCGCTCGAATGCGGCCTAGAACCAAGCGGCAGCGACATCAGTAAGGTTGCGGCACTGTGCGCCAAAATGAACGGTGTGGCCAAATGCAAATAAGAGAAAAATATCTGGTCCCCATATCTGCAGTTTATAACAATTTAAAACACAATGTTAATTACTTGTTTAAAAATGTTTCGTGTCCATTTTGTTATAAAGTACAACGCTTTTTAAAAATAATATGTATATTCCAGTTCTCCCGCAGTAGCGGCCACCGGCTTTTATGCAATCCACCTTGACTAATCTGCGGCTTACATGCCGCTAGCACCGGCATATCTCGTCATCTCGTGAATTCGTTGCGTGCGGCTGCTCGCCTTTTATAAGCGCTGATTACAAGTGCTTGGTTACTTTTTGTCCTCGTGCTGCGTTCTCGTCGGCTACTTGTGCGCGCTTGTTTTTTGCCATACCAGCCACAGTTCCAGTTTTTGACGGTTTTGACGCTGCTGCCTTGGGAAGGACGGTGTTGTTGAAGATGAAGAGCGCACAACACACGAAGAACTGTTGCTACGTAGGAAAGTGTGGCTGTGCTGGCATCGCATTGCAACGTTAGGGATTTGCCGCCGCTTTGGTACTGTGGTGTGCCGTTTCCACTGACTGCCTATACCAGTCAAAAATGTCGGTCCTCCATGTGTCCTTAAAACCAGACTTAATTTCTAATAAACTGATTTTGGTCAAAAATTTCCCCTGTTGTCTGGTTACGCGAGCTAACCCCACTCAGCATAATTCTATCCCAACCCATTGCTCGCAAACTCTGATGCTCAAGAACGGCTCTCAAACGAGCAGCTGTAACTATTCCTATAACCGTACCTCTCGGGCATAAATACTAAGAGTTGGGCCTCTTGGCTCCTTGAACTTCAGAGTGACACACGAGGCCAACACAAAACAAGGAAGAAAGAGGACACAACGAGCGCAGACTATACAAATACCGTCTTTAGTCTGCGCTCGTCGTGTCTTCCTTCGTGTCTGTCTCTTATGTCGCGCTGAACCTCGAGAAGTTCGAGGATTGACTTCTCCCGCCATAATTCCCGCAGCATTGACGTAACATTTTTGTTTTTTGATCATGACGTCATAAATTAGTTGTCCGCACACTTCGAAGAGGGCGCTGGCTCATAGGCCGCCAAGTTTTGAACGTATGGGCTTCTATGGAAGTAGCGCTACCACTCTTCATCTACCTTGGATTCGTACGACCTCAACCAAGGAAGGCGGATGCTCTCGCAAAACTCGGTAAATCTATACTGCGGCTTAGAATGGCACTTCGTTGTGCTGAATCGAGGTGCGGTGATAACACGTGAGAAAGTGCGTGCTCACATTCACTCTGCTTGTTTCCGACGTGTACAAGTGGTTTTAAATGTAAACGGGAAAAAATGATTCTCGGATTAAAAAAGCTCGCGCGCTTGTGGCATTTAGGAGACGTAAGTACAGTGTTTTACCCATACGTGACTGTCCCAGTGCTGCACGATTTTGCGCCTACATATTATTGTGGTTCAGTATTCCCACTATGCCGAATTGTATCCCTCCCCCCTCCCCCTGCAGGGCACCTATTACGTGCAGATGTTGGTGAGTTGCTATACCACGGCTTCCTCAGCACCTCTGAGCTCGTACCACACACTTCTAGCTGTGCATAGCGTTTGGCTGTGTTCGGGGGAAAGGAGACTTTTTGAGTCAACGCCGTCTGTTTGGACTTGAAGGCCTTAGGCGTAGGCAACACACCAGTTTGGCCCTGTTTCTCTTTGACGTCACCCCTCTCCTGACCCGATCAGAGGAAATCGGCAGACGCCTTTTCGTCTTGATCTTTCACTTTCCTCCGTTCTTTCTCAAAACTCTCGTGTCTCCTTCTCCCTTCTTGGTTGGTTTCTTACTGTTTTGTGGAGGCTAGGGTTAACCTTGTGTGACTAACTACCCTGAGTTAAGCTATATTTGGTCATATTTCGGGTGCGGGGCTGGCGTGGCAGGACTTACTTGAAAGTTTCTGTCCCGTCCTCTTTTTGGGCTTCATGGCGGGATGCTTGCACTGCAGCCGAATAATGTATATATTTTATTGCTTGTAAATGTTTTCCCACTGATCAGCCCTCTGAAAAGTTGGCGCCCCCCGACCACTACTAGATTCTGCATAAAGAACGGGAACAACTTTTTATGTTTTCACGTGATTCACAGTAAACAGGGAACATAACTGCGCGACCTGTTTCACCACTTGTAGTTACAAGGACCATAACAGAGGTCATATTTCCGGGATCAAGCAAAACAGCTGGCAAATAGTGACCTTCTTTTAGATGTGCTGTAGAATCATGACTGCCAAAAACTATCTGAGACTCAGCCCACATCGCTCACTAAACGCCTTCCGCGCAGTTCTCTCCGATGATAGTCTCAAGTACGTGACTGAAGAACTCCTGGAAGGTCCGAGGGAACAATTTGTGGCAAATATTTACAGAATAAAAACAAGACGGGGCAACAAGGAAACACACACAAAGTGGCTTAAATTTCCATCCAGCACTCTTTCAGACTCTGTGGAGATAACCTCCATGAAACTACAACACAGACCATATATCCCAAACTCACGACGCTGCTACAAGTCCCATCTGCATCGGGGACAAGCCACATCTGCAAAGTGCGCCTCCCGTGAACACCCCGCCGATAACTACGAACTTCTACCACATCTGTGTGTAATCTGTGAGGACAGTCACCCGCTTAATAACGGGCTGGCTCAGCACGGGACAAAGAAAATGTAATAGTAACCCCAAAAATCACCGACAGTATTACATTCAGAGAAGAAAGAAAGCGAATTTCTTAGAAATACTTACTTGGACGTCCGTTTCTACAAAATACAAGTTACTCCGTTGTGTTGTAACAAGGCGCGGCATCACAGCGGCTCTCGCCGCCTGCCCAGGCCACATGCAGTGCGCCTGGGGCATGGCCATCCGCGCTTCGGTGCAAGAAACTGGCACTGCTCCACCACTCAAAATACAGGCTTCGCCGTCTTCCAGGTTGACTGGCCTTACGGACTCTTCCCACGCGGCGAGTTCTAACACAAACGTACCCGTGGGTTCTTCTTCCAGCTCTTCTGAAGAGGCGATGGACAGAAAAAATCAAAGTAGTTCAGTGCCGTAGACGCCGGAGCTGCGGCGGAACAATTTTGATCGCCAAAAAAAAATTAAAGGACATAGCCCAAATCACGGGGCTGAAAACAACAACCTATATTTTTTTTTGTTTACACATACTAGATAAAGTGACATTTAGTAAGGCTGAGATCTGGGCGAGTTGGTATGCATTCATACTGGTGAACAGCGCAAAAAAGGCGGGACAACAACAAGACACGCGCTGACTATCAACTGGGTTTATTGAAGGACGGAAGGGTATATATACAAAAACACAACACAAAGAAGTAAGATATAGTGTGAAAAGGGCCGTGAAAATCAAAACTTATGTCACATGTGAAGTGATGTAAGCCAATTCCTTGTTGCTAAGTGCCACGGAAGGACTGCTGATGCATTCGACACCTTGCCTGTGGATGTGATGCGCTTCCATTATTTCACGCCTGAGTTTATCTTTATGGCGGAACAGAACTTCGGTTTTCTTGTACTCCGGTGCGCACTTGCACTTTTTGCAGCGGAACTTTGTGCGCGGAAGCCCGCCGTCCTGTTCCGATTTCCTTTCTTGCTCCCTTTCATGATGGCATTTGCACTTATGACAATGTGTCAAAAGTGCCTTTTTTGCGCTGTTCACCAGTATGAATAGATAAAATGGCTTTCATACTACGGTATTCATAAACCGCAGGCGATAGCTTAAAATGAGTTTGATTTCTAAAGAGAAAGGCGATTGGATGCACATAAAATCCTTCATATCCAATACGATAGCATTTGTTATACAAAGGCTGCCAATGCAGGCGGTGAAATTAAAAACGGAGCCACGGGTATTGACCAAATATTTAGGGGAATCCCCCAAGGTGGAGTAGATTTGTAATAAGGGAGTAATTACTCATTGACGTCCACCCGAGCGCAGCCATACGGCCACAAAGGGCCACGGGTAGAAAGTCGTAAGACACTCGGACAACTTCAAAACGGGTTCAGAAGGAAATATACCGGCAAAATAAAGTTGAAATTAGATGCGAAGGAATGAGAAATACGACAACTGGTGAAGCAGGCGGGCCGCCGCGGTGGCTCATCGATTATGGGGCTCGGCTGCTTCCCCGAAAGACGCGGGTTCGATCCCAGCCGCGCGGTCGAATTTCGATGGAGGCGAAATTTTAGAGGCCCGTGTACTATGCGATGTCAGTGCACGTTAAAGAACCCCAGGTGGTCGAAATTTCCGGAGCCGTCTACTACGGCGGCCCTCATAACCTATGTCGCTTTGGGACGTTAAACCTCATAAACCAAACCAAACTCTCAAGGAACGCAATGGATTAAGGCAAGATTGTCCTCTATCGGCGCAGCTATTCATGCTTTATATGATAAATGTCGAACGAAGGATACAAGAAAGTAATCTAGTTTATAATGCTTCGTACAATTTAAGCGGAAACGTCGCTGAGCAACGGCTCCTCGTTATAATGCACGGGAACGATATTGTACGACCTGCAGGTAGCCAGGAAGATTTGCAAACTCTGGTTAATTGTTGTGGAGACGAATGACACGTTATAGGTTTGAGCTTTAGTGCAATTAAATGAGGTCCGTTGATTTTCAATAGTG
This sequence comes from Amblyomma mixtum, assembly GCF_055824585.1. Lineage (NCBI taxonomy): Eukaryota > Metazoa > Arthropoda > Arachnida > Ixodida > Ixodidae > Amblyomma > Amblyomma mixtum. The sequence goes on along the minus strand of NC_143014.1, from coordinate 371,298,805 downwards.
CAGCTGATCAGGTGCTTACAATACAAGGCAATGAATTACCCAAAGTTGCTGAATAAAAATAATCGGTGTATAGCTAAACGAAGGACACATCTACACACGGAAAAGCAAGAACAGCCTGCTAGGAAATAGTGCGAAGAGATGCCGGGATACCGGGATACCGAACCATAGGGCATTTGGAGGTACAACAAATATGAACTACTGAGAGGTGTTTGTACAGGATCAATAGTGCCAGGGCTAACTTTTGTAAATGCGGTTTCGTACCTAAAGGGGGAAGTGCAGGCGAGATTAAACATAAATCAGAGAGCCGTTAGAAGATTAGCACTAGGTGCCCTCTGCAAAACCATAAACTAGGTAGTACAGAGGGATATGCTCTGGGCATCGTTCCAAGCACGAGAAGCTCAGAATGAAATATTATATGAAGAACGCCTTAGAAAATTGGACCACAACAGGTGGGCAGCTGAGGTATATAAATATTTATACTGAAAAAGCGTTGGCACACATTGGCGGAAAATAACTGCGAAACTAACCAGTAAGTGTGCCGGACACGAGGACGTAGAAGGAAAGAGCATTAAACGACAGGTTAAAAACGCGGAAGTTAGAAACTGGTTAAACTGAATGGAAAAGAAGCATAGTGTAGAACTATGTCGGCACTGAAAAAGGCAAACTTGGAAGAAATCATTCTATGATAACTCAAGAGGCAGTGCCCTACTCTTTGAAGCTGTATCGGCGTGCGTTAGAACGCGCAGTTCCGAAACGAAATATAACCAAAAAGATAACACATGTGCTGTGTGTGATAGATCTGCAAAAACAAGTGATCACCTTATTCTCGAATGTGATTGTGTACATCCGGATATCGATGCAGGCTCACTCACTCTTCCTGACGCACTAGGGTTTAGAGGTAAGAATGAATGTCAGCGGTGAATGCCATCAAAAAAGATTGGAAGATTAGTGGCTCAAAAGCAAAGAGGCGGCATCAGGTTAGAAATATAGGATTAAAATTGTATTTAAAGAAAACGGAGAACTTACAGACCAACTTATAACAGCGCTTAAAAAATATAGTGAAAAAAGCCGTCATGGTGGCAACGGCCACCGCCCCGTTTCAAAGGGGACGCTCCTATCTTCCATCCATCTACGTATAACAACTATACCACCGTTGGTTCCTGTCGCTAGGAACGCCCGTATAAGATCGCATTCGGAGCCCCGTGGCTTCTTTGTGCGTTTTTTTCCCACGTCGCTATATGGAAAGGTCTTCTCCTGTCTTTTAGTTCCTCCACGGCCAAAGCCACGTAAGGCCGATGGCTGTGGACGACGAATCGCTGTCACGAGCGTATGTTTCTAGACATCGACGCTTTCGATCTAAGGCCACGCGGCAGGGGGCCATGAGGGCCGCCTCTGGAGTCTGGAAGTGGTGCCGATTTTGCACGTTTTGAACCGCCAGCCAACGTGACGCCTGAAGCCGCGAAACGCAGAAAGTGATGACTGATGACGTGCGTCAGCGCATTCAAGGTTAAAAACAGAGTGTCTGCATAGCCACACGATGACCACAGCTTGCACAAGGCAGAGATGCTTGGTCAGTGGGAAAGGCCTTTCTCCCGCAGGGGACGTAGAAGGCCTACTGCAGCTGTAGATGATGCTTATTCTTATTATTATGATAGCCTGCTAGTTGTTTTCATGTGCCGGTAATGACGATTCTCACCTTACAGAAACAATTTATTGCCTCTTTTGGAGGTGTTGTTGTTATTTGCTCTTTCAAAAAGCAATGAGGCGGAAACGCTTTTCTTAAAGAGATAAGAGTTAGCTTAGCGCGCACACTGTGAGCAGTCAATTTTATCCAGTACTTTTCTTGAGAGCGCCTTGTGGACGTGCAGAAGATCTTGAGGTTCCGCAGCGGTCGGCGGTCTTTTTCCCAGTAGTGACCTCCATTCAGTGCACTGTATAACGACAAACACCGCGGGCAGAGAACGCAATCAAATTGGAGTTCTCTCTGCGACAAATAGAACGCGTGCGTGTCCTTGCTGTCTGAACACAGCCTTATAGCTGTCTGCATTGTCTTCGCAATTTATCGAGAAAGCCAATGGGCTTCAAAATTCTTTTCTTTCACAGTGTGACCTATATGGCACTCAGTGCTTTAGAAACCTTGGTAGGCGGGGACAGCATTTCGTTTCATTTCATTTCATTTTATTACTTAACGTTTCCAAAAATGGGTGTTACATAAGAGGTGGCAAGAGGAGCGCAAAATCTCAATAACAGGAAAGCTTTTACATAATAAGCCAAGAGACTTGGGCAAGTGATGATGGCACCGTTGTTTGGAGGGCCGATCCAGTCTGCGGCTGCAAGAGGAAAGAAGGGATCAGAAAAAGTGACGGTGCGTGAGCGTGGACGGCATGGAGGAAGGAAAACTAAGGAGAGGCCCTTCGTATTCCCAATGCATTGGCGAGAATGTGGCGGAAGTGACGTCAAAATTTAGGCTTAAAAAGTCGGGCCACTAGCAACGTTGTCGTTGTTGCTAAGAAAACTCGGGCCACTATCAACTACGTACGGCTCGTTAGCGTCGTTGTTGCTAGGGGCCCGAGTGTTTCTCGGTGGCGGTGGACGGGCTTTCGGCACGGTGTGTTCAGCCTTGCGTGTTAAAGTCTACATGCCTGGCGTCGTGACGTTACGCACGCATCTAAGGTTGCTTTTTAATGCAGCAAATAACCGCTAATTTGATATTTTGTTCGTCAAACTTGGTGTCGTTACGCGGAGCGATCGATGCATTGAAATGAATCTCGCGAAAAGGTGGCACTCCGGAACAGCGCTTCGACACGCGAAGAAGCGTTGATTGTTTTGATCAGCGAACTTTCGCACCTCACCAAACAGCACAGAAACATGAAGCCGCTCACGGCGATGCTGAGCTGCGTTTCGAAGGCCACAGGGCGGGTGTACGGTAGCCCGAAGAGGATGGTGAGCTGAGCTATAAGCGGCGCGCAATGTCGTCTTTCTTCGCCTGGCGTCGGAAAAGGTTCACCGCACCTGTGCGCCGGTCTGTGTCTAGGTGCGTGTTTACAGGGAGGGTGGTGTAGGAGTGTAGCGGCGAGCGGCGCGGTTTTTTTGATAGAGCCGAGCGAACTTCCGGTTGCGGGGCGGCTTCACAAAACGTGACGTCAGGGCCTCTCCTTAGTTCTTTCCTTCCTCCATGGTGGACGGGCAACTTGTCGGTGATGGCTGGTGCGATGAGATATGCGTTCTGGGGTAAGAATATTAGGTACAATGTGCCTAGGGCTGTGGAAGAATTTTTCATCTAAAGACAGGCTGGCAATGCGACACCGGAGCGATGAGGGTGATAATCCGGATGATGTTTTAAAGGAGGAAACGCTGATGTCATAAAAATGCGATGAATGAATGGAACGAGCAGCGTGAATTTGAACAGATTCGAGGGCATTGATCAGATATGCTTTATGAGGATTCTAAAGGGCAATGCAAATTCTAGTTTGGATCTGACGAATGATTTGTAAGTTAATAACTTTACACGTTGGGGAGCATGGCGCTTTAGGAAACCTAGCGCCTTGTTTGCTGACGATATTATGTTAGTAACAGGTAAGCTCCAAGAAAGATCACTCGAAATTGTTATGCCTAGATATTTGTATGACTTAACTAGTTGTACGGGAACTCCATATGTTACGTACGGGAAGATTGGATTGGTCAATGTACAAAAGATTACACTTACGTGGGTTAAGTTCCATTAGCCACTTTTTACACCACTCCTGAATAGCATTAAGATAATTTTGAAGAGAAGATTGGTCAGCGGTGGTGAGAATAGCACGATAAAGTACACAGTCGTCCGCGAACATGCGTATTTTAGGTGTTACGTACGTTTGAAGGCAGATCATTAATGTATATGAGAAACAGTAGTGGGCCAAGCACAGATCCCTGTGGGACGCCCGACGTTACTGAGAGTATGGCAGGGTTCTTATTGTTAACGGAGACAAACTGCGAACAATTAGTCAAAAACTCTTCAATCCACTTCAAAATAGGGGGGTGTAAATTTAATCGAGAAAGTTTACTCAGCAGGCGTTTATGAGGCACTTCATCAAAGGTTTTGGCAAAATCCAGAAATACGATGTCAGTCTGTAGATTAGAATCAAGGTTAGCATGCAGATCATGAATGAATGTAGCAAGTTGGGTCTCGCAGCAGTAGTCCCAGCGAAACCCCTGCTGAGCAGGGTGGAAAAAGTTGTTCGAATCAAGGAATGCCACGATGTGGGTATAGATGACTTGTTCCATAACTTGGCAGGGAATAAGAGAATACTAGTTAGAGAGATGGGACAGTAATGAGCGGCGAGTTCTTGTTACCTGATTTGCAGAGTGGAACGACCTTCCCATTTTTCCAGTCTATGGGCATCTGACTTGCGAACAGTGACTGAGCGAATAACAAGCACAACAGAGATGAATATATGTGTTTGGTATTAACCAGTATTTTAGTGTTGATATTGTCCCCAGCACAGGGTGAAAGTTTAATGTTTTCTATTAGTGACAAAAACTCCTGCTGAAGACAATGCAGGAGGAGGCATAGTATCTTGAATAACTGAGGAGTTTGGAGAAAATGTCGGATCTGTTTCATTAGTAAACACGGATGAAAGCGCTGTGTTGAACATGTTGGCGTATTTGGTTTAACAGACAGTTGCATCCGAAGCATCTGTGAGGAAAACAGTGCGTGTGTGCTAGGGTCAATGACTTGCCAGAACCTACGGGGGTTAATTGACAACATTTAAGGCAGATCGGAGTTAAAAATAGTGCGTTTGGCTTCTTCTATACTTGATAAACATGTTTTTTCGGCTGCGTAATATTTGTACCAAGCGTTCTGACTAGGAAGCAACTGGGACGATCAGAAAAGACGCTTCTTTTTATTGAACAATGGCTTTTAGAGCACAGCTATGATACGCATGTCCAACGACGACCCCTCTGGGGCTCCTTTATCACGTCACAACCCTCTGCACGCGCGGTTCCTTAAACTGTATTTTTTGTCGTCTTCAGGCAAAAGAAATTGTTTTTGGGGAATGCATATTACGCACTGACTGCTCCAAATCTTGGGGGTCACCTGTGAAGGACGAAAATGAGAAAGAGGTTCTGTATTGGAAGGCTCCAGAATAACTTAGATCACCTAGGGATCTTTAACATGCACTGGCATCGCACAGCACACTGTCGCGTTTTGCATTTCTCCGCCACCGAAACGCGGCCGCGCGGTCATGCGGCCCCGGCTTCCATCTGCTGTAATCTTTGCTACCACCAGGTGGAACGCATCACTCTGAGACGTCCCGAACGCTTCAAAATGCCTTTGAGGCGCCGCACTTACAGGGGGGTGAGATGCTAACTGTGTTAAGGCGGACACTTGGGCAAGTTGGTACATCATATATAAGTAAAACAGCGCTAGACTTGGGACGAAGGAAGAACAACACAGCACAAGGCGCTACTAGCAACTCGATTTTTATTCCGCCAGAAGCAAAATATATATCCGGAAAGTAAAAAAAACATAAAGATAAACAGTACAGACACTCAGATACAAAAGTGCAGTCCTTATAGGTGCATGCACAAGTCACAAGGTTAGATAGCGAATTTCTTCGTCAAGTAACTTAATGTATGGCTTGCTGACTGCACACCTGCACACCTGCAAAAACTGCACACCTTTCTTGGACCGCACGAGCGTTATTAAGAAATATAGATCAAAAAGAGCTAGGGAAGTCTTCGAGGCACTAATCATTCAACAGAGAGGACAGAACTGCGTCAGCAAGCCATCTATTAAGCTACTTGACAAAAAAATTCGTTATCTAACCTTGTGACTTGTGCATGCACCTGTAATGACTGCACTTTGTGTATCTGAGTGTCGGTACTGTTTATATTTATGTTTTTTTACTTTCCGGCTATATATATTTCGCTTCTGGCGGAATAAAAATCGAGTTGCTAGTAGCGCCTTGTGCTCTGTTGTTCTTCCTCCGTCCCGTGTCTAGCGCTGTTTTACTTATACAGGGGGGTGAGAACCCGAATACGTGCCGCGGGTTCACGAATGCGCTGTCCGACAACATTTGCGAATTTGGGCCTACGCAGTGAATATTAATAGACAGAATGGGACAGCGGTAAAGAGACGCTGTAGAGAAATTGAAGTGGGCTTGTATCGATAGAATACCAGTTCCTAACCACACAAAGACCGCTCTTATTGAAAACAATATTCCTGTAAGGAAGAAAAGACTAAGAGCTAGAATACAAGCATCACCGCTACAGGACAATCTAGCAAGTACAAGCGCTGTGATCAAACAACCGAAAAACTGCATGAAACTCTGAGGGTGACAAACGTGCATAAAGGTTGCGCGTTTGGATCTGGAAGTATATAAGTTCTGTTTTGAAGCCGCTAGTGCGCTTTTATGACACGAGGAAGACGAAAAAACAACACAACCTCAATTTGGAAGACAAAGAAAGCCGATACTTGACAGGGCAATATGCGGGCAGCTGAGTTTCCGTTCATAATGGTGCTTCGCGTCTATGCGCTTTGCATGCCCATGTGGTTTTGCTTTGGACACGCCTTTATTTACAAGTGCGGAGCAGCAGAGGAAATCTAAGCGCCCCTCGGTTGAAGTTCAGGCCACGGCACGCACCTGCGACGAGGAAAACACCTGTGGCTAGCTAATGTTGCACGAGCCTCCACTTTAGCAAACGTACCGCTTGGCGTGTTTGCTTCGTCAGCGTACCAAGACGCTGGGCGGCATAAGCAGTGTAACGAGGACTATTATTATAAACTCTAAATATATATCCTTACGTACCAGACACTGCCCATCAGTCGAGACGGTGGCTCGGCGGGGACAGCTGCCGCACCAGTAGCTTGGCTTGCTGCCGCTGCTGCCGACTCCTCAACGCTCGGGCTATCTTGCCAGACTCGCCGCCTCAGCCCTAAAAAGCGACGCACATTATGTGGGGTTGAGTTCGCTGAAATGCAGGCCACAGTTCTTTGCGAGAACTTCGCTGTCGGGATCGGGAATAGGATCCACCGTTAAGCTGGTGCAAACGTAAACGAAGCGACGGTAGCGACGACTCATACAGGCCTTCAACGTCCGGCCACCGGTCGTTCTTTTGGGGGGCTGCGGCTACCGCACCGCTCCCCACCAGCAACCACGGAGTCCACGTTCACGTCAGTTTACGCCACTAATCGGCTATTTCGTCATCAGAGAGTCCCGTGTTTGAATCAGAGCGGCGGGGAAAATTTATGCAACTTCGAACCGAAACCTCTGGGCAATAAATTCATCTTTCTCCGCCTGAGAACAGAGCCATGAAAGGCCGAACTATCGGATTTTGATAACAAAAAAATTTGCTACAGCCGTCCTCAGTGTGTCTTTAAGGAAAACGAGCATAATGCGGAACTCTTAAATAGGAGCGCCGTGTCCTTGAATTTGGCTACTGCCAAATACCGATGCTCCAAAGAAGGATGATTTGCGTAAAACATACTGCCAGAGTCAGATCATATGCTCTATTTCTTTTTCTTTCATGAAATCAGCAACAGTTTTACATTCCTTTTTTGTCTGTTTTCTTCATTTCAGCCTTTTCTCTCCTTTTAAAGGACTCCACAAACGCTCGGCTCTGACAAGGCCGAAATTATATCCGTTTACAAGTAATAATTCAAAGCCTGAAATTAAGTTGGTAATAAATATTACAGTTGCGACGTTTTTCCGAATCACCATGCAGTATGCCAAAGAAAAATTTTGAAGAAGGGCGTATTTTGAAGAGAAATAAAACTGAGTTCCAAAAATTTAGTTTAATTTTCTCATTTTCAAGCACTGGCAATTAAGTGGTTAAATAGCCTGTGGTAAGCTACACTGAACGCCAAAGCAGTCGTTGTTCACAAAATTTATGCTGGTGTGAAGTTGCCAAGATGGAATGATGAAGCGTCCGGCCCATCAGGGTAGATTTCGTATGCACGTCCCACCGTTTGGTTGAAATCTCAGCGTTCATTTTTCTTTGCTCTGCGAAACCGTGTTTTTTAGAGTCCTGGCAATTTTTTTTAGCTTTCCGCTGTACAATTCTGCGTGCTGATTATAAATATACCATTAGCAATGGCGATGCACCTGCTGCTGTACTGAAGTGATACTACTAGATAACATGTTTCAGTTACCTTGAACGGATCAGACTTCAAACCCTTCATAGAAGGCACATAAATCAATCATAGTGCATAGGTAATTTTACCACTGTTAGATTATATTAATTCTTCTTAATTAGTATCGTGCTTTGAAGGTGCCTAGGTGACTTTTACATGACAATTTAAACAAGCTCAATTGCTTAATACGGGCAAACAAATTGTTTCAGAATAATAAAAAAATTAGGGTCCAAGCACTAAGACAGGAATATTTGCGGTGTCAAAGAATATTCTTGTAGGTAGATATAGAAAAAAGAGCACATATAAACAATCTCTTGCATTTCCCAACCAAATAAGTAAACGCTTCCGTGCAAGTTTATGAAATCTGTTGAGAGTGCAGACTCCTCATAAGAGCTGAAGGCAGAAAGCTGGCCAAGTTGGTGGTTGATGATTTATTGAAAAGACTAGCGCAATAGACTGGAACAAAGCGGGTAGAGACAGGCAGGACGAGCGCTAAATATTACTGAAATTTACTTCGACAGATGGTACATGAAAACAGTTCTGTGGCACATGCGCGTACAAGATTAAAACCGAGCAAGAAATCATAGTTCCACATGTGGCAAAGAAAGAAAGAAAGGTACATTGTTTCTTTTCGTGACAAGGCGTAAGAAAGCGTGCTGGCGCAGTTATTGCCTTCCCTGTTCATGTGATAGGCCTCGTATATCTCCCGATGTAACCTCGATCCACCTCTGACAAGCGCACACCTCACATCACATGCTGGCACGCCCCCGCAACGCTTACAATGCTTGGCCAAAAAAGCTTCCCACCGCCAATGAGTCACCCGCTGTATATTTCTCTCGTAGCCGGTCGTTTAGGCAGCGTCCCGACTGACCGACAGCATTTCCGGAAGTAAAGTGGTGTGCAGCATACAATACCAGTTCTGCAAGGTACAAACTTGCATTCGTGGTTTGTTGTGCAGGTTGGCTTCTTTTCATCAATCACGGCTTTGCACACGCGCATCACCTTTTCGGGAGCAGTGAACAAAACGCCGACAACGCACTTCCCTCCAAAATTTTTCAGCCGGTGCGATTAGCGCTCGTCCTGTCTGGTTCTACTCCTTTGTCCCTGTGTATTGCGCTATACTTTTTAATCAATTCTGATAAGAACACAGACAGAGATAGAAAATGAGACACGACAATATTAACTATATTCAGAAGAACATCAGTAACGACGGCTGGAAATCTGAAGGTGTCCAGCAAACGCCAATAATTGTTTTTCAGCTCCAAATCTTCAGTGCATTCCCAACTTCTATTGCTGCAGCCACTTGAACTGACCAGGACAATGTTACGCGACCTTGTCTCGGCACGCGGTGGCATCTGTACGAAGTGGCGTGATTATAATCCTCTGATATCTGATGTATATATCTAAAATGTTAAGTATCTGATCTTTTGATCTAATATGTTACGAAAATCCAGGGACTGTCGTGTTTTACGGGGATTCACTCCACGATTTATTGGAAGCTGCCGCTTGTGACCTCCGAGTTGACAGCCAGAGAGTATTGCCTTTTGCGCATTTGGTTTCAAAGGCGGGACTAACTAGGCAGTGAAGCAACAGAATGCACCGGGAAGAGAATCCTCACAAAATATGGCCTCACGTTTCCGTAAAGGCGACGTAAGTATCGTATGTTTGCGGTGAGGACATGAAGTCTAGTGCAGTTTATAATGGCCCCCATTGAATTAGCATGTGGGATCGACAACAGAAATCGCCAGCTGACACAACTGTCTTGCAACAAGCTGTAACGGGAGGGCGAGAGTAAATAAGCAGAAAGGAGGAGAATGGTCACCTGCCTAGAGATTGTTTGCCTACTTCAGATACAGTGTCGGTTCCGGAATGACAACTACTGCATTTCTTACTGGTAAACAACTTCCTGCGTTTCATCTTCAATAACATTTTGTTCATTCCGATGGGTTTCCTTTGAGCATTTCCGGTAGCAAACACTGTTACTGGAAAACCATTATAACATTTTTTTCAGTTGAGGTAAAAGCATTTTTTTCAGTTAGAAGCTACTGAACTTGGAAATAACTTTGACGTCCTGAGGCAGTTCTGAGAGCCTTAATTGTCTTCGGTGTTCGCCCAAGTTTCATGATAGTCGGAAACATTACTCCTTCGCTACCTGTTTTTGAGGTAATTTTTTAGGGATCATCGAAAACCACATTCCAGTGACAGACTTGCCACTGTACGCGGCAATATATTGGGGCTTTTATACTTCAAGCTGGTCTGCTGGAAATGTTTCAACAATTGCAACTCGTTGGGAAATGTAAATTAGTCTGTCGTTTATTCTGATATTCCATAATGCCGCAAATATGCCTGGCTAGCTCGACATGCAACGCTCCCTCTGCAATGATTCCAGCTTGAGCACCATTGAGCATGTGTATTATTTCGCGTTATCCGCTTAACTTGTGATCGCCTCCACACTCACAGGTCGGAGCTTCGTGAGTACCACTCTGTGCGGAGCCATCTCTATAAGCTTTCCTGGTGGCAGGATTGTATTTCACATCTCCAAAACTCCATGAGAAAAGGGCGACATCAGAAAATTCACATATAAAATGGCAAGGACCCTTGGGTCCTTTACACCTACCTGCATGAGAATTGTGAGACCCGATGGTATATCGGCGTATGGCACGCAATGCTTTTATGTTTACGTGCACGATACCAACACTCTCTCAAGTTCATTTTACAAGCGCCTAGGGTGATAAATCAAAAGGTTCCTCCGGGGAAAATATCGCACGTGCTGTAGGCAAATCAACGCTTCGTATGGGTAACTTCCCTGTGTATACGCGACCGGTTCCCAACAGCACGAAAAAAAGAAGTTAATTGCGAGAATGAGTTGGAGATTAAAAATCGATGTAATGCTGGAGGATGAGTTGATTGAATTCGAAATGATTTCAAAGTAAGCCAAACTGTTTTTCACAAATTTCGCAGCTTTTCTTTGCAGTTTATTTCTTTAACAACTTTAGAGGTTAAAGAAAAGAGGTTAAATAAAGGTAAACCCATTCATCAAGAACACGCAGTAGCAGGGTATGTGTGGATTCTTGTGCCGAGTACTTCAATTATTTATTTGCATGGACATTATGTTGTCAGAAGATGAGGAGGTTGGTAGTTATCTTTAATGCACATTAAAAAAATGAAAAGACGCCTCAGTGTAGCCAAAACAAATAAAGAACACTTTCTACGTGTGAAGGATATAAGCGAATTGCTACACGATCATCTGAGTCCCTATGCTTGAAGCTGCAACGTCCCTTAGCCTCCATGGGGATGCCGACAAAGATGGCATTGTAAAGAAAGTTTCGGCCAAATTAAAAAAAAACCATGTGATGCTCCTTGGATGTAAAACATAGTGAAAAAGAAATTTCTTAATATCGTTTCTTGTTCTGTTTTATTTTTTTCTGGGAAACTTTCAAACACGGCGAGTTGGTAATCCACCGGTCCGCCGTTTACCAATCGCTTCGATTAGGTTGTCAAACACTCCAACCGGAACGATGGGCAGAAAACTGCGGAATCGCTCACGATAGAGTGTTGCTCAAAAGCAGTGCACACTTGCAGTTCGGCAAAAAGCGAGCCGTAGCTGGTATCGACAGCATTCAAAGCTTCTTGTAACAAGCATGACCGCTTCAGAATTCCGTAATAAACTTTCATTTCACCGCTCACGTATTCAAGCGCAAGAAAGTTGATTATCAAAGGTAGTTAATAATCAGTCCAGAAAGAGATTTTACCTCGACATCGCATCTCACGTCTACCTCACCGCACTCAGTTACAGAAAATGGCTTCAAAAGGTTTTGGAATGAAAACTTCCTAGAATTAGTTGCGCCGTGTTTGTGCTATAGGATAAAACAATAAGATTTGTCCTTGTAATTGAAAGCAAAGCAGACGATCCCTTTTCCACGCGCGCCCATTTCAAATGCGAAACCAGGGATGATATTGGGCAAAGATCTTAGGAGCATCAGGGTGGCCTCATTGGTAGCTCGCGCTAGGAATGGTGGACACAGCGCCTTGCGGCCGCAGGCACTTGGGAGGCTAGGACTCTGTTGGGAAGCACGGTACGCATACCCTTTTCCCCTGAACTTGTGACGTTAAACTTCGCCGGTAAACTGAATACATAAATCCTATTCAAGTCAGCGCTCCTTGGTTGCTCTTCTGATCTGCGTCTACTACCCTCCGGCGCTCGGCGCCACCCTATTCAGGCAAGAATGCTGCTGTCTGCATACGTGGTCCTCGTCCTTTCTCAATTTCTTGCTGTTTTTGCGCACAAAAAAAGTTCCGCAACTTAGTAGGATGAAAATTCAGGAAAAGTATACTGTGCACAATGTGCGACATGAAATGAAAAGAATAACACAATTCGCACAAGTGGGAACTTCGTGTTCTGCGAAATCGTCCGCTCGTAACGCTCCTAAATGATGGACATTTGCAGCTTTCGAAGATATTAGTTAAGAGAGGAAACCAGTTATGTTGCCATCACGGCTGTGCTTTTCTACACGTGTCTGCTCTGTTGCTCTAGACTGCGTGACATTGCCGCTAAATTCTATAAACTACAAGCCGACAGAATTATTCTCCAAGCCAATCGAAGAAACAATTCTACAAGCCGACAGAATTATTCTCATGGAGCTTCATTGTAGAAGCACCTGTTCCGCCTCTGGACTAGTATATCGAAGTAGAACGTACTTTTCTAACCGCATTAAACACCTTCTGCGGCTTCAAGAAGAAAAGGAAAAGCCCTATATAATTCGAGGCTACTTCTGCACATTCCATCGAAGCAAAGTTCGATATAAGACAAGATAAAAAGAGGAAAGCAGTCAGGGCGTACAAATTTTTAGCAAGCATTAAGTGCTGGCGCAGAAACTCTACAAGTTACGTAGAGATGCTGTAGTGCATCTTGGCTGTCTAGCTCGTAGCGTCTGCATTGCTCTTGAGTAATTTGTCGTCTCGGTAAGTTGCGTGTAAATGTCCTGAAGCATTCCGCAAGTTTCACACTTCATCGCGCAGCTTCAACGCAGCCTCGCAGAGCAATGCCTCCTTCCTCAGCTATGCAAACCTTAGCTCAACTAACAATAGGTAATATCAATAGTAATAATGTTAAGCTATAATTCAATCATTTACATCTTTCAACATTTATTGTGTGTACATACCTAGCCTGTAAATAAATATTTTTGGGGTTTAATTACAAGGGTCATGCAAAGGTTAGGACCGCACCGTCAAACACATGAATGCCATAGATACTGCCGCAGCATATTAATACTAAAAAGCAGCAACAAAGATACAAAAAACGAAGACAATAATAGCTCGAAGAATAAGAGTGATAAGACTGAAATAGATATAAAACATTCAGTATAGTAAGTAGTGTAGGGTATTGATAACTGGACAAACATCAAAAAGATACAAAAGCAAATAAGACACTAAGTGATCTTTCAGGAGCACCCAACACTTCATTAGGAAGCACATTCCTGCCATTAACATTATTACGGCACTGGTAAGCTGTACTTAGCGTTATCGCTGCCGAGCGAAATTTAATGCGGCTCCGTAATGAACAATGTTTTGTCAATGCCAGTTTTATTAGTGTTTATATTGCAAAAAAATTTAAATCGTAATCTGCGGGCAGAAAGTGTTCGCAGCCTCAGAAAGTGAAATTATTTATTACAAACCATGCGGCTTATTTCTGGAATCGCTCTAGTTCATCTATCAGGTTTATTTCTTTGCATAGACTCCAGGCTACTCTTGTTTATTCAATACTAGTGAAGTATATTTTATTTCAGGGCTGGCAAAGCATGCTTTCAACCTCCTTGAAGGAAGTAAAAAAAAAGCCAAGGTTTTGCAGTAATTGAATAAACATAATTACACCAGTGGAGCATGCCAGGAGACGTAACCACGGGGTATTTAACATGCTGTGTGGTTTTAACTACCATATTATGTACTTAATATGAGCCAGGGAACCTTTTTTCCCTCCTTTGTGTACTGCATATCATAACATGTTTCAGTATTCAAAGTCATCTGCCACCGCTACTCCAGAAGAACACTTCTTCATGTTGGCGGTGCAAAGCACTCATACCGGAAAAGCGTTTCTCGCGACACAGTCGCCAGCATATGGTCTGGTAGTCGACTAAGAGCCTGCTACCACGTCACTGATGTGAAGGAGAAGCAAAAGCGGCTCAATACAGAGCCTTGAGGTACTCTTGATAGAGCGTAGAATGGAAGTTGACGACACTCCGTTCAGGACAACTTGCTGTTTGCGCAAGTGTAAAGATTCCTTTTTTCCATCTATGAATATCTTCAGCAATGCCTAACGATGGTCATTTTGAGAAATTCGAATGAAGCGAGACATCAAATGTCTTCCGACAGTCAGACAGAAGTGCCTATATTTGGTCACCACGGTCCAAACCGGATGCAATGCCGTGCGTAAGCTTGGTTAGGTGTGCTGCCCATGATAAAACCAAAAATTTGTTTACAGAGCTCAGGAGCAGTCAGAGCGTTTATGGTGGGGCACTTTGGCAGAAAAAAAGAAACAGGTATGAACAGGAAAAATAGAGGAAAAACAAAGTACCTACAATGAGAAGAAAGGATAGAACAAATGCAATATGGCAGCAATACGAGACAACTTGAAGCATAATATTAATTAGAGTAATACAAGAAAATTAGGAACATATTATGGGAGGTCAAAATATGAAGGCAAAAATATAAAGCAATGTCACAGATTGTATGCACACCAAAATAAGGCACGCTGAATGAGGGAACAAAGAAAGAAATGTCAGTCAGCCACGTAGTAGAATTAATATGTTGTTACAAGCGTGATTACGACTTCAGAAGCGGACACGCAGACAATGAAGTAGAGGGGCAAGTTGGTTTTTCGTGGGCTAACGTCTTCCTGCTAGCGGCTGCCTGTCTCGGTGTGTCTGTGTCTCCAAGTGTAAAGTTTAAGACGTTACAGTTTGGTGGAGGTACTGGGTGTGCAGTCGTAGAATTTCTTCAACCAGGCAACGTGCGTAACTTCACTTTGTGTGGAAAGTCGGCCAGTAAGAGTAAGCGCAAAGTGACAGTTCAGGTCACTGAGTTGGCCGACGATGACATTATGACCAGTGTAGTGTCGAAGCATTTTCTGGCGTAACCTGCGCTTTCGGACTGCTCATCAAAGCCAGACGAATTCGCCAGGAATATAGGTGATGTGGCGATAGTGGCCGTCGTAGCGAGCTTTCAACAGTTCTTGGGAAGCGAGAGTACTCAGGTGAGCAAGTCGGCGAGCCTCTTAGCCAGGCAGATGGTCTCCGCTAAACACGGATTGTGATCGGTAAAGAAAGGGGGAATGGTGTAGAGAGTCTGGCGGGAGGAACGCGGAGACAGGAAGGAGAAGGAAGTGTAGCCTGTTGTTTCATGTCTGGCAGTGTTGAAAGCATATGTGAACGGTAACACAGAGTTCGAGTCCTTGTGATTCGCAGTGACGTACATTGAAAGCATATTGGTGAGCATTTTGTTGGTGCGCCCCGTCAACCCATTTCTTTGAGCATTGTAAGGGGTCGAATGTCGGAAATGAAACGCGCACAAACGGAGGAGCTCCTCTATGACGTCAGTGGTGAACTGGCGGCCTCTGTCACTTATCACAACTAGTGAGTGTCCATGTAGCAAGATGATACAATGCAGCATGAAAAGAGAGACGTGGTGCGGCGTAGCCGCGGCAGGGGCGGCCGTCTGAATTTATATGAACGTATGCAAGCAGCAGCTGAGGACAAGAGCGAAGAACAAACAAACGAACGCTTGAACTAACTCATCAGAAAGGAAATCGTCCATGCAACTCAGCCTTTAATAATGACCGGGCATTGAATGTAAACTCTGTAAAAAGCCAAATACAAGCTTACTGAATTTCACTCGAACTTTTACAGCCAGTGGTGAAATTGGTACAGGTCTAGCGAGCAAATATGTGTGCTGTAGCCTGGAAGGTGGAGTAAAAGAAAGGGGGTTACAAGTATAACAGCTAAAGGAAAAGTTATCAGCGTGGCAAGTGAAGCGGTGCTTGGCTATATATATTGCCAAAAAAAAACGTCCTTTGTGCCGTGTAGATTATGTCGCTCTTTTTCCGGCATATGTTCAGTTGCATGTTCCGACGGAGGATGGCAGGTAGTCGTGTACAGTTTCAAGAAAGAACTAGTGTCCGTGAAATCCTTTGATAGTCGACAAATTCCCAATCGTCTTCTTTTAGAGAACGAATACAAGCAGAGAAGGTAAGTCTGCTATCAAAAATCATCCAAGGCATATAATCACAGATACACGCGCCAGAGGGACATCAAGAACTGTGAATTGAAGGCAATTTGATGACTTTGGCATGTATAGAATAATACATAGGTTTTTACAGTGTTCAGAAGAAGTTTTTTTTTTCCTTCACCATTTGCTGAACGCCTGGATATCTATCTGAAGAGCAGTACATTCACTAACACTGGTAATTTCTTGAAATATTTTGATATCGTCTGCATGAAGAAGAAAAGAAGAGTAGGTTATTGCAGTTGCGACTTCATTAACAAATAGTGCTTAGAGAGGGAGTCCAAGTACGCAACCTTGATGGACGCGTTAGCGCCAAAGGAAGCGAAGAATTTGTGACCATTGACGCTTAAAGTAACAAGCGCAACGCTGAAGGTAGCGACTGGACAAGATACGTCGTAACCATCATCAGCCTAACTGCCGGCACAACTGCAGGGCAGAGGCGCCTCCAGCTGACCGCGCCGCTGCTCCTGTCGCTCTCACCTTGACGATCGGCTCTCTTCCTCTTTACTGTTCTTAATTTCGATCCGCGTTTGTTCCCTCATCCATTGCGCGCTTTTCTCGCTGCACGCTCCTGACGCTCCTGAGTAATATATGTCATTTATATAATTATACGTACTGCCGCCCCTGTATACAGCTATTGCAGGGGGAGATGAAATAAACTTATTTCACAAATAACAAACAACAAAAAGAGTTAACATAGAATACGGTATGCCGCAAGAAATGAATATGGAATGGTAACACAGAGTACATAAATGATGCAGTAACATGAAATAAACTGAAACAGCACATGAGGTCTTATGGCATTGTTTTTATTAGCAACGACTTCAATGAGAGAGACCTTATTATTTCAAGGATTAAGTTCCAATTTTCAATTGTTCTCGGGAAAAATTAACTTATATTACGGTGGAAATGAAAAGATCTTCTTTCATATTCGCGCCCTGTAGTACAAAAAAACTATTGTTTACAGTGCTAGTTTAGCTTCTAATATGGCATTAAGCAATCTAATCCGGCACCTTGGGGTGAAACTTTGCCATCATCAGTTTCTCACCAGGTGACCACATCTCGCAAAATATTATTTATTCTGTGAAGTACATAGTGTTTTTCTTCAGAAGGATTCATCCTAATTTACTGTGGTTTACACTCTCTCGAGTGCATCCTTCCATGACTTCGTATCGGCGGTGAGTTGTTTTACATCTCTTGCTGAAAACGCCAACCGCGATCCCTCAGTTGTCTTCGACGAGGCGTATCTCGCTGGAACGTACGAACTTTGGGCGTGGGAACTGAATTGGACGCTGCGTTGTATTAAAGGCGTGAAATACAGCCTGACTACTAAGACTATATTATTATTTAGTTCGCCACTTTTTCCTGCGAGCAAACGTTATCCCGCTCGTTCATCATTGTTTCGTGGTACAGAGATACACAAAAACTGATGTATCCACTGATCGATAAATTGTAGTTAAAAATCTCCTGCAGCGTTTCTAACAGAACCGCTGAGGAATAGGACACCTTAGACACTACAAAATTACGTGTCATAAAATTCAGTTGGTTCCTTTGCGGCTAAACCTTGTCGTCAGCCTCCAAATTTCTGCCTTATAGGTGAGTATTTGCAGGATACAGTTGCTGTATACTTCCCTCTTGAGGGGTATTAGTCACCTTATATTGATTACCTGATAGTATCTCCCAAAGCATTCCTGGACCCCGGTCAAGGAAGGCTTCCGCATTAGCAAAGGATGGTTGACAACATCAAATGTCTTGTTGAGATCACAGTACACGGCGTCGACTTGCCACATACTGTGCACTTCTTCAAAAATTTTGGGTATTAAGCACGGTTTGTTAGTCTTTGTAGACTGGACAGCTAAGAAAGAAACAGGGTTGTTTAGGCAGCAGGGTGTTTTTTCCGATAAATGACAGGATTATGTGATTAGGTGGCTTCCTTGAAAATTGTGTGCAGTATGAGATTCAACTTCTTTTATCGCAGCGCAGAGGACAGAAGTAATCCCGTGATTTTCTTGATCTATTCTTGCACCAGAGTTAAAACTGAGCTGCACGCGCAGTCTTCCAAAGACTGGGAGTGCAGCAGACGAGATAAGAGAGAGAACCGGAGTCATACTCATATCGACAGCAGCAACGTGATCAGACCCGCTGGAAAAGGACGGCTGCACGTAAAAACAGCATTCTTCGCTCACTGAAGTCTATAGGTGCAGAAATGCAATGAGGCCATATTCTGCGCGAGGTCATTTCGCTTGTAACGAAACTATCCGCTTCCCATTAGCACTTGTGGAATTTGCGCTACCTCGGCTCACAACGCCTAGCACCTTTAGATATATTGTTGGGCATGTTTTTGTCTAAAGTCCACCCGCGAAGTAGCACCAGCTAATTCCAATAAAGAATCATTGTATACGTTGATGATCATGATAAGCCTAACTACGTCCACTGCACGCCAAATCTATCTTCTATACCTCTAAGGAACCCTGCCCTCTGCCAGCTAACCACCCTTTTCTAGCAAACTCCCTAATCTTATCCCACCTGACTTTCTGCCGACCCCTGCCACACTTGTTTTCTCTTGGAATCTTGTTAGTTGCCTTAAGAACCTCGGTTATATATTGCCTTCGCGTATCACATCCTGCCCCTGCCCATTTTTCTTTTTTATTTCGAGTAGGATGTCGGTGACTGCCGTTTGTTCCCTGGCCCCTTATGCTCTCTTCTGGTCCCCTAGCATTACACCTACCAGTTTCCTTCCCACAGCTCGCTGCGTTGTCCTTACTTAAGTTTAACCCTTATTGTTAGCCTCCACGTTTCTGCCCCAGAGGTGAGTATCGGTAATATGCATGACTTGCTCGTGACGCCACGTCAACTTCGGCCGTAGTGTCAACACCATGCTAGAGCAAGCGTGCGGCGCTCCTGCGTTGCTTGATCGCGTGCGGTATAGTGTCGCTGTCTCTCAAAGCGTTTTCTAATCGGATGTCGATGCTTCTCGCGAGAAATGCCACCCGTTTACAGTAAGTCTGCGTTCAACGGGGTATATTAAGCGGGGCTGATCGGGCCGGCACTTGATATCAAGAAAACGGGAAACTGGGCAATGATGTGGACCAGTACTTGTTGCGACTGGGCGTGGATATGCCGTGTACGTCATCGCGTTGTCTGAGGTTTCGCCCAGAGACGTGGTCAACTACCTGGTTTCCTCTTCTAGTTTTTTGACACTAGAGAAAATGAAAGAACACAAATCTCCTGAATCCCATAGCTACTTCACAGGCGTTCACAAAACTCTGTCGGCGAAGCACTTGCAAGAAGAAAAGGTGCTCCTCCTACTATGGGAGGCTAGCTGGAGCCTCCGTTTTCAGTCTGGGATTTTGTGTAGGACATTCAACGCATTCCCTAATTCTTCAGTGGTGCGTGCGGGAGACACCCGACATAGAAGCTCGGCGTAGAGAGGAAACAGAAGCAAATTTTTTGTAGATTGGGTTTAAAAATCTCCAAAGAACAAAGCTGGCAGTTTGCGCCAGTATTTTATGGCTGGGACGATGCAGACTGTGTGCGCTTGCCATGCCTTTTTTTACATGTCTCTGCAGTGTGTACAGCATGTGTGTTTTAATCTCACCAGTTGAATTTTTCCTTGATTAGCTCTGCAGGTGAACCACTCACAATTACTCGGGCAACATCCACTGAAAGTGCGGATCCTTTGTAAAGTAGTGTCATGGTTACTGCGCACTGTACCTGATAAGCCTGCTCTCATGTTGGTGTCTGTTTTCTGTGGACAATGGTGTTAGGATTAGAGACTCGGTTAGATGCACACAAAAAAATATTTGGTGCCCACCTATGTGCAAAAGGTCCAATTCAAAAGACTGAAAGAGGTTGATTTTGCATTTGCGAAAGGCTAAAGACAGCAGCCTGATGATAGAATTGAAGCACCTCCGCATACAAGAAAGCGACTAAACAGAGATTGGATGTGCCGCCAGCCTTAGCTACAGAGGTGTTTTCGAGAGAAGTGCTGCTTTTCCTGCGATTTTTTTTCATGCTGTCAGGCCATTCCGCTGCCTTCGAGGAGCCAGTGCCCAAAGAGCCAGCACACCTTAGACATTTGTACGCAGATTATGCCTTGGCAGATGGACTCGACACCCTCGTTGACAAGGCGAACAAATTTTTAAGCACAATTCGTGTCACCGATGAAACATTGAAGTTAACTGAATCCAAAACCAAAAACCAGAAAAATTCACCTGACTTTTTCGAGCTGGTAGAGTAACAGCATCTGTAATGGAAATCGTGTGCAGAAGAGCCCTAGATAATCCTTGCTTGTCATTACTGAAATCGGTATGGTATCCAGAAAAGTCACACAAGACTACTGCCATTATATGGGGTTTGGAGCATGAGCGGGTTGCACCGAAAACAAATGAAGATCACTACAAGCGGAAGCACAACAACTTCAGGTGTTCTAGGTCTGATATTCACCTCAGTGCCTCATATCCATTTGGCCCGGGCGTAGCCGAGGGAAAATGCCCTTATTTCCTGCGCAATGCCATCTCATTTACCAAGGCTAGTTCATGTTTGACTGAAATTAATGGAGCTCTGTAGCTTCCTAAACAGCACGGGTAGCATTATAAAATTCAAGGCCAGATGACTATATTATAGCCTCCCACATGACTGCCTGTTAAAGCGTGTGAAAAGGTACATCACAGATGATAATGACGAAGTGGCGTTCGTAACACAATGCGGGATGTCTGTGGAAAACTTCCTAGAACTGGTACGGTTTTATTTGCATTCCACTTTCATAGGGTGGCAAGGCAAGCTATTTGCGCAGAAATCAGGAGTGTGCATCGGGTCCAGCGTCGCCCCGGTCTTAAGTGACATTTTTCTGTTGTACGTTGACAGGGATCTGGAAAAGAACCTGTCTGGCCTACATCTCAAGACCGTCAGATATGTCGATGACTATCTTATTTTTGTAGAACGTGGGCGTTTTCCGGCTCGAATGTTTGACATTCTAAAAGTGTTCAGGGAGTGTGGGTCGGGGTTACAGTTCACTTTTGAGCCAGTTGACGACGAACTGCAGTTTTTAGACCTGCGGCTGCATTTCGAGCAGAACCATGTTTGCTGGAAGTATAACCCGAGGTCGTCAAAGACACTTCTTAATTCTCACTCCGGTCATTCCAACTTGGTAAAAAATAGCATAATCAGTTCCTGCTTGCGAAGTGCTTTGACCAAATCCTGTCATCACACCATTAAAGATAGCTTCCAGACCCAGTTGTCTAGGGTTAAGTTTGCTGGATATCAAGACCAGATGATAGCAGGGGCGTGTTCTCGGTTAATTCAGTCATTAAAACGTCAGGCCACTCCGCTTACGACAGATGTACAGCCTGAAAAGAAGAAATTTGCCGTTTTGCCATATGTACACCGCGTCTCCCACGGACTAAAGAACGTAGCAAGTAGGTACAAAGTTGGCGTGTTTCTTTCAGCCCCCGTCAAGCTCAAACAGATATGCCCTGCCATTGAAAGAAAGAAAGAGGCCAAGAAGAAAAAAGAAGGTTGTGGCGTTGCGCACAGGGATAAGTTTGTGGCCTGTAAAACATGTCTTGTATACAGTGTACCCCTTTCCTGTGGAGCGCGTTACATTGGTCAGACCGGGCGTTGCCTTAACAAGCGCCTACAAGAGCACAGGAACAACTTAAACAATGGTGATGACCTTTCACATTTGGTCAAACATTGTCTAGAATGTAAAGTCATGAAAAAGAAAAAGAAAAAATGCACTGCATTATTCAATCAAACACGTGTACTATACACCCACAGTGATCAGACGACACGAGAAGTTGTCGAGGCTTTTCACATCGCAGGGGATCAACTGAATTGCGTCAGCAAACCATCTGTTTTCCTTTGCGATAAGGAGATGAATTTTCTCGGGAGCACCTGACGAATGTTGCGTTTCATGGTTTTTAATTTTTTGTGTTGTTTCTTCCCTTTGATTGTTGCTTCATATATGAAGGTTTCAGTGAATAAACCTTTTAGTATCGAGTCAGCGCTCGTCCTGTGTCCCTTCTTTTCTTGTCCCTTGTAGTTCGCGCTGTTTACATCATGAATATCTACCAACTCGCCCAACTGAACGTTTTGCTAGACTCTATGCAAGGTGGACTATTGTGACTTCATTGTCTGAGCTTCGAGCCTCTGTCACGTGCAAAGAATTAAAGAAGGCGAACATATCTGCGATTATTTGTTTTTAACTGCAAGAAAATTTTTCACCAAACTAATTCTTCCTGAGCTCTTCAGCAAGTTCTACACACGGCAGCGGAGAGCTCCAGCGGAGAGAGGAAGAGGGGAGGCGGTGACGTGGAGGCTAGGAGACGCTAGTCACTCCCTTCTCGTGCAAAAAGCGGCAGTTTCCGACTCTGGGGCCGAGTTTACAGCACCCCCTTGTTCGCTGTAACCTGGTGTGGCAGCAGAGGTGTTCGTTTTATCTGAGACGCAGTGCCATTGCCCTAATTTATATTTTGATAGCGCCACCAATCTTGTTCGTAATAAGTAAGCATTCATTATAACTGCGGCCGTTATAAGTTTGGTTTATGATGCTTAACGTCCGAAAGCGACTCAGGCTATGTGAGGCGCCGTACTGGAGGGCTACAGATAATTTTGACCACCTGGGGCTCTTTAACATGCACCGATTTCGCGAAGTACACGGACCTCTAGCATTTCGTCTCCATCGAAATGGGACCGGCGCGGCCAGGATCGAAACACGCGTCGTTCGGGCCAACAGGCGAGCACCATAACCACTGAGCCACTGTGGTCCTATCGGTCGTCGTAAGTGGGCTCGATTGCATTGCCTTACCCCTTACAACGCTCCCTCAGCCATCGTAAACTGCTGTTCCTTTCCGAGGCTGTTGAACATTACTTCTCTATCTGCATGCATATTAAGTTTTCACCCACCGTTCTCATTTGCCTGTCTAATTCCTCAGTCATGCTTTGTAATTCTTTCCTTGAGTAATTAGCAAGACGATTCCATCAGCGAATCGGAGATTACTAAAGTATTCCAAACTTTTACAAGTCCAGTTCCATTAATACTTTCCGTAAATACGCTGTGGATGGTACCTGAGAGATTGCGTCTCCCTTCCTGACAGTCTTCCTGATCACTTTCCGTATGAAATACTTATGGTCGTTCTACAACCGCCATAGGCATCTTCGATAACTTTACGTACTCCTCCTTACACTTTCCGTGCACAGTGCCTGCAAGACTGTTGAGCTTTCGACGGAATCAAACGCTTTCTCGTAGTCTATAAAGGGTATATAATAGCGCGAAGCTTTGTAATTTTCGTGTTTATGCTAAAAGACGCTTGCGCGTGGCTTATAAGTTTATTGCTGACAATAGGTACGACCGGACTTATCTGGAATGCTTGTAACCGTGCGCAGCTACTTCTACATTGTTCGGGATAGTTCTAGGTTCTTTCAGCGCCTTGTCGCGAAAGTTCTTCGTGAGCTTTAAACTGAGTGCCCTCGATAACGGCGGTGATTGTATTATTTGACGACCACCGAGGAAGTTTGATGCTATCGCCGCCGCCAAGCTGTTAAGTTCTTTGTGGGCGCAAGTCAGCCATATAGATGAACCAGATAGAGTTCGTTTCAGTGACATCTAAGCCTACTTGTCTGTTGTCCCCGCCATTGTCACCAGCAAGTGACAAGGTATAGGCTGTCTGTATTCGGCGCATTTATCTATCACCTGATTTGTGTTAGTTACATTTTGCTTATTGATGCATTTTACTTTCACCTCTTATTTTCCGTTGTAATTCAATCTGCACCCTGCACAGCAATAGTGAGGCGTAGCCCATCACCTCTGGGCCTATTTTCATCACTGCGAAAATATAGCCCGTATATGTTCCCGATTTCGTGGTCGCCAGCTGAGATTCATTCAACGTAAAGAAACTGAACATCCTTGAAAAGTAGTCGATGAGCCAGCAGCAGCTTTCATTGCGTCCTGTCGGCGACTGCATCGGCGTTCTCCGCCGACAATGCCTCCTCTCCATGAGACGACCTTAGAGGGACTGCATCAATAGGATTTCGATTACAAAGTCTCTCAGCAAAAGAGCAGTTTTTGTACTCTAAAAACTAAATACAGGTGTGCCCACGCATCACCGGCCGATTTCGCAAAGAAAATGTGCGCGTCGACACCAATTCTCGGATGCGCCGCGGTGGCTCAGTGGTTATGGCGCTCGGCTGCTGGCCCGAAAGACACGGGTTCTATCCCGGCCACGGCGGCTGAATTTCGATGGAGGCGAAATTCTAGAGGCTCGTGTACCGTGCGATGTCATTGCACGTTAAAGAACCCTAGGTGGTCGAAATTTGCGGAGCCCTTCAATACGGCGTCCTTCATAGCCTGAGTCACTTTGGGACGTTAAAACCCCAATAAACAAAACCAAACCAATTCTCGGGGGCGAATACCAGAGGCTACGCTACATTGCCATTCACTTCAAACCGGTCGAAACCAGTCGTTTTCAGAATCGACCGGCGGAACTCTATTCAATGCTAATTTTTCACCGATAGACTCCTCTCTTGCTTCCGAACAAAAGGTCATCATAGCCATTAGCAAGTAACTATTTTTTGTTCCTGAAAATAATTCACTGAAGTTGACCTCAATGCCCCTTCAGTGTTAGTTTCATCGGGTTTATGGCACGTAAGCAACTAAGGCGCCATACGTATGATCTTACCGAAGATAAAAGTCTAGAACTGCTCTTCTTGACGACCCTAAGGACACATACACACAAATCAGGATCTGCTCATTTACAGTGCGGGCGGTCACTCCACATGCTTTCCCACATCTGCTTTCAAGGCCGCTAACATACCAGAAGCCCGGTGGGGAAGGGTTGATGGCGCGGAGGGCGAAAACTATTTGCGGAAGGGAGAAGCGCGGGATTATGGAGGGGACGAAAGGGCCGGTGAAAGACCGGGCTAAAAGACCAACCAGGAAAGAAATAGTGGTGAAAAAAATTACGAGGAACTTCAGCGGCTAAGGTGGTGAAAGGCGAAAGCCTGAGTGCTGCATTCTGCTACGCGATTGTTCACTTCACATTCTGTTGGTGCATTAATTAACTGCCAATTAGTGACGCTTAATCTTTGCCTTGAGGAGTGGAACACGACAGCGTGTTGTAGCGCTGCCAGGGAGTCCACGGAACGCCACCACCCGTTCGGCGCTATGGTTTGGCCTTTGAACGCAACGCTTTTTGAGGAAAGGAAATGGCGCAGTAATTCTCTGTCATCTCGGTGGACACCTGAACCGCACCGTACAGGAAGGGAGGAAGTGGAGTGAAAGAAGAAAGAGGGGCCGTAATGAAGAAAATGAAAATTGTATTTGAGGAAAGGAAATTACGCAGTAACTGTCTCACATATGTCGGTGGACACCAGTCGAAAATCGTATTTGAGGAAAGTAAATTGCGCAGTAACTGTCTCACATATTTCGGTGGACACCCGCCAAAATTCGCGCGGAGGGACGTCACGACCATTTCGACCAATCTGAAACGCGGACAAATTTACTAACACGTCTTGGTCACGACAGTATGAGCCATTAAAGGCTTTCGCCTTAAAAGTAAATTTCTCTCCCGAGGTCAGATGCCGGAATACGAAAGCACGGAGCGTACCCGAAGAAAGCAACAATAATAATAAATAATATAGTTGACACCCTTTCAAAGGGTTTTGTAAGCACAATTCCTTGTGCATTTGTGGTAAGAAAACAAAGGAAGAGACTAAAAGAACACACGTCATTTTTTAGCGGCGCTTCACTGGCGATTCAAGCCAGACAAATATGCGAAACATCCGACAGGTCGAAGCGTCGGCTTAGAAAATGCTTAATTTTCTTTGCGTCGGGTGTCGCACCTTCTACATTAATTCCAATTCACACGCTCATTACAAAAAATATGCGGTAAGCGAGAAACATAAGTGTTATCGGCTGGACCCCGTCCATGCTTTAATTAATCTGGCTTAGGCTTTCTCTCCTCTGATTTTGGCTATGAGATTCACGCCTAACAAAATGCTCATCGCGGTTCCAAGTGCGCATAGTTACAGCGCCATCCAAGAGCTTCAGCACTTTCCACAGCGACCAGTTCATCTTGCTGCGTGGCGCCACGGTTAAAATCTATTCTCGCCTAAGGCTTAATTCGTCTGGCGCATAACTGTTCGCTGAGCCCCAGGGAGGCGCGGTGGAGGTTATTTATGTTATCGCAATATCGGACGGTTATTACGCGCGCGCAGAACAGATAAGGAGGCGGACGTCGATGAGAAAATAAGAGCCCGCTGATGTTTATGAT
The DNA here is from genome assembly GCF_055824585.1 of Amblyomma mixtum. Classification (NCBI taxonomy): domain Eukaryota; kingdom Metazoa; phylum Arthropoda; class Arachnida; order Ixodida; family Ixodidae; genus Amblyomma; species Amblyomma mixtum. Next base: position 371,272,141 of record NC_143014.1, on the reverse strand, counting down.
TCGATTACGGTGAAATTAATGTAGACGTGTACTGCTCAATAAAGCATGTAGATTAGTTCCCCCTGAAAAATTATCAGCGGACTGAGCTAAGCGGACTAAGGCAGAAAAGCAAAAGATGCGAAGGAAGAGTGAAACAGCTTGACGAAGGCACTAATGTTGATTAATAATCAAAGCAAGAAAAACGGCTCTCACCTAGGAAAGCTGGCTAATAAGTACACCGAGTGTATGCAGGAGCGGTGGGCGTTATACCCAGTTTCACATGCGCGCAATTATTATTGTTTTTTTGCCCCATCGCCACTAGCCGCATTGCCTAATAACTACCGACGTATTGCACGCGGAGTGACTAATTCCGCACTGGTTTTCACTCACCATCAACGGAAAAAGATTTGAAGAAAATGGCGACCGATAGGCCATGTTCAGCATGAGCATGTTGTGATGATGCCCGAGGCTCGCGCGACTATGGCTCGCAGAGCAGCACAGCGATATGTCCACATCTTGAGGCGAAATGCCAAGGCCCATACAACAGCGATACTTCAAGAATTGCAAACAACAGCACAGTTTCATAAATTTACAAAAGAAAGGAGAACGCAAATAATATTCGGCGCTCTTTATACCGGCAACAATGGACCACCGGCTGACAAAATTCTTTAGGGAGGAAGATAACTCGTCTTCTAAACGCCGATTCGGTAGAAACAGCATCTGTGTGCAAACCAAAACGACCAGTTTCACCCTCAGCCGCTACTCGGGCTCGTTCTGTGTCGCGGTCTGAGCTAAAGTGGAGCTGCTTTGCGCTGTTTCTGTTGGGATGGCAACTTGTCAGGGCCACGTACAGTGCTCGCGCCCCTTGGCAGCATTGAGTAAACTGGCTCGCTTTCTATTCAGCAGGAAGCCTTGATTCGTGCAGCTTCACATAGCCCCCACTCAGAGGTCAAATGAGTGACAATAGGTTTGCTCAGCTTTTTTCCCATCCAGGAGAGGGCCATCAACCATCCCAATGAAAATTTCTTGTACTTTCTAGATTGGTCGTAAAGGGGTGAAAAGCTTCAACGGAAACTCTTGCCAGCGCACTCCAGGTCCGGGCTAAGGTATAGTGACCAGCGCAGAGGCACTGCTTTCTCAAATGTCTGTGATGCCGACGTGCCGCGCTTTCCTTCGCAGTCAACTAGGTCTGTGCGGCCAAGCTTACGACCAGATCTACTTATTCTGGAGTTTTTCTCTCGGCATTCACATCGTTTGGCCACCAGCTGGTGGAGCTTCAACCCCAACTCTCGCAGAAACTAAACAGTAAATTTTACAGCGCCGACGAGGGACGCACGACGACCGCACGGCCCGGAACTGGTTGTGCTCGGACCATTCAGACAAAAATTCTGAGGACGCGAAAGAAGCCTTAAGAGCTCATTGCGATAGCGTTGCTAACTATGCGGTATGTGGTCGCCGGATAAAGCCCCTAGACTAAAGCACTGAACTAAAGTTCCTCAACGACCGAAGGGTAGCGCTCCCGGCTCGCGACCCGAGGGGAAGCGGTTCGAGTCCCGGCTTGCTCATTTTTCTTTCTAGCGCGGTTGCTTTGTTTTCTACGAGGCACTACGTAATGGTGGTGGCTGACGTCACGATCTTGTAGACCAATAAGGAATTGCGGAGTGATGTCGTCCGTGTTGTACTCTGCGATCGTTGTGTGGTTCTTGAATTGCTCGTGGTAGGTCATGCGGTTGTGGCGCCACCGCTGACACCGCCAGGTGTTTCGGCGAACGTTCGCTCCAACGCTATCGCGTTAAAATTGGGGGTTTTGGAATTTCGTCACCCTGCCGATTGTTGGGACAGGGAAATAACGGGGTGGCAGTGCGCAAGCGCTGGATAGTAACGCCCCTCGGGGTTTAGTCGTACTCATGCGCCCTAGCATCCCGCTATACCCCTAACCCCCAATCCATATGGGCCCTCTGTTTAAAACCGTCCTAATCACTGTGTTGCAATATGCCACAGCACATGCACCAAGTGACGAAGAGCCACGTCCTTCCGCTTTCAAACGAACCCTAACGTGAGCGGGTTGCTCTTCTCCGAGGGAAAGATATTCGCACCGTGTTTGTTAATTGCATTTTGTTAGATTTATTTGGGAATTAGAAAAATGTTTCTTCTCTTCCTACATCAAGTATACGCTGTTACTTACGTTAGCTCTAGCCTGCTTTTGCTTTGGTTGACAGTGCTGTAAAAGTTGGTTTCGTTGCCTAACCAACCGCGTTGATTTTATGCTTTAGTTCACAAAAAGTTTGGCACATGTTTACAATGGTGTATTGCGCGTAAGATCCCACTATCAATGTCTTAGTGGATTCAAAAATTCTAAATATACCACTGTAGTGCTACAGAGTGCCGTTTGCTTTTTTAAATTCATTCTTTAGTACACGTGACACGCTCCCAATCCTTGCAGCGAAGACGGCACCGACTAGCGACACACTCGTAGCTCAAGAATACGCGATGAACATTTTGAAGCCGGTGCTACTGCAACGTGGCTCTCATGAACATGCGCTAGTTAACTATATACATTACGTGAACGTTTGGCCCAGATAACTGTGTTACATGACGCAACACTCCGCTCAGATTAAAGAATTTTTTTGCACTAGCATAGCTCGCAGGTAAGAGAATTCACGAGTTCAGCCCCTTCGGAAGCTGTCTGCTCTTGTTTGTTTAGTTTTTTTTCTCGCGAAAAAGCAGCCGACATTCTGCATTTATTGAAGGCAAAGCATGAACGCTTCTGTAGTTGCGCTCAGTCAAGACTGCCGAATAATACGAGGACGTGTGTCGCAGGGTAACTCCTCGTATGAATTGAAACTAGGAATCATTAACTGTCGAAGTTAATTTCGTCGGAGTGATTGTTTTTTGATCAATCCAGTCCTGGCTTTCATCTCGCCGCAAGGGCCACTTTTATTTTGTCAGCCAAAAATTATGATTTCAGTAATTTCACCTCTCAGATTGCAAGCTTAGCACGGTAACTGATGCCAGTTTTCGCGCGTCGTGGAGACGCTTTCACTGTGAGCCATGGGAATCATTCGGCTGCCATTTGTGACGTGTAAGCAAGCAGCTCCCAAAAGTCGGCCTTTATAGAAATAGAGTCATCTGGACGACTTGGTAGTTATTCATTTCAACAAAGGGCGCAAAAAACACAAGGACAAAAAGAAAGATGGACACACGACGAGCGCCCGTAGTGCGTCCTTTCTTCATTATGTCCTTGTGCTTTTTGCGATGTTTGTTGTAACCGTCCTTCATGCTCGATAGCACCACGCAGTATATACCGGGCATTTCGCTAAGATGTTCCGCAATTTTCAAAAATAGGCTTTTAGAAGTGAGAAGAGCGCTTCCTTCGACATAGCATTGTCAGCGCCGTAGCCCATCGGAATATATATACAAGGCGTGCTAACAAGTAGGCAGGTTTACTAACATTGAACAGTCAGATTTATAACTTTACTGCTAGTCTCCTTATTTTTCAGAGGCGTGTAGTTCATCCTCAGTGATACCCATGCCAGTTTTTTTTTAATTAAAAAACGTGGACTGTGACTCAGGAAATTTTGTCTACACCGCGCCAAAATGCATGAGCTTTCAAGAAGCTTGCAGGTTAAGCAACCCCGCCACTGTGCAAAGCAAGGGAAATGAGGTGCTCCTTTGACATACATACGAAGCAAACTAACAGCCACCAAAACCAAGGACTATACCAGATTGTTTTTATTTTCTTTATTTTTAATTTGTAGTCTTGATGAACTGGGATTGTAATAGTGCAAATATTTTATCGCTTAAAGATAATTGCTTTGAAAGCAGCCGACAAATTTTGAGGCACATAAGCACTTCTTAGTATGTGTAAATGCGAGAGCTTTACTTGTCGCTGAGTGTGCCGCTGAGTTATGTCGCTGTGTTTTCTGCTGCGGCAAAATATTGCGGAGTTTAACGTTGCTGCGTTACGTCGCTGAGTGTCACGTCGCTGCTTGTGGGGCAGCGACAATGCAAGACGACAAATGACGCATATTGCTGTCGTTCAGCTGAGTTTTGTTTGTGGAGTTGTCATTAAAGTTGTGTCTCACCCACATTACACTGAATGCTGTTTCTCGATCACACCACTTTGCAGAGCGATGACAGCGCTTTTCCGAACTGTACCATTGTCTACATTTCTTTACAGATAGAGAAAGAGACTTTAATGAATAATTTCTTCCCAGGGTTCGTAGGAGAACTCCACCTCATAATCTGGGGGGATGTCGTAGTCATCGTCCTAAGGGTACCTGAAGTGCGCTGCATCTTCTATATCGTCGTCGTCCATGGGCTTCGGAGACGATGTCTGCGGATCCAGGTTGATCGACAGTTGCATGGCCTTGTGATCGGAGTAGTATGTCGATGCGTACCTCACTTTGTGCCCTGTGCGTGGCACGTTCTCGATCGCCAAATGGATTCCGGTGCGCTGTGAAGTGGTGATTGCATCGATTGGAGAGGCGAGTTTGAAACTTAGATCGGCACGCATCGCGCCGATGAAAGTTGGCGTCGAGCGTGCCTCCTGATTGGAGTCTCATACGAAGAGCATGGACGAGCCGCAGCGTAGAGCCAAAGGCAGATTCCTGCAAGGAAACGCCGGTCTCGTACTTCGTCGGCACCCCGAAACCTCTTTCCATTCGTCGCGGTAGTCGACTTGCCCTTCTTGGAGGGGAAGAGTCGCATTCCACAGTGGGAGGAGGAATGTTTTTCTCTCTACGACAGCGGCGCATCGTCTTCCAAACGCATATCGCTGAGGCGACACGCCACTGTTTATATGTACCGCATCATGTCAGGCGGGACGGTGGCCTCTTGCCCAGTGTATGCGGCGGAGGGGGCCAGCCGCTCCATCTTGAGCGTGGTCTGGTTTGTTATCCGACTGAGGGGGTATTGTATTGCTAAACCAGGAGGCGCAAGGTTGCCCCAAAATCTGCTTCCATCCACAGGGGAAGCAGATTTGCCTTTCTCGGAGGGGGAGAGTCGCATTGTGCAGTCAGAGGAAGTTTTTCTGTCTCTTGCGGTGCCACTTTCAAGAGAGGTGATGACATCATGCACGTCCCGGTTTTCTCCCAGGGATTTATGACGACGGCGGGATTTTCCCTCAACTAGCCAAGTAATGCGAGAGCTGCTGTCACATTTCGTGTCCGGCGTTCTACCAATTGAGCTAAGGAGATGCCAGTCCTATCTTCTGCTTTAGGGGGTATTCGTCATTCGTGTAACCCAACCTTGAAAGTGTTCACCAGCGCCATCCTCGTCCATAGCAGCAGACGTAGTACGTCCTGTATTACAGTGAGTATGATGTGTAACGCCATCGAACGGTGAGGGCTGAAGCTGTGCGATATCTGCACATATAAAGACTGCCAGAACCGATGCCCTCGTTAAGCTATTCAGAAGAAGGAAGAGATATGAGGTGCTCGTCATGACATACATGTCAAGGAAGCCAACAGCCATCGAAATCAAGGAGCAAAAGGGAATGATTTTTAATTCACTATTTATTCATGGTATTGATCAAGTAGTAGATTAGCAGTGTAATTATTTTATCGCTTAAAGATAATTGATTAGAAAGCATAGAGAAAAATAAGCACATGTACCCGGTGGGATCCTAACCCATGACCTCCGAATTTCGTATCCGCTGCTCTCCAACTGAGCTATGGCAACGGGTGCCCAATATTCTGCTTTCACGGGGTATTTATGAAGCGCGTAGGCTAACCTTTGATGGATGTATAGATGGGTGGAAGATAAGAGCATGCCCTTTGAAACGGTGTGGTGGCAGTTGCCACCACGCTCGGCTTTTTTTCTTTGTATTCTTATTTATCTATATTTTAAATTGGCCGAAAAAATCGCCGTTTTCTTTAAATACGCTTTCAGTCCTACACTGCTAACTTTATGTCACTTCTCTGCTCTTGAGCCACCAATCTTCCACCTAACTTCACCTCAGATTTATTTACATGACAATTATCATCTGTAGACCATAGGAGCCATGAAGAGTAAACTATGCTTCCATCAAGATCGCGATGGTTACCATCACATTCGAGTATCAGGTGTTCAATTGTTTCTACAGATTTACCGCACGCGACACATCTTTGATGTTTTTCGTTAAATTTCTTTTCGTAGCTGCGCGTTCCAAGATATTATGATCTAGCTCAAAGACTACGGCACTAACTATTGGGTGGTCTGCCTTTTCCAGTATCGATTTAGTTCAACACTATGATTCTATCACAATAAGTTAATCCAGTTTTTACCTTCCGCGTTTTTTACCTCTCGATTGATTTTCTTTCTCTGTCCTTGTGTCCTGCATACTTACAGGTTAGTTTAATAGTTATTTTGCGCCTTTGCGAGTCAACGCTCCTTCTGTATCAGTATTTGAATACCTTAGCTGCCCAAATATTATTGTCTAATTTTTTCAGGCGTTCTTCATATAATACCTTACGCTGAGCTTCCCGTACTTGTAACGATGCCCAGCCCATATAGCCTTGTACTGCCTCGTTTGTGGTTGTGTCCTGGGCATTTATTGCTAATCTTTTACTTCTAATCTCGAATGAACTTCTGCCCTTAAGCACAGAACCGCATTCAGGAAAGGAACACTGGTGGCATTATTCCTTTCCAAATACCTCTCAGTACTTAATATCTGTTGCACCCCCATAATGCCTTGTTTCTTTATCCCGGCATCTCTTCACCATTTTGCCCCAACAAACTGTTCGCGCTTTTCCGTCTAGATCTGTCCTTTGATTACCCATACGCCGAAATATTTCGATTCGGTCACTGTCATCTTCACACCTGAGTTAGTTGCGCTAAAACTGCAACCTAGAACTTCCCCTTCGTCTCCGCAACAATTAACCAGGCTTTGCAAATCTTCGCTGCTATATGCCAACAGTACAATATCATCGGCGTATATTAAAACTGAGAGCCTTTGATCAACTACCTTTCCGCCTAATCTGTACGACAGATTATAACCTAGATTACTTTCCTGTAGACTTCTTTCCATATTTATCACATAAAGCATGAACAGCAGCGGTGATAGAGGACAACCTTGCCGTATTCTTATGCATACCTCGACAGTTATCGTGCTTCTTATCCCTTAAAATGTAATTTCAACGTTATTATCTCGGTATATTTGCTGTAGGAAATCAATTACCTGTTAAGATATCCCTCATCAGAATCATTGTTCGATTAGGCACCCGACCCCGTTTGTACAGTGCACTGACAACATCGTGCAGAAGATAACGCGATCTTGCGGCAAGGCGTACTCTGGCCAAACGGGCCGTTGCCTAAATGAACACTTAGGCGAGCACAGCAGGAACGTTAGGGATGGAGAGTCCCGACATTTCGCACGTCACTGCTCTTTTCATAAGTGCCAACCTAGCTTTGAGGAATGCCTAGTGATAGGGAAAATTGAAGATACAAAGAACAAGAGAGATAACTGAAGCTTTTGCAATGGAAAAGGTTGCGACTGAAAATTGTGTAAGCAGTCATTTCTTATGACTATCAGCAAAAGGCATCCTCTTCTTGGACGCAGGGCACTGTACGAACTTGTAAAACTTGCTTACATGTTTTTTAGGTTTCTTTTTGGTTGCAATTGGTTTAGTTTTTTGTTTTCGGGATGTCTAATTTCATACCGTTAGCTTGACAACCCTTCATGTGGTTCCCCTGCTCTATGTTCGCACCTTGATAAACTCTCTAAACGCCAATAAAGCGTTCAGTGAAAGCCAGCGCTTGAGTTCTTTTTTGTCCCTGCTTTTTGCGCTGTATAAACTCACCTTTGAATAGCTGTTCCTGTCCGGACGGGCTTAACCTACTTTCTTCTCGGGCCCCTTCCACGAGGCTGGCGCTAGAGTATCCGCCAATATGGCTTTCCATGGTGGTGTCAGCCATTTTTGCATGCAAATTATTAGGCTGTTCTTGAAGTTTTCGGTTGAGTGTTCACCAGCGCCACCGTCGTCCACCGTATTACGTCCTTTATTAACTCCAGTGTGATGTGGGACGTCATCGAAAGCTGAGGGCGGAAGCTCTGCGAGAACCCTGTTATGCTACCGTTGGTATGAAGCCTACCAGAACCGAGGCCCTTGTTAAGCTACTGAACAGACAATGGAGTGGAAATGAGGGGCTCGTTATGACAGACATATGAAGGAAGCCAACAGCCACCGAAACCAAGGAGCATAGGGGAATGTTTTTTTTTAGTTATTTGTATACGAAATTTAGATATATAGAAGATATATACATTTAGATAGGAAGAACGGAGGGGATCCCATGCGGCGTGGTGCAGGTCGTGCGCCGCTAGCAAGAGGCACTGAGTGTAGTTTCGGCTGCCTTGTTGGGTCCATTTGCAACGTCCGTGATTGGGATTAGTTCAGCTGGGGCTCACTTTGCGGGCGTTGTTAACCCCCAGAAGAGCTGCGAGCGTGCGTTGCCCGTTGGTTCATCCGGGAGTAGCTTCGGAAGAGTCCAGACTGCGCACGGGAATCCGGCTGCAAAACGCGGCAAAAAGTTCCAAACTTGAGGGCGTTCTTAACAATATTCTCGAATAAAATGCAATAACATTTGTAAGTTGGCCCAGACCCCAAAATTTCAAAGCACCCCTGAATTTTTGGAAGCAGGCCCACCCCAGAAAAGGGATTAAAGTGCCTTAATGAGGATTAATAGTGAAATAATGCGGAGTTGTGTGGATTAGTGGATCTGATTAGTATATTCGCACATGACCATGCAATGAAAGGTACTCATTCTATCCTAGTAGCGGTGATTCATTATTTCAGAGTAAATACATAAAGTAAGGAAAAGATGTTCTTGGTGGTGCTGATGACGTCACGACTCTCTCGTCCAATCAGAGGAGCGGGATATTTTTTTGGGTGATGACCACCTAAACGCTATCGCATTACAAGTACAAACTGACAACAGCGATGTGGTGGGCTAGTTGGGCGCGCATAGCGAGCAAGACATCTTGAAGAACAAGGGGAAAACACAAATATGGCTAAGCTGACTAAGCCCTGACTTCCTCTCGATGCGAAGGGCGCCACACAGCCGCTACGGTTTCGTTCCCGATTCGGAACAGTGCGGACCCCCGCGGTGGAGGTGCGGCTCGGCGGGCCATCGCTGTTCTGGGGTGGCTGCCTTTAGCTATGAAGCAGGAAATGAAGATGTAAGTGTAGCCAAATTCTGGTGGCTAGCAAGCGCCGAAAATCAGGAAAGCCCGGCGGTCATTACCGAGCAGCCGTTAGCAGTCGCGGGATGCGTGAAATGCGGAGATATATCAAGACGGCAGGGGTTTCGAAGTAGCCGTTTGTTATCGGCGCACACTGTGAAAGGATTCTCGAAAACATTCCTTTCTGCTTATTGGTTGCCGTGGCTGTAGACTTCCTTCGTATGTACGTCATAACGAGCTTCTCAGTACCCTTCCCTTGTCTGCTCTAGTACCTTGGAGTAAGAGCCGATGAAGGCGGTGAAACTCCAGCCCTTCAGTAACGGTGTGAGGGTCGGGGTGGCGATATATGTCTTGGGGAAGGACCTCAGGTCGTCACCTGTGTTAGGGATCCTCGTCTCAGAAAGTCGGAAACACGGCAAGGGCAAAGTGGTGTTGGAAGTGCGCTTAGAGGCCGAGGGCGGCATATTTGCCTAAAATTAAGGGCTTACCCTCTATGAAAACCTGAAAAGGAGCTCGATTTTATCAGGATTATTTTAAAACCAACGCCGTCCCTAATCCTGACTTATTTCACAAAACCCGTTCCCATCAACCCATTTCCTAATTCCGCTCTCCTCCCGGGGGTAATTAGGGCAGTCTGACTCGGCTGTAGTGTCGGAGCAGTAGCTGTCCCCTCTTTCTTTTTTTTTTCTCGCATGTGGGCGGACCATCATAACTCCCTTGTCCTTCGGGACATAATTATTAACGTGACAGCGCTAAAAACGCGGCATCTGGAAACCCGGCATCGTCGTCGGCGGTGTCAGCAAAAACTCCCCAGCGAAATCTCCAGACGTGGCCAGGTGACGTCATCACATTATGTCTGCCGTGGCAGGTTTACACCTGCCACGGGATTCTGAGCAAACTGCCCACCGTGGCAGGGGGCTGTTGAGTTAACGACTTGTCGCGAGAGGCTGCTCGAGAAGAGTAACCTCACAAGCTCTACCAGTGACAGCCACCTGCAGAACAGTGGCGCATCGCTTAACCGCTGCGCCACTGCGCCAGTAGTTGTATGAGCGCTTCCAGCTTTGTTAACGTAGATAATGACCATATCCGCTTATGTAGTAATTGATCCATTAACGCTATTTTGTAATTCCCTTAAGGCTTGTCGTACGCGAATCATGCAGGCGAGGCATTATTTTTTTTCTTCGTTTAAGTGTCTCAACTATAAACATTGGGCTATGGGCAACCCTGCACAGGCATTATTGTGCCGGGTTGCTGGCCCGCCAGTTGGGACAGTACACAACTTACAACGCTTTGCAAGAACCAACAACGCCGGCAGCACTTGACCTCCACTATATACAGCACGTGCATGGAACTCATTCACACTCACCTCTGAACGGTTACCATGGAGTCAAGGTTATGCACCGATTACTGAGGGGTGTCCCATGAGTGATAGTGGCGAACAGGCAACAACTAAAATTTTATAACAAAATAATGAGGCTGTGCTTGCAATCTATAGCGAATACTATCTAAAAGATGTATTTGCAATGTACTGCTCGTTTGAAAAATCTCTGCCTCTCCCGTAACCGAGAGTAGAGTAAGCATGAAATGTTTACGGGCATAACACATTGGTTGTAGATGGTACTAGTCAAAATCTTGAAATGGGTCTAGTATTCAACACACCACACCACACCACACATACTATGCACATGGTCCATGTTCATAGTATGTAATCGTTTCCTGTGAGCGTCTGGGGAATCTCGTCAGCTGTATCCGGTTTCTGTTTGCCTTTCATCTTTGTAATCGTTGTTTTCATTCCTCGGTTATTTGTACCACTTTACCTGTGATACTGGTGACGTCACCAGTGGATTACGTCACACATAATTGATGACGAAGTAATGACAAATTACTAATTAGTGACTAATTACTGATTAATTACTAAATACTAATTAACTGCTAAGTAATGACGCTTAAGCTTCGCCTTTAGGAGTGGAACGCGGCAGCGTGTTGTAGCGCTGCCAGGCAGTCCACGGAACGCCACCACCCGTTCGGCGCGATGCCTTGCCCTTTGAACGCAAGGCTTTTTGAGGAAAGGAAATGGCGCAGCAATTCTCTGTCATCTCGGTGGACACCCGAACCGCACTGTACAGGAAAGGAGGAACGCCACCACCCGTTCGGCGAGATGTATTGCCTTTTGAACGCAAGGCTTTTTGAGGAAAGGAAATGGCGCACTAATTCTCTGTCATCTCGGTAGACACCCGAACCGCGCCGTAAAGGAAGGGAGGAACGCCACCACCCGTTCGGCACGATGCCTTGCCCTTTGAACGCAACGCTTTTTGAGGAAAGGAAATGGCGCAGTAATTCTCAGTCATCTCGGTGGACACCCGAACCGCACCGTACAGGAAGGGAGGAACGCCACCACCCGTTCGGTGCGTAGCTACCGGCGCTTGTGTGCCGGTCCTGTAGGAGGGCTTAGAGAGTCTCGTTAAATTTTGTACTGTGCCCGGATGCTCTCGTTTCGGTGCCCGGATGAGTGGAATTCAGTGCCCGGATGTTAGCTCTCGTTCTAAGGCGTGACGTCACCACACTGCCGACAACGGGAGCTAAAAGCATTTCATGCTTAAAACAACTGTACTGTAAGAACAGTCGCAAAAGTTCTTACAGCCAGTTCTAGAAATATATTTGTAACGTGTTAGAGCTATTACTCAAACAATACAATAACTTTTAGAAGACTGCTTTCAAACAATGTTTAGCTGCCACGGTGGCTCAGTGGTTATGGCGCTCGCCTGCTGACCCGAAAGACGCAGGTTCGATCCTGGCCGCAGAGGCCCGTGTACTGCGCGATGCAAGTGCACGTTAAAGAACCCCAGGTGGCTAAAATTTCCAGAGCCCTTCACTACGGCGTCCCTCGTATCCTGAGTCGCATTGGGACGTTAAACCCCCATAAGCTATGAATTATGCTAATCTAGAAACGAAGTATTGTTTATGGTACAACATGTAACATATTTATTGTTTTTTAACAATATAGCAACATTTAAAAGTCACCACTAGATTAATGTTTTCTTTCAATGTTAAACTAATCTTTCCAAAAAAAGTTAAAATGTTGCATGTCAATTTTTAATATTAACAGATGTCTTTAGCATACCGGAGACGCATTATTGTTGACGCATAGCGGTTGATGGGACGGCTCCTGCGCACGCGCGATGGCCCCGCCTCGCCCAACCCATGTCACTGCGCGTGCGTAGTAGGCGTCTGGTAAACCCGTATACGTAATCGCTAATATGTCTCCGGTATGATAAAGATGTCTAATGTAACGTTCCAATGCAACTTTTAACGTTACTGCAAGTTACGCATCATTTTTATAACATTATGCTACTTTTCCGTGCCACCTGAGATGCCATCAATAGGAGGCAACTGCCGGGAGACTTATTTTGCTGGCTGCCGCAAAAACAGACACTGCCTTCATTTTACCATTCGTTTCAATGGATGACAGAAATATGTTCACGCACTGTCAAACAGTCTGAAGAGCTACTACTGAGCTGGTTGGCATTTTATCATGCGGTTTTCGAAAGCGCTGCCGGCACAGGCACGGACGCACGCACGCACACACACACACCGGGCGCGCGCGACGACAAGCTACTGAAAACTGTTAACTTTTTGGAAGAGACATGACACGCCACGACGTCATACTATGCATACAAGGCGTGCGTACAAGACGTCGCACAAGCCGTGCAATAGCCCTAGATCCGTGCTTTCATGTGTCAAAAGCGATAGGGAAAGAAACTCGAAAAAAAAATGCAGTTGAAAGTAGCACTTCGTCGTGTGTGTGTCCGATACGGATGGATACCAGCTTCCCGTGCTTCGAACGATGCCTGGCCCATATCCCCCTCTACTGCCTCGTTTGTGCTTTTGCAGTAGGCACCTAGTGCTACTCTTCCAAGAGCTCTCTGATTTACTTCTGATCTCTACGGAACTTCTGCCCTAAAGCACAGAACTGCATTCCCGAAAGTAAGCCCCGGCACCATTTTTCCTTTACAAATATCTCTCAGTACTTCATATTTGTCGTACCCCCATAATTCCCTGTTTCATTATCCCGACACCTCTTCGCCCTTTTGCCCTAACAGACTGTTCGTGCTTTTCTGTGTGTATATATATATATATATATATATATATATATATATATATATATATATATATATATATATATATATATATATATATATATATATATATATATATATATATATCCTTATTTTGCACATTCCCGAGATGTTTGCATTCGGCCACTCTGGGTTTCCATTATCTTGCATTCTAAGCCCCTGATCAATTGTATGATTGAAAATCATCGCATCTGTTTTAGTTGCGCTAAAACTGAAAGCCGGAGCGTATGTTTCGTCTCCACAAGAATTATCCGGGATTGGAAAATATTTCTGGCTATCTGCTAACTGTGCAATATCATCCGGATACATTAATCCTGGGAGCCTTTGCTCAACGACCTTTTCGCCTAATCTCTACGACAGATTAAAACCTAGACTACTTTCCTGCACCCTTCTTTCCATTTGAACATATAAAGCATGAACAGCAGCGGTGATAGAGGACAACCTTGTCTTAATCCTTTGCGTGCCTCAACGTGGTCGTGCTTTTTATCTCTTCCCATATAATTTTAACTTTATTATCTCGGTATATTTCCTGTAGGAAATCAATTACATCATGGCGCATACCTTCATCTTTTAATACGTTCCACAGGAGTTCCCTGTTCATGGGGTCGTACGCACCGCTTAAGTCCAGGAAGGCTAAATACAGAGGTCTTTTTTTGCGCCTTAGCTATTTTTAAGCACGGGTAAGCACGAAAACACTATCATCTAAGCGCCTACCTCTTCTAAACTCACTCTGAAGTTCTCTGAGTATATCTTACTACTTTCTACCCATGACTGCATTTTCAATTTCACCGTCCGCATTGCCAGCCTGTGTATAACAGATATGCTATCGTAATCGGTCTAAAGGATTTGATGTGGATGCCATCTCCTTTAAGTTTACAAATTCTGTCCCCTTTATCAATTCATGACGGCCACCAAGTTCTGGTCGCTCCGTCGGCGGAGTGTCCGCACATAATTATGCTCTTACACAGCGGTCATTTTAAAGAAAGACGGAAAAACGGCGCCCGTGACAAGTCAAGACTACAATAAAACGGAGAGTTGAGCTAGTTGGTACATGTTTCTTGGAAAAAACAGCGATAAACGAAAGGACAACGAAAAAGAGTACAACAGGACCGGCGCTGACTATCAACTGAAGGCTTTATTAGGAACAACACGCAATATATACTCCAATGACAACCAAGAACGCATGGCAACACCAAAAGCTACAATGATACATCAATCACCTGGATCCAGATACTTCAGTTCACAGTCATGAACTGTTACAGAGGGGATGCTCACGCACGAGTCACTGTTTTTTTTTAATATGAAAGGCTTCACTGATTTCCCGTGTTAGTTTATCTTTGTGTTTGTACAGAATCTTAGTTTCGTTAAAAATGGGGGTACATGATTTTTCAGAAGAATCAGGTTGGTTATTCTGGGAACAGTTCCTGTAATGCAAGGCCAAGTTTGACGACGGAGCCCCCCTTAATGAAGTGTTGTGGTCTCTTAAGCGGGTGTTCAAGCACCTTCCTGTTTGGCCTTAGGTCTTCCCGCACGTGAACGGCACTTGATACACAACCCCTTCAGCACAAGGGACAAACCGCCGGTCATGCTTAATCTGGCAACCTTTTTTTGTTTTTCTTCGTTTCTTTTCCTCTTCCCTGGCCCTTATATCTACAATGGCGCACAATTTTCCGAGCTTGTTTGGTGCCGAAAAAAGAACGTCAATGCCATATCTGCTGCCTACTTGCTTCAAACGGTGTGACATTTGGTGAATGTACGGTAGAACAACGAATTTCTTTTTTTCCTTTTTTGAAGGTTCCTGTGGTTCATGCCTTTTGACCCTTTTAATTATCTTACTGCAAGCAAGTAATAAAACATCATCTGGAAAGCCCGCACTTCTTAGCCTCTGAACCTGCTGATTAAAACTTGTACTGATGGCATGCACGCATGACTTGGTTATGGCAGCACCTAAGCAAGAAACTGCTATGCCACATTTAACATTTAACTGCTATGCCACATTTGTTAAATGTGGCATAGCAGTTTCTTGCTTAGGTGCTGCCATAACCAAGTCATGCGTGCATGCCATCAGTACAAGTTTTAATCAGCAGGTTCAGAGGCTAAGAAGTGCGGGCTTTCCAGATGATGTTTTATTACTTGCTTGCAGTAAGATAATTAAAAGGGTCAAAAGGCATGAACCACAGGAACCTTCAAAAAAGGAAAAAAAGAAATTCGTTGTTCTACCGTACATTCACCAAATGTCACACCGTTTGAAGCAAGTAGGCAGCAGATATGGCATTGACGTTCTTTTTTCGGCACCAAACAAGCTCGGCAAATTGTGCGCCATTGTAGATAGAAGGGCCAGGGAAGAGGAAAAGAAACGAATAAAAACAAAAAAAGGTTGCCAGATTAAGCATGACCGGCGGTTTGTCCCTTGTGCTGAAGGGGTTGTGTATCAAGTGCCGTTCACGTGCGGGAAGACCTATATAGGCCAAACAGGAAGGTGCTTGAACACCCGCTTAAGAGACCACAACACTTCATTAAGGGGGGCTCCGTCGTCAAACTTGGCCTTGCATTACAGGAACTGTTCCCAGAATAACCAACCTGGTTCTTCTGAAAAATCATGTACCCCCATTTTTAACGAAACTAAGATTCTGTACAAACACAAAGATAAACTAACACGGGAAATCAGTGAAGCCTTTCATATTAAAAAAAAAACAGTGACTCGTGCGTGAGCATCCCCTCTGTAACAGTTCATGACTGTGAACTGAAGTATCTGGATCCAGGTGATTGATGTATCATTGTAGCTTTTGGTGTTGCCATGCGTTCTTGGTTGTCATTGGAGTATATATTGCGTGTTGTTCCTAATAAAGCCTTCAGTTGATAGTCAGCGCCGGTCCTGTTGTACTCTTTTTCGTTGTCCTTTCGTTTAGCGCTGTTTTTTCCAAGAAGTCAAGACTACCTTCCAGCCAATCAACGAGTTACAGATTTTTGGTGGCTGGGTCCGTGAGTGGGCCACCTTGGGCTGACGGGGAGAGTGGTGCGCACTTGTAACAACAATAATAAAGAGAATTTTGCAAGCGTGCCTTTACATCTTTCATACATTCTCATTTGGAACAGGTGGCATGCCCTATTTTAGCCACCGCGGCTGGTAGCCCCGCTGCGACGCAAGACAGATATGGAAACAGGTCCTTGCCGTGCAATGGACGCAGTTAGGACGATGGTGCAAGGCAGACGGGGTCCTTGTGCAATGGGCGCAGTTAGGATGATGGCTATTTTCTTTATTCGGGAGGCGGATTGGCTCTCATCACATTACGTAATTTGCTTGTTGTCATCAGACATCTTGAGGTACAAATTTGGGATTTGTTTACTTAACTCAGTTTGTTCCTCACCTGCCCCGGAGATGACAGTAGGGCAAGGAATTGTTATATCCTTCGTAGCAAGCGAAAAGGTGGCCACCAGGTGAAATGCTCATGCCGCAGGTATAGTCCATCGGCGCATGGTATTTCAGTCTCCCTAGTGGGTGGGTGTGAGCAGTCACAGCTGAATGCACCGAGGCGTCTCGGCTGTGGGCCGTGTTCTTTGTGCGCTATCGGCATCAACGACACCGCCCGCCGCATGATTAATTACCAATCTCGCGTTCTGACAAGTCGGAGTGAGCATGGCATGTTTCTCTCTTTCTTGTCTAGCAAGAGTTGTCGGGCTAGTTCGTCATCTTATTATAAGGCCATAAGGAATTGCGGTGAACGCACGACACAGAATTTTTTTCCATCGACCCTTCATCTTATTTTCCGCGTACTTGGGTAGCGGTTTCTTTGATGCTTTGATACATTTATGTCATGTGTCGTCCATCGTTATAATTTATACTCTGCAGAACTGTGCCGGCCCTGACAACTATGATGCGGTTACGCACTGTGAGAGGCGACGCCGACTGATGAGTAACTTTCGCACAATGAATGGAGTCTGCAGACAACGTCTCGCCCGCAGTTCATTCATCAAACTACGAAGCGTGGCGCCCGTCGTCACGGTGCGGCGCAAAGCGATGGATGCTTGCTATTAAAAAGCGGGAAGCAAAGCGTCAGGTGACGAATTGTTTCCGGGCCTCGTCACAAAACCTCGCTCGCAACTCATAGCCTTCTGACTTCAATAAATTGGCGCAGACGATCAGCGTTGCTCCCCAGCCGATCTATTGACGCCTCTTGCTCATCATGTCCTACATGCACCATGAACTACTTCGTTCAGTGGCGCATACTGTGTGGAGGCGCCGTTGCATGAATTGTATGTGGCAAAGCGGTGCACATGCTTCTATGGACTGTGGCTGAGAATCGAACATTTCCTTTTCGACTTTGGTAGACCGGTTGGCGGCGTGCAACTTGCTGCCACTAACTTTTGGCTGTACGAGGGTCTATATGGACTGAGGTTTCACTAGCGGGTAGAGTCATCATAAGCCTTATTACGCCCATTGCAGGGCAAAGGCCTCCACCTGTTGAGAGTGATACGTCCTAAAGTTCAGCACTTTCGAATCTACATGGCATGTGGCCGTGGAAGGAAGCGCACCTCACTACACCGAGTGTTTAAGCGAACACTTTTGAAAATTTCCGAACATGGGAGTTAGAAAAAAAATGTTCATGCACATACTTTTTGCCGCAGGGGGCGTAATTTGCTATAAAAGTTGTCATAATTCGGTAGCTCTTAACAAAAAGTCACTGATTCAAAGTTTAACAACACAGTTCGGTGATTAGTGCCAATGGTGAGTTGGAAGCCATGGACAAGGCGATACCATACTAATTCTTGTAAGGAAAGAAATTTGATTGTCGGCATCGGAAGGAAATTCTGCGCTGTTTTTCAAGCCAAAAGCCAAAAGCTGACCTCAAAAGGAAGCTCGGGGCAAGCAAAACTTCTGCTGATGACTTCTGCAAGGAGCCAAATTCAAACTGCCTGCTTGCACCTAATTTTGCTTCGTCGCTCTCAATTTTTGCAACAAGCATGCATTTGAAGATTATCATTCGTTTACTTACGAAACTTCCTCTTTAACTGAAGAAGACGACCGTAATATTGACGCTATGAACGTTAATCTCACAGCGATCGTTACGGAGTGCGCCGAAGAAGTAGGCGGTACGACGGTTCTACAGGATATTGGCAAGCTATCTCAAGACACTAAAGATCTGATTATGAAACGACAAAGATGAGGACGTCTAACTCCACAGGCAGAATAGAACTAGCAGAAGAGCAAGGTTCCGGGCTAGTTGGTAATGCATTTAAAAGGAAGAAACAGCACGAAGAAACACGGACACACAAGAAGAAACGGCTCACACACTAGCGCTGACTCACAAGTGAAATTTTATTCTGGTGGAAAGACGTTTAAATAGAAAACATGAGGGGGTGGGTAATAGGGCTGCTGCAGCGATGACCGGCAATCAGCGTGGTCGCGTCACAAGATGGCAAAAAAACACCACAGGGGACAAAAGAAAGTTATATGCGATAAAAAGACGGTGTAAAGGGCCGCGAAACGGCGGTCAGGTACGTAAGGTAGGTGGGTTAGGTAACCGGAAGAAAATCTAGCATGCTCTAAAGAACGGAGGTAGCCTAAAAGCAATGCAGAGAGAACTAGGAATAGGTATAAACCAGATGTATGCGATAAGACACAAAGAGGGCAATATCATTAACAATATGGATAAGATGGTTAAAATAGCCGGAGAGTTATACACAAATCTATGCAGTAGCGAATGTAATCAGAACGTTAATTAGAGAGGCTGTAGAGCACAGCAACGGAACATCCCGCCAGTAACGAAGGAGGAAGTAAAGAAAGCTTTAGGAGCAATGCAAAGGGGGAAAGCAGCTGGTGAGGATGAGATAACAGCAAATTTATTGAAGGACGGGGAAGGGAGATTGTACTAGAAAAACTAGCCATCCTGTATACGCAATTCCTTGCAACCTTGAGCGTCCCAGAAGCTTGGAAGAACGCTAACAGTATCTTTATTCATAAGAAAGGAGATGTTAAGGACTTGAAGAATTACAGACCGATCAGCTTTCTGTCCGTTGCCTACAAATTATTTACTAAGGTAATCGCCAATAGAGTCAGGACGACCTTAGACTATAATCAAGAAAAAGATTAGGCAGGCTCTCGTAAAGGATACTCGACAATAGACCATGTTCACGCTATCAATCAAGGGTTATAGAAATGCGCAGAATATAACCAACCCCTATATATAACCTTCAATGACTACGAGAAAGCATTTGATTCAATAGAAACTCCAGCTGTCATGCAGGCATTGCGGAATCAGGGTGTAGAAGAGTGTTACGTTAAAATATTGGAAGATATCTATAACGATTGCACAGCTACCATAGTCCTCCATAAAGTCAGCAATAAAATTCCAATAGGGAAAGGTGTCAGGCAGGGAGACACTATCTCTCCAATGCTATTGAGCGCCTGTTTACACGAGGTATTCCGGGCCTGAAATGAGAACAGTTGGGGATAAGCAACACAGCGTATAAATACTTCGGTGTGGAAATAGGGACGGGGCTTAGTCGCCGCCGCCTGGCCTTAAATCCACCACTGTGTGCAGGGGAACCGAAACAGGGGTTGCAAGGGGAGCAAAGACTCCCCCTCATTTAGAGATTAGGTAGCACGGCTCCCCAGTCAAAATGCATCACACCAAACCACCAGGAAAGTTAGGATTATTTGCTTTCAGTCCCGGGCACGCGGGTCACTAATTAAAGAAGGTTTGCAGCCTTTTTGGATGCCCCCGGCGCTGCAAAGAGAGCGATTTCCATACCACCACTGTGTAGGCCTGCATGCGCCATGAGGAAAACAAAATATGATAAAGATGATGATGATGATGATGATGATGATGATGATGATGATGGCCTTTATGAAAACACCATTTTCGCTCTCTGAGGGGAAAAATTCTTCGGACGCCACTGCATGTGTGGAAAACGAACAAAAAAAAACTGCTAGGCCTGTCAAGGGTCACTTGCAGGATGTTCAGAGAGCATCAGGAATCACATTGGCGTCTGTAACCGCTGTCATTTGTTCTTACCATAATAGCCAATTAAGCCTCTGGTGCTGAGCAGCAACAGTACAATAGATGTTTAAGATTTTATGAGGTCAGACTCCCTAAAGCTACTCAGTCTATGAGGGACGCCGTAGTGGAGGGCTACGGATAATTTCGACCACTTAGGGTTCTTTAGTGTGCACTGACGTCGCACAGTACACGGGCCTCTAGAATTTCACCATCAAAATGATCCCGCCGCGGCTGAATTGAACCCGCGTCTTTCAGGTCAGGAGCCGAACACCATCACCGCTGAGCTACTCCGGCGGCTGCACTGGATGAGTTCACTTGTCTTCGCTCGTATTTATTCGACCTAGCTAATGATGACTTAATGTTGCTAATGCTGCCTTAGCAAAGGCTTCACCCAGGTCTCTCTAATTAACTCTGTCCTCTGCAAGCTGCTGCCACCGTATCCCTGCACACTCCTTAATCTCACCCGTCCATCTCCCTTTCTGCCGCCCCCTGCTACGCTTCCCTTCTCTTGGAATCCACTCCAAGGACCCGCGGTTATCTTTTCCTTCACATTACATGCCCTGTGCAAGCCAATTTCTTCCACTTGATTTCTACTATAGGATGTCATTAACCAGCGTTTGTTCCATCACCCACTCTGCCCACTTCTGGTCTGTTAACATCACACCTATCATTTGTCTTTCCATGGTTCGCTACGGTGTCCTTAACATAACCTGAAGCATTTTCGTTAGCCTCAGCGTTTCTGTCCCATAGGTGAGTACGGTCAATATACAGCTGTTGCATGCTTTTCCCTGGAAGGATAATGGTAAAATGCCACTCATGATCTGAGAGAACCTGCTAGTTTGTTTCACCCAATACTTCTAGTTATTTCCCACTCATGATCCGGATCAGCCGTCTCTACCTGCCCTAAGTAGACGTATTCTCTTACCGTTTCCAGTACCTTGGAGTTCCAAACTGCCTTCTCCTTGCGAGTCTTATGAATATTACTTTGGTTTTCTGTATGTCAATTTTTGGGCCAACCTTTTTTTAGTACTATAAACTCTAAGGAGTATAAACTCCAAATTTTTGGTTGCGTCTTTTCTTCTTTGTAGCGAGGCGCAGGGCATTCCTTAATATGGATTTGCAGCGTGGTATTCGCCTACCATCGGTAAACAATTTACATTCAGATCTGTTCTCTTGCCTGTTTCACTTTCAACAGCAGAATGATTACTACGACATCAGAGATCAGTATAGGCCAGGGGAGGCATGAAAAAGCTACGATATAATCACTGCTTGATCGTTTTAATGCCCTAAAATGCTGAGGCTAGCCTGTCTCAGCAGTAGTAACACGACGAATATAGAAACAGCAATTATACTGCCGTTTTCTTCATGCCTCCGCTGGCCTACACTGATCTTTGAAGCTATTTCAGTTGCTCTGGTTTTAAAAGTGAAACAGGCGAGAGAAGGTATTCAACTATAATTTGTTTAGCAGTCATAGGCTCATGCCTCGTGTTTATTTACGTATAATAACGGCTAATGTATCATTAAAACGAAAAAGCGTGCGACTCAAATTCCATGTTCATGTCTTGAAGATGAAAAATTCATAATATTTTTCAGTTTTTTGAGCATGGAATTCAGTCAGTGGTACCTGAAAAAACGAAATTGTAACAGACTTTTCCCTTCAACAAGAAAACTGTTATTTCTAGACTGTTTTCCAGATGCAAGATTACTACATTTTTTAAATTTCACAATTTAATGTGACAAGGAACCGTTGAGCACAATATTACAAACAAGCTTGAGCAATAACTAAACAGGAAGAACAACTTCTTCATGTCACAATATGTATGTAGTAATAATGCGCTGGTTTTACTTACACACGAT
Source organism: Amblyomma mixtum (assembly GCF_055824585.1). Taxonomy (NCBI): domain Eukaryota; kingdom Metazoa; phylum Arthropoda; class Arachnida; order Ixodida; family Ixodidae; genus Amblyomma; species Amblyomma mixtum. Next base: position 371,250,008 of record NC_143014.1, on the reverse strand, counting down.
TTTGAAAGGACTAGCACAAATTTTTATTGTTAAGAAAATGACAAGTTGGTACAGTGAAGGTCAATAAATGAATTTTGTTGCGATTTATAAAATGCTAGCTCTGAATAAAGATTTGAAATGATATGTTTCTACACTCTGTCATAATACGGTGCTGTCTTAGATACACATAAACGACGACATGGAATACACGACCAGTACATTCTAGTTGGATTCATTTTTATGGGGTTAAATGCCGGGTATAGTTTTAACCATTACTGGAATTATTTAAATTCATATTTGCTTGAGGCCCGTCTACTGTGCGATGTCAGTGCACGCTAAAGAACCCCAGGTGGTCGAAATTTCCGGAGCCCTTCACTACGAACGTTAAACCGTATAAAACCAAACCAAGCCATTCATATTTCCAGGCAGCTGGAGAAATACATGCGTACCGATATCTTCTTCACTAACCTGAGCAAGCTGTGGGATCAACCAGCATCTTGTTTTCTTTTGAGCGCTTACCGTACATTCTAGTTGGATTCATTTTTATGGGGTTAAATGCGGGGTATAGTTTTAACCATTACTGGAATTATTTAAATTCATATTTGCTTGAGGCCCGTGTACTGTGCGATGTCAGTGCACGCTAAAGAACCCCAGGTGGTCGAAATTTCCAGAGCCCTTCACTGCGAACGTTAAACCGTATAAAACCAAACCAAGCCATTCATATTTCCAGCCAGCTGGAGAAATATACGCGTACCCATATCTTCTTCACTCACCTGAGCAAGCTGTGGGATCAACCAGCATCTTGTTTTCTTTTGAGCGCTTACAGCATCAGTGCGGTGGATTTGGTAGACCGGTTCGCGTTGCTTTTGCCCGTGTTCTGGACACTTAATGTCAGGTACACCCCAAAAGCAAAGCGGACTTGTCTCCTGCTCGAAGCACTGATGGCCCTTGGCCCCAGGAGCGCCTCCCGCGTGTGTTTCGGGCAGCCACAGCAAACGCAGCAATGAATGAGAAATAAGAAATCTGTTGTGCACATTTGCGGCACTATTTATTGAAGCATTTTTATTCCCAACACACACTCAACAGCATACTAATTTGAAAACTCTATTGTGACCATAAAGAAGTTGTATGAGCAAAAATTATTGTGCTCAAGGATCATGACCCATATTGTTCAGTATAACACAATTAGTCACTCAGCAGTGAACACAACATGGTGAAAGTACAGCGCACAATTTTCTAGCAATTTTTTGCAAACATAGACGAGGTGATTCCTGCAAAAGGTGCGACTAATTTGCTCTGAAGAATATGCTAAATGAGAAAAATGGTAAGATACTTTGAACAGAAATGTAACTCCTTTGGAAAATGAAATAAAATCGGGGTGGATACTCCTTGAAGGAGTATGGCCACTGTAACAAATAAAGGCCTTCAACTCTCTCTGAGAGAGTGGTAGGATGCTGCTTCAAAGTGGTAATTTTACTCCTGCGGAGGAGTGCCTTCACTGTGTTGGAGAACTACCGTAGCCCATTAGGAGGTGTGTGATCGCTATTCGTTCTAAGAGATTTATTTCTCTCTGGGAAAAGGAGCTGAACATGAACAACGAAATACTATCCCAAACTGTGTTCAGGGCACTCCTTTAGGTCTAAGAGTCTGCGTTTGCTTACGGTTAGGTTATGTTTAAGGCTAGGTTTGATTATGAAAACTGCAGTGGCTCAGTGGTTACAAAGCTCGGCTGCTGACCCGAAAGACGCGGGTTCAATTCTGGCCGCGGCGGTAGCATTTCGATGGAGGTTAAACAACCCAATGTAGTCAAAATTTTTCACAGTCCTCCACTATACGGCATCCCTCAAAGACTGAATTTATTTCGGACGTTGAACCACGTAAACCCGTTGACCTACGTTTCATTATGTTTAGGGTCAGTTTGGATATAAAATAGACGCATTAACAATTAAGAGCTTCCTTAGGAGTATAGGGTGAGTTCTGAGCGTGCTCACGAATGAAACCGGTGAGTTTTTCAGGGTCAGCTCGGAATTGGTTGAAGACCAGGCATCTTGGGTGGTCGAGATGTGTGCTGGAAATGGAGCGACTGCTTGCTGAGCCGCATCCGGGTTCGTTCTGTGAGGGGGCAAAGTTGTGGTTGTATTCTATGTTTCGCACGTCTCTTTAAGCAGGCCATTAACGAAAGAACGAGGCAGGTAAATAACAGCACAGCGACGAGCATGGTGCGTTGGATTGCGGTAAAAACGCGAGATTTAATTTGCTTAGCGCCGGCTGAGTCAGGACGAATGTAGCGCTTTTCTCACCTTTAACTTTCCTTTTCTGACACCGAAAATGCCCTCGAGAGTACCAGTGGAGACAAAGAAGACAGCCGAGGGAGAGTGGTGGCTGCTGTTGAGTGCCGCCGCACGCAGGCGTGGCTGGCGCGTCAGCTTTCGTGCGAGCCGCGCCGAGCGAGCGGCAGGAGGTCGCGGGGTCAAACCCATTCCGGGCCCGTTCGCACGCACAATGCGACTGCGCGCTAAATGCGGCGCCGCCGTGCTCCTCTGGCTGCCTGCCCGCTGGCCTCTTCCCGTGGAGCTGTGCGCGCCACCGTACGGAGCGGAGTCACGGCGAAGTCCCCGCTCGAGCACGAAGAAGCTTGGCGCTGGCATCGGTGGCAACAGCTCCTCGAAGCTCAGTTTGTAATTGACAGTTGGGGATAATAGTTAGTGGCGAAGGCCTCAGTAATCTGCGATTCACTCCTGAGATGAACTGCAAACCATGATCAATGACTTAACCCAGCAGAGCTGAATGGCGGTCTTAAAATTAACATGCAGAAAACCAAAGTTATGTTCGACATTCTCGGAAGGGGAGAGCAGTTTAAGGCTGCAGCGAGGAGCTGGAAGGGGTAAGAGAATACGTCTACTTAGAGCAGGTAGTGGCCACAGATCTGGATCACGAGAGAGGATTAACTAGAAGATTAAGAATAGGGAGGAGCGCATTTGGCAGATTGTCTCAAATCATGAATGGCACTGTAACAATGTCCCTGAAAAGAAAAATAGACATCTACCACATGGTGTGGGCCTGCTCCTCCAACCCTGCTATCCCCGCTCACCCCAACCCAACCCGGGAGGACTGGGAGGCGACCCTGCTCGGCTGCTCTGACCTGCTGGCCCAACGGGCCTTGGTCGCGCGAGCCTGGGCGGCGGCCGATGCCACTGGGGTCCCGAACTAGGGACCTCCACCTAGTATTTGTAAGGGCTGGCCCCCTCTGGGTCAGCTCATGCATAACCTCCTGTATTATACCTGTACATAAATGTTTTCCACCACCACCACCACAGCAGCTGTATCTTGCACCTATGGGTCAGGAACGTAGACGTTAACGAAAAGGCTGAACTTAAATTGAGGGCGACGCAGCGAGCCACCAATGAAAGTAAAATGATAGGTGTAACATTAAGGGACAGGAAGAAGGCAGAATGGATGAGAGAACAAACGTGGGTTAATGACATCCTAGTCGAAACCAAGAGGATGAATGGGGCTTGGGCAGGGCGTGTAATGCGAAGGTAAGATAAACGATGGTCCTTAAGAGTAACTGATTGGATTCCAAGAGGAGAAAAGCGTAGCAGGAGGCGGCAGAAAGTTAGCTATACGGACGAGATTAAGAAGTTTTCAAGCATAAGGTGGCCGCCGCTGGCACAGGACAGGTTATTTGGAGAGGTAGGGGAGAGGCCTTTTCCTGCAGTGGGAGTAGTCAGGTTGAAGATGATGATGATGAATCCAGCCTTGAGGTTGTCCAGTCTCCTGGAATAAAATGGCGCTGGCAAGGCATTCATCCCAACTGATGGTTGAAAAATGAAAGGGAGCGATGATATGAACGCAAGGATAGAAGAAAAATCTCCATGAGCATCTGTTTAAACCCTTTAGCGCGCTTCGGACGATTACTGTGCTTAGAGCGGCGCCGACATAGGGTGTCCTTTGAGATCGGTGTTTAAAACTATTTGAAAACTAATTTCCCATAATTAATTTCAATTTTATTTCTCTGTGGGGTTGATGTAGGCGGACGAGATGTAGCTTCAACAAGTAATTTCTCAACGTTGCCTCGATATTCAAAAAAGTTCTGCAGCGCCAGTTTCATAATTTTCCGTCCCCACTATTCTTGCGTGGCATGCATAACGAGACATCATGGCGCAAATTTCCGATCATCACACATAGCTCAACACAGACTTTGAAATTAGCACCACTTTTGATGTCATAAACTAGCTACTAACAACGCAGAGAAGCGATTCTAGGCACCACAGCTACAAAGGTGCGGTGAGCATTGTGTAATTTCTAACCTGTTGTCAAAAAAGCGACAGGCTCAACAGTCTGTGCGACGGGTGCGATGAAAGATGATCTGCATCATGGTGATTAGAGCTCACAGCCTTGGCAATCTCTTGCTTCCTAGTTGAAACGACAGCGACACTGCCCCAAGAGACGCTGAAAGGAACGAAGCTACAACAGATTTCTAGTACGACAAAGTGGTATGTCTGAGAAGAATTCAACACGCCGAAATTTCTACCCTCGTATTATCACTACGGATGTTAAACGAAAATAAGTTGCATGGAGAACGCATTCTTAAAGCACCACAGTGCGGTGCAGGTTAGTGAAGAGTAGTCTTCGATAAGTACTTCAACCTTTTCCGACGGCTGGGACACGATTCAATGATACAGTGGAAGCAGAAAAAGCCAGCGACACACAATTGACCCTCCCGTATCAGCCCACTCTCTCGCCTGGCTCGAACACATCGGAGTGAGGCACGGGCTTCGGGGCAAGCCGGCCACTCCACTTGGTCAGACGCATCCGCGGCGGCACCTGGTGTACAGCTGCTCCTGCATCTCTTCATCTTTTCACTCACTCACTTACCGCTGGCTGTTTGTGTCCCTCCCCCTTAGCTGTCGCTTTTCTTCCTGCACAGGAAAGGGGGGAAAAAAAGCTCTCGTGCAAACCGGCCGGCCATCCGTGCTGAGCAAAGTAAAAACAGAGGCGCCGATCTGCCGCAGACGGTGGCGCTCTGCCTCAATCAAAATGGCCCGCAACGAGAGCCTCCATCAGCCGGCCCATGCGTCGAGGGTGATGGCTATAACCGCCTTTCCTCCCCCTTCGGCCAGCACCAGCTTCTACCAGGTAGCGCAGCTATCTTTCGCCGGAGATTAGCGATATACCGAGGTAAAAAAGGTAGTGGCAACTCATCCGTGTGGTTCACCTTGTATCCAGTTGCTCAGGGCATTTTTGTGCTTTGTTCGATTGAGCTCTCAAATTAAAAGTAAAATGAACTTTTTAAACATTGCTTTCGCGGAGAAGATTGCGGTGCCAAAATGTAGAGCATGCCAAAGCAACTTCCAAGAAATCAGTTATTATTTTTGATATGCTCCACACATGGTTCTTTTTTTTTTTGCGCGTTGAAAGATAGCGCGAGAAATAAGACAAATCCCAGGTTACCATACTCTTGCGCACCGCGACAGCACCGCTCTAAACAGCGGAATTCGTAAACGTACACCGTTCGACGATGCCGTCGAAAGAAAACAATCAAGTGGGCGCTGGCTGTAATATTTAAAGCAAAACCTGCTACCTGGCCGCGTTCAGTGCGCAAAAACGAGCGGGCGTCGAAGTTCCCGGTAGCTATAAGCAGGCCGAGACACTAAGGTGCCAAATACGTGGCAGTAATTAAATTACAGTAAAGGAATTATAGAAATTTAACGGCTCTTTGCGGCAGTTTTGTAATGTAATCAATTACTTTCCTGGTATAGTAATTTGGTAATGTGTTGCATTATTTTGGGTAAGTAATTTCAGAGCAGAAGTATTTATTTACTAACGAAATTAATCTTGGAAATGCACTACCACGATTTTCTTGTGTCGGAAGTTCTGGACTGACGTTTCCCCGGAGGACCCTTTAAAGGAAGGAACAAATGACTGGGCCGCCAAAGAGACCCAGGCGCAACACGTGCTCTGGAGATAGCCGTGACTTTGGCGCCAAGGCAACGCTACGTAGCTTTCGTGAGCTCCATGCGGCCTGCAGCTCCGCGACAAGCTGCGTTCTACACCCGCGCAGAAGCCCTGCGAGAACACGGGCATGCCGCCTTAGCGCAGAGTCTAACGAAAAGAAAGCTCTGTACCTTCTACCACCTGCTATAAAAGGGGCACTTAAGAATGAAAACAAAAAACTGAGTGAACGGGTTGCTTCGCTTCATGCAAAAACAATGTAGCAATAAAAGGAGTATTTTCACCTGAAAAACAAACTGTACGGAAATTGTAAAAGTCATTAGGGACACGGTTAGGTGCCCCATTTCAGTTGCTGGTATCGACACGGTACAACGTTTCTGTTCGAGAACGAAGAAGACGGTATGTGCTGGGAAGTCGAAGAAGGCACGGCTGGCAACTACAGACAATGGCGCCTCAGCAAACGACCACAAGCCGCTTTATGTACACGACTACCTGGGGCCTGAGAGGCGCTAGTTCGGCAAGGCCCTTGAGCTAAAGAAATCAAATGGATGGAAAATTTTTTGGGTTGATAATTGCATTATCAAGACCAGGAAGACGCGAGGTAGTCATGTTTTTTTTTCGGATAGCAAGCGAAAACGACCTCGCTGTCATCGCATAAAGAGTTCTATTTCTTCCTTTCTTCTTGTTTTTGAATTCTTTCCCCTAAAACAATGGCTTTGGAGGATGTTTTCTCTTGACATCAAACATAAACTTTGTTCAAAGAAAAGTTACCGGTCATCACTCTTACACCTTAAACAAAGTGAACATGACGGAGACCTTTTACTTCGAATAATAAAAATTGAAGTCGTCTCTACCACAAAATGTTTCGATGCTTTCTGTCAGACTTTAAACTGGAATCCGCAGGCTGACAATGTTCGCAACAAAATGAACAAAGGAAATGACATCATCTGACGCGATAGGTTGAATCTACAAGCTGAAATTAAACTCCTAATATACGATGTTTTTCTACTTCAATTTCTCACATATTGTTTTATTATTAGGGATACTACCGCCAAACAAAAGCACTCAAAAGCGAGGAATAAAACTAATAGCTAACGTGCCATGGTACTAACCCACAGATAATCTTTTTTGTCAATTTCGGTGTTATGACGGCAAACTACGCTGGCTACACCCCTGTATGCTTATTATCCGTGTGTGTAAAAAAGCTGTGTCATATAATATCATTTTTTCTACAAATGTTCTACACGATCCGTTATATTCTTGGTCATTACCATTTATCCGCACCAATTATTATGCTCAGTGAGTATCCCACAAATTAACAATACTCGTTAATGCCCTCTGAGACAAAAATGTTATACTCGAAAGCAGTTCCAGAAAATCCCAAATTCAAGAACTTTATTATCTTGAATAGTCTAATAAAGTGTGATTTCATGATATGTATTGCTTGTTGAATTTGCTACCCTGCTTTAATTTTGTGTGTATGCCTTTTCTTGTGTTCTAGTGCTGTGCTTGCTGTCGGAACGGTGGTCACAACAGGCCTCTAAGCTGTACATCGCCGTTTTTTCCGTTGTGTCCCCTCTCAAGCATGTATGACGCGAGAGAAATAACGGATTATGAATTTCTATTTCAATATCCACAGTCTTCGTAAGCATCATGATGCTCATGATACTTTCCGTTCACTTCTCAACTACACATTCTCGCTCGTATTTTTTTCAGAAATATGGACATCGCCTGATGAAGAAAATTTATACAGTTTACAAGCATATGTTTCTTAATTTTTCAGAAGTGATATTTGCCGCGGCGGTGGCTATCCTATATCTGTGAATGTATTGCTGTCATCCATGCGCCGTGCTGCACTTGCCTTTAAAATTTCACATTGAGAGTCTGTTTGGATAGAATTTTATTTTAGCATTGTCTATCAGCAACCGTTATACAATGATTGCGTCCATTTATCGCGCACTATCCTCTTTGTACTTAGACTTCTGTTCCCAGTTAAGGAAAATTTTAAATGCCCTTATTAGTAAAAACAAAAAGATTATAATCACTCATGACATAAATATAATTATCAATTTGAGCAGTTCATCTTACGCTGACTATGCAAGCTGTTTTCTCAGTTGTGGTCCGGCATCTTCTTTTGATTCTTAGACCAGAGGTGAGCCTTAAGGTCCTAGCACAATAATTTACCATATCATCTCTGATATTGCGTTTTATCATACTGCTGGAGTAATTGAGCACCATATAACCGATCCCTGCGCTATCTTTGTACGCATTGGTAGTGCAAAGCCTAGTAATCGTAAACCATTCCCTAAAACATTATTTAACTCGGCAGAATTTGTCAAGATCAATCTTGCTATTGCCTGACCTTTCGATGCTACTGAAACCTCGCTTAACAAAGCCTTCGGTTTATTTTCAGGAAAAGTTGCTGACTGCATTAACCACAGCAATTGACGCATCACCATTCAGCGCCCACTAGGATCCTCCCGAAATCCTCGGATCACCAAGGGCTTGCTACTAGCTTTAAGTAAGGAAAATATTCTGCACCCAAAAAGCCAAGTCACAGCCATTTAGCATTGCCCTTAGCCATAACTGCCGAGTGTATTCGAACACGCTTTCAGAAAATTTAAAATGCGCCAAAAGGTCAAAGACAAATATTGAAAAATGCTAATGACAAGTGCGGCCATTGGCAGCTCATTAACGAATTCCTTAAAAAGTGCTCTGACCAACATCCAAATAAAATTAAAAACGACACGTGCACATAACTGATCATAATGACGTCTACAATGCCTTTAGTGACCACATTGCTTCACCTGCGCACCTCCATGAGCAGCCGTCGTTGCCTAGCCTTCCCCGTTGGGAATTTTTGTTTTACTTGCATTCCGGATGTCTAGATGAAGTGCAAGGGGTAACTTGTTCGCTCAATGCGACAGAGCCAATTTAGATTTGGCCCATCCTTTTTAAAATTAAACTTGTGGCAGAAAAGGTATCGCCTATTATGGCATGTATATTTACAAAACATTTTGTTCTGGCCTGTTTCCTGGCGGTCTGTAGTTTGCAAAAATATTTCTGCCTTTAAAAAATTTAACCGCCAATTTATCCCCAACTACCTTCAAATTTTGATTTCTCTCTTTCATTTATTAAAATTATCGAGAAACTGATCTCCACACGGCTCATGGCATCCATGGAAAACTAGGCATCTCTCCAACCCCCTATGTGCAGTTTTCTGAAACGCGTAGAACTCGTCGTCATCATAATCACACTTTAGCACTATACTTCGCGCATACTAACGCTCTCAAATTTTCTTTTTTCCCGAGAACTATTGACGAATGGAACGCCCTGCCTCTACAAGTGATATCGGCTGTTGATTTTGACAATGCACCTTGTGAACTATTTTAGATTGTATTTGTGCTACAGTGTTGTGTGAATGTGTTTTTCTGCCCTCCCTGCCTGGAACCAAATGAGGGTCTGCAGTATTGTGAAAATAAATAAATAAATATCGAAATTCAACTCACTTTCATTATAACAATTTGGTTTCCGTCAAGGATTTTTCATTGAACTTGTTATCCTTTACTGATAAAGTTAAGGATGCCATTCATAATGGTATGCTCGTTAGAGCACTATTTATCGATCTAAACAAAGCTTTTGATACAATGAACCACTGCATCGTTCTTCACAAACTCAGCTGCTTAGGAATTGGTGGCCCGCCTTCACAATATCTTTAACGCTATTATGTAACGGATCCCAAGTTGTTCAAATAAGCAGTAACATGTCATCTGCAAATTCTGGGATCATGGCAATTCCTCAAGGGTCTGTCTTGAGCCCTTTACTTTTGTTGTTATATATGAATACTTTGCCTAACTCGTACTTCAAGTGCATTTTGTACGCGGACGGCACAATTTTCACATCTCAAATATCTGTGACCATAGTGCCACAAAAACTTGACGCTGATCTCAATAACATTTTATTGTGGTGTAGACTTACACGCTTACATGTTAATCCTCCAAAAACGAAGTTCGTCACATTCCATTCACCTCTGATTGCACTTCCTGTATGTGCATCGAAGCGGTGTGGTGTGTGTACCTCCTTTTTTCTTGTCCTGCGTCTGTGTTCCGCTGGTTCCACCCTGACAACATTATGAACCAACTAGCCCAGCAATTTACGCTCCGAAGCGATTTAACCGGCACTTTGTACCACCTTGTGAGACAGCCACTTTTCTTCGTGTAGTTTTAGATAAAAATATGAAATTTAATCTGCACACTAAGAAAGTTTCGTTTGGCCTTCACATCACAATCAAAACGCGCGACTATTTTCCGCCCCATCTTATTTTATCACTGCACTGTGCTCATATGCATAGTGTTTTCTCTTGCTGGTCGTCTTCCGAGGGTAATGAATACTATACACATCTAAGTCACATTCTGCGCTTTCCAAACCAAGCAGTTAGACTAATGACTTTAGCCCGTTACTGGCTATCTCAGCCCCACTTTACCATAAGCCAAATATCTCACCTTTCCGCCAAATTTTTCCTTTCAAGATTTCGCTCATCATGTACTGATTAAAAAATAGCAATACTCCAGATGAAACACTTTTTATTGGTGACCTCAATAATAAAAATAACACACTGTTTTCTGAGCACTAAAATTTTCTGCTTCTTAAGGTTAGAACTAACTATGGCCAATTTACCGCTAAATGCACTGGCATATCACTGCGGAACACTTTGTCCTTTGAAATTAAATCATCATGTGCTTTACATTCATTTCAGGCTGGCATTAAACGACATTTCTGGAGGATATTGTCTGATGCGTAATGAACTAATTATATTGCTTTTTCTTTACTGGGTTTGACTATTTGCTGCTATTGCTAGTATAAAATGTTAATCAATGCACTAAGCTATCACTGTATGCTGCATTTTGTATGCCCTTGTAGTGTGCTTATTGTTAGAAGGCTCCCTGGCACTTTTCACTTTGGGGCCTCCTGGATTAACATGCAGTGTTCAACCAACGTGGTTGCATGCTTTATGAACATAAACTTGAAACTGCATACGCTCCCGCACAACGATGCGCGTGAAAGAGGTCTTGTGTAAGTGATCGGCAGCTCAAGTCGGAATAGTGCAGGATCGTTTGACGACCATCGGCGCCTCGTTGTCGCCATGCCTTATTCGGGGTATGCGGATAGGGAGGGAGCACGTGGATCAAGCAGGCCGGTTGGCCAACTTGTTGCATTGGCCACCTATAGGTCTGCTACTCCCGGGACGGACGGGTCTAGAGAAGAAATTTACTGCCTAGTCGTTTCTATGGGGCTGCGGGCCTGTACGAGGCATGCTGCAAACATCCCAAAACCACACGGTGCCGAACCCAGGCGGCAGCGTGTTAGGTCGACGTTCGAGTCAGCAGATAGCACATTTTCGGAAATAAACGAGGGGGAACGCGCGCGCACTCCCAGGCATGGTACGTTCGCTGGCGCGCAACGCATTCTGGAGATCAGCGGGTATCGGAGAATTTACTGCGGTGGCGCAACCGTCGCGAGACAAATTGATGGGCTTGGCCTCTAGGCCGAGCGAATCGGTAGACGGCGCACTTTTGAACTCCACGAGAACAGAAGAGTGTGCGGGCCGAGGCAGTTACGCCCACGCAGGCCCCACTCGAGTTACGTCGTGCGCTTGGAGTAACCGTTAGAGCCGACACCGGGTACTTTCGAGGCAAGAAGATCCGGAAAGTTTAAGCAGTGCGGACAGGGCGAGACAACGAACAACTCGGCCCTGCGGGAGCTCAGTTAAAGTGACCACTCTCTGCCGGCGGCTGTGTTGGTTTTACTTCTGACTGGTCTGAGTAACTGGAGAGCAAGGAAGGTCAAAATTTTGCGGAAGCCAAAAGTCAGGAATTTGTTCCCTCTCTCACGTCGATGTTGTTCTCCTGATTTTGACGTGGAGTGGTAGAGGGCGGGTCTCGTGAGTGACCCTAGGGACGTACTTCACGACTGGTGAGTTTCGGACAGGTGCGCAGGTCTTCGGATGGTGAGGCACTTGGAAGACTTCCGTGAATAATTTATTTATTACAATATATGCACAGCTGATTTACATATGCCGAAAGATTTCAACCTCTCCGCTTTAAGTAAAAATAAAACCTCAAACTTCCACGACTCCGGACCACCACTGGCCACCACACGGTCAACCCGCACGGCCGCCGCTCACGTAACTCGCGCCTCCAACTCCCCGCTCTCGGCCCCGGGGCCACCACCGGCCGCACATGACCGATCTGTCCGGCTGCCACACACCCAACCTCTGGCGCTCTCCTTCGCGCGCACCCATCTCCTTACATTCCAGCCAAAAACTCCATCCTCAGCCAATAGACAATACTCCTGCCAAAACTTACTCTTTAGCCAATAGATGACTTTCCCGCCATCGTTCAGACGTAAGATGTCACAGCGCAAAAGACAAGTACACAATATAAAACACACGCCTCACTGTAAGCCGTCATGGCTAACTAGAGGATACTGAAACGAGAAAAAACAAACAGAATTTAAAACACACGCTCCACTGTTAGCCTCCCTGGCTAGCAGCAAGAGCGAAAACAAGCACAGCGCCAGTCCACCCGAGCCGTCCTGTCGTCGTCTCGTGTCCCGAACCGACTTCCGAGAAGTCGGTTCCACACTCGCTGAGGCCGAGAAGCACGAAACTCGCACGCGGCGCCGTTTTTGCCAGCGCATTCTCCTGCTTCCCTTCGGCGGCATTACTCACTCTCTTTACCACGACGTACGCTAGTTGCGTCGTGACACCAAATTTAGCGGGAAATAGCTGTACGAATATTTTAAAAACAGAACTTGCTCTTCTGGTACTTTTTTCTTTTGGAAACAGCGTGTGCAACACTGTCGAAATCGTACCTAGTTGTGACCAGTGTACTTTCTTTGCATGTGCCAAAAATAATGGCTAAATTTAAAGTAACTGCATTACTTTGTCACAGTAACTGTAATTCAATGTGAGTACTTTTAAGGCAGGCGAAGAAATTTGTAATGCAATTTCTTTACATTGCCGCGTTATGTGCGAATGCTAATAATAATGTAATTCCTTCGGAAAAGTAATCGCCTCACAAAGTAATGGCCTCACATGTGGCGCGTTACCACGCCATGCTTTGCATCCGAAACGGGCGATATTTCTCTGGCCCGACCGACTACTAGGAACGCTTCTTTCTGTCGGCCTGCGTTTAGCTACTATCGGGAACGCCCTCTGATTGCTGCACTGCCCAGTTACTGACGCTACTTTTAGAGCGGCCGCAGTTCGTTGTCCTCGGATACCGTTAGGATGGCGGCAACATCGAAAGCGGCTCCGTTCGTGAATTCCGCGTTTTAGAGCGCTCCAACGCAGGACAAAAAAAGCTATGTACTGAACACATCAAATAAAAATTGATGTAGCAAACGTTTGCTGAGGTTTTGTCCGAAAACGCAATAGCTAAAAGATTAATATTTATTATTCCCTCGCTCAAAATGCAAAATACTTTAATTAGCTACGTAGAATGGTCAACAACACTATTGAAGTTGCCTCACCTATCTTGCTTGAGTATGCTTTTAATCTTTGATTAAAGATAGCTGGGACACCCCGTATACGGTTCCTTCATTAGAGTAGAACTTTATTTCGGCCTTGTTGTTACATATTATTATCAAAGACACTGAGCGAAAACAAAAGACGAATCATATCGACAACCACTATTATATGTAGTGAATCTACTGAAAGGGAGAGGCTTAAGGCGAGGAAAAGCGTGAACAGAGCTGAAGTGTTCACAGAAGAATATTCGCTGCAGTGACCAAATCAGTGCGCGGCTGAGGCTGTAGAGACGGAGATCCTTGTGGAGAATCATGCCAAGCTCGGAGACGATAACCGCTGATTGCCCTAGACGTCTACCACCGTGTACCTTGACAGGATTCCGTCACTTCTGTAGTTCCCAGTACCCACACCAGGGGCTACTAGGAGGGTCAGCGCGCTTCGTCCGCGACTGATTTTGCAGTGCGCACCTTCCATCAAAAGTATTCAGGCCACCATGAGGGGGGAAATGGTGCCAACTCTGAATCGTGCGGTGGCGTTCAGTATGGCGATCTTGGCTGCAGGCATAACCAGAGGCGGTATATAAAGCAAACAATGATGGACGTTACCCCACAACGCTATAAAAGGACCGCATTCAGGGTCAAGCTAGGGTCGATTTCAATCAGAGAAGTACTCTCAATAGTGCGGCAATGCACCATTACACGCCCGTTGTTTCGCCATTACACCTACCATGCATGCTCTTCCCTGATTAGGCCTCTACCTGCATACGCCGTACGCCGGTATGCCGGGTTGACCGGTGCATCCGCGCCGGTCAACAGGCAGTCAACGCGACAATGAGCAGAACCCGCGCAACATGTTGCACAATGGCAGATCGCTTCAACGGTTAATTCAGGACGTAAGCGATGTGTTTTAATGGGCAAACATTCGGAAAAACTGTTAAACTGGTTGGTGCCGACTGTGTACGGCTGGCTTCCATACGCTCGACGTACATATCGCAAGCAACGCACTATTGTAACATCCAATACCTCAGTTCACCTGGAAATATTTCCACACTTTTTTTTACCATGCACAAAGTTGTTTATGCCATTGGGTAGCGTATTTGCATTCTCTGCAACTTTTCCTGCTGCTAGAGATGTGTCTGTCTACTACTTGTTGTATCTCTTTTTTTTAAGAGCGTTGTTTCGTCATGAAATGCAAACGGGCCTGCACTGGCACAAAACAAGAGCACCGGCCAGGCCGCGTTGTTCATTAGACACTTATAGCGGCCCGAGGTCGCGTTCGCAGTCCAGGCTGAAGACGTAGCGGCGAGTATGGCTGGGCCCAGTCTATAGGTGCTGGCCCGTGCGGACCTCTAGCACCGAGTAAAAAGTTATGTTTTGTAGCTTTCGCCAATCTAAATCCTGCGTTGTGCCATTTTAGCATTCCAGTTCAGTGGTTGTGCTACTGTTACAGAATTTAACCAGAATAGCCTTTTCGCTCTGTAATCGCAGTTTCCATATTCCTTTATTTTGGCTCCTAGGAGACGTAGGCCCTGGAAGGGACATTCGCAACTTTCTAATCGCACCGGCAGTTTTAAGAAACTGAATGGCGGCGGTAGACATTGATCAAAGTGTTTTACTTCTTTCCTTTTTTTAAATCAAGATGGCCAGTGATATGAAGTGGTTTTATGCATGCCGTCAAGGGAAGAGTCGCATCTGCCAGCGCCTGTCTCGCGCACTGTTAAAACGTTCGCCACGTGCGAACAATAGAAAGATCCCTAAGAAAGCTTCGAGGGTTTGCGTCGGGCAGACCCTCCAAGATGATGAAATAACAGCGCAAGGAACGGGACGAAAACACGAAGGAAGAAGACACAGACACGGGCGCTGACTAACAACTGAAATTTTATTTCGAAGCAGGACACATATATAAAGTACAAAGAGGGGGGTGTGTCCAAGGCGATCCTGCACAATCACCGAAACAGTGTAGTCACGTCCAAGGGTAAAAACGATAAAAAGGTGAAAAAGCCGAAAGAAAGACAAAAAGCGATAAAACCACGGTGTAAGAGGCCGGGACGGAAGTAAAAGCGATGAAAACGATGAAAACGGATATCCACATAGCCAAAAGGCAAAAAAAACAGCGTTAAACTAACGGTGAAAAACGGGACTAAAATCGCGGCACAAGGTGATTAACAAAAAAGACAGAGAGGGGCATTTAAGAACAAGATTAAACATTTACCCTGCCCCTAAGAAAGTCCAATTCTTTTTGCGACAGGCACAGGGAGGGTGCACTCACACATTGTTCTTTTGCGTTGTGGATTTCGAATGCTTCTACGATTTCCCTGGATATCCTATCCCGTCCTCTGGCAAGAACTGTGCAGCGATTGAAATCTGGGTAACAGGCAGGACTACACTTTAACATCTCTCTCTCTTAATCACAGAGTGACTGGATGCCAGACAAGCAGAGGCTTGAAGTTAAATTCAACGCAATCGGACGTCGTCATGGCATGTCTTGTGATTGTTGGCAGATTCTTTTTATGACAGCACTGTTATTGACCATTGATTCTGCTCAGCTATTCTGTGGAAGGGAAGAAGCCTTCTCGCTCCTGCGGCTTCCCCGTGTTGCGTGTGCTGCTCGAAACATTCAATGACGATCGAGTAGCACCAGGATGAATCTCAGGGGGAGAGGGGGGGGGGACACCCGCAGGAGAGCGTCCCCCCTACCCTAAGCGCAGGGGAGTCACAACCCTCCTGTCCCCCCCCACGCAATTTAGGTCTGTTTAGACTGTCTTCTTTCATTGAATGTGCTCGTCCTGCTGAAAATATGATAAGAACAAAGAAAACAGGCCACACAAATTTTAGGTAACAACAGCTCTTCTAAAATATCGGAAATTATAAAAAAAATAGAAACTATGATAGTACTTGAAGAAATCGTAGTAACAATTTAACAGAAATTATATGATTATACGCATGCGACCAATATTTAATCAAGGAAAATTCGAAAAATAAAAAAGCACGGACGAAAAGAGCCCAAGTACGGACGCAAGGATGAGCCCGTCCTTGCGCTCTTATCGTCCGTGCCTTTTTATGCGAAGCATACTACTTTGGCTACCACTTCAGCCCTTCACCGTGGTTGTGCGCCTCCAAATCACGTGACACGATGACGCCACACCACGTGACACGATGACGTCACGACAGTAGAGAAACGGGGGCCCACCTCGCGCCGTCGCTGTGGTTGTGCGCCTCCAAATCACGTGATACATGACGTCACACCACGTGACACGATGACGTCACGACAGTGGAGAAACAGGGGCCCACCTCGCGCCGTCGCTGTGGTTGTGCGCCTCCAAATCACGTGATACATGTCGTCACACCACGTGACACGATGACGTCACGACAGTGGAGAAACGGGGGCCCACCTCGCGCCGTCGCTGTGGTTGTGCGCCTCCAAATTACGCGACACGATGATGCTTCGCATTCTCCAGGCTTAACCAAGTTAAGCCTCAGCCATTTTTTTGCATGTTTTCCTTTTCTTGAGTATGCACGACCGACACGCCCAACAACTTGCACTCTTACACTAGTACTTCATTTAGTTCATTTCACCTCAGCCTTGCCTCGAGAAGTGAACTTCGTGGCCGAAAGGCAGGTTGCGCAAAGACATCCAGAGAGGCAAGGCCAACACAAGGATAAAAAAAGAAGAAAAACTTAATAACTACCTCTATATTTGTATGTATTTCTAACATTTTTTATTCCTTTAGGTACAAGCAAGTCAACGAACTTCTGTCACGGACGTCTTCAAGCGACGAAAGAAACAACTGAAGAAGAGCAAGGAACGATACCCGCCAGCATTGAGAGAATAGCTGAAAAAGAGAAAGAAGGAAAAAATCTGTAAAATCAATAAACATAAGAGGAAACATAAGAGCAGCTAAGGCAGGCGGAATAAATCGTATATGAGTTTGTGGAAACGCACCTTAAGGACATGGAGCAACCACCCCGTAACCTTGAATTCGCATGAGAAACCTGCAATAAAACAGAGGGCAGCAGAAATATGGCTGGAATTTGGACATTCATTCATAAAAGTATGAATTGGCAAATGGTCAAACAGGAATGCAAGGAACATTTATAGCCAAAAGGAAAAGTGGCAAGGGAGAAAACACTCCTTGGATCTGTAAACCTGTGGGCAGGAGCTAATGCCAAAGAGGAAAACTTAAAAATGGTAGAATGCATCGCAAGCGACATTAACGAGCTTGGAGGAGAGGGCGAGATAATTAGGCGGCATGAATGCACTCATAGAAGACTTGGAGGCGTACACAGATTCGAGAGGAAGCATGCTGCTGGATATGTGGGACAAGCATGCTTTAGTTGTATGCACCTGTAACGTGTAACGAGAAGTGTAAAGGGCTCATAACATGGGAGGCAGGGAGTGTGCAGTCGACGATAGATTATGCATTTATGTCACATAGGATTTATAATAAGCTAGGGGTAATGAGCATAGATGAACATGGCTCCAGAAGTATAGGCAGTGAGCACAAACGTATTAAGCTGAGTTTCAGGAGGTAGACCAATGTAGGACCGAGGCAAGATTAACATTGAGATGGGATCTTTTACTCAGAAAAGCATTGGAAGCAGCAGCCAAACAAATTCAGAAAGCAATTTGTGAGGACAATGAAATAAAATGGACTTATACAAATTTGCTCGATTTCGTGAGCTAGGCCAAAAAGGGAAACAAGACTCAAACCCAAGAATTGGGGGACCAGGAAGTCAAGAAGGCTTTAAGAAACGTCAGGAAACCTCCAGGGAACACAGCTATTCCAAGAAAAGGGGGGAACCAGAAGCTGAAGCAGACAGAAAAAGGGGTGCCTTCACAAAGTATAGAAGAGAAGGGTCCTATTTTATCACCGAGAAAGTTATAAGTAAAGGGGTCCAATGGATGCCAGAAGTAAATAAAAAGGATCGAAAAGCAGCTAAAAAATTTTGGAAACATCTGAACTCTATGAGTAATAAGATTAGGCTGGAGAAAAATTTTACAGTTACAGATCAAGGTATTCGGCTAGAAGGGGAAGAGGCCACGGAACATATAGAACCAGGATGAGAGTGAAAATTTAAAAACAAAAGAAAATTGGATACTATTTATCCAAGGAAGATAGACCGGCCACCGCAGTTGCTTCGCGTGAACAAAGAGAGGTGTAAAGGGGAGAGCAGAAGGTTGCTAGTGGCACGTCGGAACGACCAGACGGTATTCCGATTACGTTAATAAAGAATCTAGGACCAAAATCCAAGCTAACATTAAGAGAGGCAGTGAGCAAAATGATAATGGATGGCAAAGCCCCCCATGGACGGTGACTAAGCAGTATGAACATGATATATAAGGGAAAGGAGGGCCAAACTGACAACTACGGTCCCTTGCAGTGACGCCAGTGGTTTACAGGTTGGTGATGCAGATTATAAAGGACATCTGCATGCATGGATGGAGAACGAAGGGGTGCTAGGGAAGCTACAAATTGGGTTCCGGAAACAAAATATGTTGGAGGATAATCTGTTTTCATTAACTCAGTGTATCGAGATTGCTGAAAAGGCTATGGCTAGCATTTGTGGATATCAGAGGAGTTTATGACAGCGTTATTCAAGAGGATCTCTGGGACATACTGGGCACATTGAATGTGAATGATGGAGTAACTCATCTTTTTAAAGATGTGTATAAAAGTAACAAATTGCTTGTAAAATGGCAAAAAAAGCACTACAGCCTATAGAGATACAACAGGGGCTTTGGAAAGGATGTCCTTGCCTGCGGACTAGGACATATCGAGCCAGGTACATATCTAGGACATATCGATCCGACTAGGACATATCGAGCCGTGTGCAGAGCAGGAGGCAAGGCTGAATACTTGATACTTTTCAGTAAACGTCTTTACCCTGCAGTTTAAAGCATCGAGGCTGATTTATTCAAAGCATTGGGGTTTAAGGACTGTGGAGCAAAAATATATTTTAAGCGGATAGAAATAACCAAGAGGAGGTTACCTTATTGGTGGCTAAAATCAAGACAAGAGCGAAATTTCACGAGTTATCGCTAGGTGACCGTCTGATTGAAAGGGTTCTGCCTTATCTATCCACCCGTCGATAGACATTCGCAGGGAGATAGGACATTGCAATCGATATTATTAATTAACTTCGTCCAAGAAGCAAGGAAACGATGTTGCAAACACTGGAAACAGTCTGGACGAATAAGCAAATTCTGGACAGCTAGCGACAGAGTGAAATGAATCGAATTTATAAAGGTAAACAAGTGGAAAACCGCATGAAATCCCACAGACCAATTACGATAACATCTGTTACATACAGACTGGCAGTGCAGGAAGTGAGATTTTAAAAAAAAAACAGTCATATACAGAAAGTAATAAGATACTTTGAGAACTTTAGAGCGAGTTCAGAAGTGGTAGGCGCATATATGATAGCCTGTTCGTGCTTACTCAATTCATAGAACTAGCTAGGCCGGAAAAGAGACCTCTGTATTTAGCCTTCCTGGGCATAAGCGGTGCATACGACAACGTGAATAGAGAGCTCATGTGGAACATACTTAGATGAAGGTTTCAGTGATGAGATTATTGACTTCCTGCAGGAAATATACCGAGATAATAAAGATGAAATTAGATGGTAAGGGATAAAAAGTACAACAACTGTGGAGGCACCGAAACGGTTAAGGCAAGGTTGTCCTCTATGATACATACGAAAAGAAAGCTACAGGAAAGTATTCTAGGGTATAATTTGTCGTAGAGGTTAAGCTGAAATCTATTAAAATAGCGGCGACCAGGTTTATTGTACAAGGATGATATTGCACAGCTAGCAGAGAGGCAGGAAGAATTGCAAACTCTGGCTACTTCCTATGGAGACGAAGGCGACTCTCTAAGCTTCACGTTTAGCACAATTAAGTAAGATCTGATGATTTTCAAAGATTCAACTGATCAGGTGCGTACAATACAAGGCCATGAAGTACCCATATTGGCAGAATACAAATATCTTGGGTAAAGAAAAATGAAGTACATATACACATGGAACAGCACGAACCGACTGCTAGGGCGAAAGGGGGAAGAGATGCCGTCACAATGAAACTTAGGGCGATATGGGGGTCTGAAGTACTGATAGGGATTTGGTAGGAATAATGGTGCCAGGGCTATCGAGAATGCAGTTTTTTGCCTGAGGGCAGAGTTTATCCGAAACTAGAAATAAATCACAGCTCTCTCAATATGGCAAAACCCATGGCGAAACCATAAACGAGACAGTACAGAGGATGTGGGCTGGACTTCGTTCGAAGCATTTGACCCACGGTGGCGGAGGACTATGGAATTAAGCAGTAAGCATGCAAGAAACAAAGGCGGAGAAATAAAGAGCTTTGAACGGCAGGTAAAAAACGCAGAAGGCAAAAACAGCTGTTAGTTGAATAGAAAAGAAGCATAGTGTATAAATATATCAAAATTAGAAAACGGTCGTCAGGAAGAAATTGTTATACGATAATTCCAGAGGCAGTGCCTTATTCATTAGCGCTAGATGAGGTTGTCTTAGAACACGAAGCTAGGAAAAGAAATTTAACCAAGACGACGCATGTGTATTGTGTGGTAAATTTATTTTAAAAAATTGAACATCTTATATTCGAATGTGGTGGTATCAGTCCGGATGTCGATTCAGGCAGAGTCAGTCTCCTCGAGGCCCTATGGATTAGAGTCAACAATAATCATATGAGTGAATCTGCTGTGGAAGTCAGCAAAAAGCGATTGGAATATTGGTGGGTCAAAAGTAGACAGGTAGCATAAGGTTATAAGGAGTATGATTAAAAATATATTTGAAGAAAATGGGGATTGATACACCAATTTATTATACCGCTAAATAAATGTAAATAAAAAAAGCCGAGCATGGTGTCAACTGCCACCACCTCGTTTCAAAGGGGCCGTTCCCATCTTTCTACCATCCATCCATCGTGACATCAGTTACAACGGTATTTTATCGAATACCAATGCAAGTCACCAAGGATAAACTTCAAAGTTCGACTAAAGTGTAGGGACTTTCGGGAGAACTGCAGAATGGATTCAGAGAACGAAGTAGATTCGACAACTTGTTCGCAGGCACAGAACGCATCGGAGTTGCTGAAAGGGAAGAATGACCACTGTGTATGCCGTTTTTAGAGATTAAAGGGCTTACGACAATGTAAACCACGCCCTGCCAGGCAAGCTTTGGAAGAAAGGGGGTGTGGGTTGTGAAACAGTATGTTCATTAAAACAATCTAAAGGTTGCGATGATGGCTAAGTCGTTAAGGTGCTCGGCTGCTGACCCGACGGAGGCGAAATTCTTGAGCCCCGTGTACTGTGCGATGTCAGTGCACGTTAAAGAACCCCATTTGGTCAAAATTTCAGGAGCCTCTCACTACGGCGTCCCTCATAAACAGAGTCGCTTTGGGAGGTTAAACGCCCATTAACCTAAAAAAGTTTACCAGGAGAACAACGTAGCTTTCAATATGAAGAAAATAGAAGATGCTGAAAGGATGTCCTTTATTGCCAGTCGTATTTCTTCTATTCACCTACACCAGAGAGATTGAACGGAAGATAGAAACGGGTGGATTAGGGTAGATTGCGTCGTGGCGACGAAGGGGCGAACTGGAAACAAGTCGCATACCAGGATTCGTATATGCCGACGACATCGTTCTTCTAGCAGACGGCACGGGAAGCCTTCCAGGCTTGGCAGACATTTGCGGAAAAGAGGCGAAGGGTTTTTTTTTTTATTCGAGATGTTTGCCATTAGGCATAATGAGAAAGCGAGAGAAAGTTACAAGAAGGAGTGTAAACAAGCCTGGTTTAAAATGGCAAAAGTTCTCGATAAATTGATTATCATGTGTCCACTTGCGATAGTTTCCTGCAACGTCCCATCGCAAGCCTACCTTCCTTAGAGAGCGTCGTCTCACGGAGGCTGTAGCCGGGCAAGTCGACAGCAAGTGTTTTTCGTCACAGTGGTCTGGCGCAGCACCTCAATGGGGATACTTGTCAGCCACTTCAAAACGTTTGTCACGCCGCCGATGACGCACAGGAGTCAGAGCCGCTCCTGCCCGAATCCAGCGCACAGATACCTCCCCCTCTCGATTGAGACTATGGGAGAGAGGGTAAGAACACGGAGGAATTAGAGCGCGTGTTCGCTGACTCAAAGCCTGTTTCTCGGAAACATGGGACAGGAACGGATCTGGGGAAGAGGGGAAGGTGGCGAGATGTCTGATGTCGCAAGGTGTGTCATTGTATCCACAAGAGTATTATGCGGATCGTGACCATGGCCGCGAATCAAGTGTATACGCACGGGACAGGGATATTTTACTGCAGAGTTGGTGAATGGATTGCGCAATTTCGAATGGATTGTGTAATTTCTAATGTGCGCCAGAGTGACTTAAAGGTGTACTGAACAGAAATCTGAACTCGTCTTTTTGCCGCGGGAACTCGACCTGCACGTTCCAAGCATTCTTAGAAGCTTAGATTTATTGCCCTGTGTGGCCGATTTCCCTAATTAAATCGAACTAACGTCCGGCTCCCGCCTTTATTTTTTGAATTCTCCCCGTACGGTAGGCGGAGTCGACCAACGCGTGAAGTGCCTTTCAGCCAACTCCGTGGAGGCTTTGCTTTCACTTTATTTTGTTCTTTAGGTTTCCGTGAATAAATAGTTCATTCGCAGATAATATAGCCGCGAAACCAACCCGCAGAAATAAAAATACGCGCGGACTATTTGCTTCTACGGATTACTACGTATTACTCCGCCGATGGCAGAGCGGCAAGCCGCCACGGGACTGGGTGAAAGGCGTTCACGCGTTGGTCGACTCCGCCCACCGTACGGGGAGAATTAAAAAAAAAAAGGCGGGAGCCGGACGCTCATTTGATGTAATTTGAGAAATCGGCCACACAGGGCAATAATTCGTAGTTTCTAAGTATGCTCGGAACGTGTAGATTGCGTTCCGGCGGCAAAAAGACGAGTTCAGATTTCTCTTCACTGCACCTTTAAGCTGCTTAAGAGCGGCAAGGGAGTCAGTGTAAATGTGAACAATATCGAAAGTGTGTACGTGTGGAAGCGAACCAATTGCATTATGTATTGCATGAAGCTCCAAGGCAAGGGGGGAGCAAGTATCCGCGCTATAAGTACTGCGGGAGTAAAGATGAGGATGGGAGGGACCGTAAACTGCGGTAGCTCTCTGCAGTACTGTGTGTGATGTATCGGTTATATTATGCACCCTGAAGGTATACATGTGCGGCTGATATCGGCGCCGAAGCAGAGGAGCGATTGTCTGTGAGTTGACAGTACGATCATGGAGGACAAATCTGTAAACGATGAAGCTGAAGCGACATCTTACGTGCTCTGTTTGCCTCACGCAGGTCGATTATTTCACTTAATGTATTGAGTTGAGCGTACTCTTGCATAATGGGTATGGATGTGATACGAGGAAGATAAGTTATGGCGCGCATAGCTCCCGATTGATTGATTGATTGATTGATTGATTGATTGATTGATTGATTGATTGATTGATTGATTGATTGATTGATTGATTGATTGATTGATTGAACGGAGTCCCACTTCGACGGGTGAGGCGGTGAAATTGTGCCCGGTACCCAATCCGCGGCTGGAGGATGGAGCGCACGAGCTCACGGGCAGTATCAAAACGGGCTCCGCAAGAGCGCATAGCTATGCGTCGAACTGATGACCAAGGGTTACGGGAGCCGATTTACGGGTCGCGTTCAGCCACGCAGTCCCGGTTCCTGAGATATAAAGTAGAAGACCCAGAGCACGCCCACTTTCTAGTTGAGGAATTTTAGAATTATCAACCGTGAAGGTAATAGGGGCTGCTTTCCGTATGCCACATCTATTTCCAATGCGAATGAAACAAGATTTATTACCCGACAGGGTCAGACTCAAAGGGGGGTAGTCGTGATGTTAGTGCATCCAGCGCTTGCTGGGGCTCCGACTGTTGCACAGACGCATCTGGATGACAGGACCACAAGGTTATGTCGTCGGCATACGGAAGGACGCATACAGAAGACATTTGTTCTAAGGCTCGGACAAGAGGAATAAATGTTACGTTAAGTAATGTGGGGGCAAAGACGGAGCCCTGGGGTACACCGCGGTTGGAGCTAAAGTGACCAAAAGGCTTCCCATGAACACGCACACTAAAGGTTCTGTTGGTTAAAAATGAGTGAATTGAGAGGAGAAACCGATGCGAGAGACGGAGATCTTGAAGGGGGCCAAGAATTGCAGAGTGAAGGACGCTGTCATATGCCTTTGTGATATCAGTAGCGATCACCGTAAGAACAAGATGTCTATGGGGAGAATGGTTAAGTACGTCCGGAGCAAAAACAGGAAGACCGCCTTCCGTTCCAATATGATGGCGGAACCCAATTGGAGATTCCAGATAGCAATCATTAGATTCCAGCCACAATGACAAGCGAGTTGCTAAAATGTGTTCATAAAGCTTGCAGATGGTAGGCGTAAGCGAAAGAGGGGTAGGGCCGAAAGAGAAACTGGCGGCTGACCTGGTTTGGGTATTGGTACAACGATAGAATGTTTCGACTCTGCAAGAATAACTTCAGATTGCAACACCGCATTGAATATATCAAGAAGGGACTGTAGAGCAGGACCTTCTAAACTACGAAACTTCGAGTCAGGTACGCCGTCGTGTCCGGGAGCAGTGCTTGTTTTGAGACGATCTATAGAAGCCAGCAATTCTGCTATGGTAAAACCTCTAGCAACCTCATCAAGGTGCTCAGAAATCGATAATATGGGAGGAGGAGTAGGAAAGCAGTCATGATGCGGCAAAACCTGACGGGCTGCCTGTTGTGAAAACGAAGCTTCATCCACATTCAGAGCCATGCGAATGTTTCGGCATTATCAGCTACTTAAAAAGTGCCAGGCGGAGGGTCTAGGGCTAAGATTTAGCGCTGAAACATAGCGAGTTATTGTTTGTAATGGTGAGGCTGGTACGATGCCGCTAGAAAACTTAATTACCTATAGCTAAGGCGTACAGGTATCTCGGAATATGGATAAGTGACGGCAGAGACTACCTGTGAGACGAAAGGGAGCAAATTGTGAAGAAAGGAAATACGAACGCAGCTGTCATGAAGAATCTTGCGGTCTGGAAATATAATAAATATGAAATTACACGACTAATCTGGAAAGGCACGACGGTACTGGGCTTGACGGTTGCAAACGCTGTGACGTGCTTGGGATGTGTCACAAATTTGTCTCTTCAAATAAAGCAGGGGACAGTATGTATGCTTGCCTTAGCAGCACATAGAAACAATACTGATGAAGCCGTTCAAAAAAATATGCGTTGCTCAGTATTCGAAGCCCGTGAGGAAAAAAGTGCACTATGAAAAATGATTAAGGCTATGAATAAGAGATGACGGTGGCAAAAACTTTCAGGTCCTTATACAGACGCAGTATCGATACTACAAAAAAGGCCATGAACAATACAGCTTGCTAATCAATACAAATACCACAATCATCAGCTAAAACGGGATCTTTTATCTGAACCATCATTCATATCACCTCGCACGGATCATCGCCACAAGGTACGCATTCCATACTGCCGAAGCAATCCATACTTCAACTCATTTATACCCAAGACGGCGAGCGATTGGAACCACCTGCCCACCTTGGTTGCCGATATTTCTGACACCTGTTTATTTAAAAATGCCGCGGAAAACTATGTGTTTGACTAGGCTGTTTTGTTACCTAATCTGATATGTATTTTGTTCAAGCTTACGTTTTTTTCTTTCTTTGCTGTATTACATTACATTTTGCATTTACTTTTTGTTTTCATTTTGCTGCATTGTCTATACTTTTTTTAACCACTCCCTTCTGTAACGCCCCACTGGGGCCCTGAAGGTATTGTAATAAATAAATAAATAAATAAATAAATAAATGGCAAAGGGAACAAAGCGATAGTAAGACCACCTTGCAACAGAAAATATGATCATCAAAAAATACTCCCTGGCAAAATAAAATGCTTAATAAGCCAAAGTTGGAGCTCTACAGGACTGCTAAATCTAAGATTAAAAGGAAAAAACTTTTCTGGCAATTCCAAAGGAATAAGTTGACTTTTCCAGGCCAGGGCTCGGTGCTTCAGGTCGAAGTGTAGCCGGCAAAAATTTGACATCACGGATGACGTTCGCTGTTGCTGCAATTCAAGACAGGTTTATGATAGAACATATTCTTATCCGGTATAGGACTCTCCAACCCTCAGTGTACCATGGCGCCGCAGGAATCCGTGAAGCCCTAGGGTTTCTGGATAGCCAGGATATGCTCAATTTCAAGAACTAGAAACAAGTAAGAAACGACTAGGGGATTCCTGAAGAAGGATAAAAGAGTAGCTTAGAAACGGGAAGAAAATTCGCAGTTAATCCGAAGCTATTGACCACGCTAGGAATTTATGAGCAACACTTGTTGTTGGGCTAGTTGGTAATACATATTTCTGAAGGAACCAGCGCACAAAACACAACGGACAAGAAAAAGGTGGAACACGACGGACAGGAGCGCTGAACTTACAACTTTATTTCGGAAGTAAAGATGCAACGTATATATACAGCCATGTCAGGGAGGCGTGTCACACAGGGAAAGCAAGAACAAGTGAAATCTACAAGGTCATGATGAGACAAGCGGCACAAGCAAACCAAAAACCTTAACTAATATAACATGTGAAGGTGACCAGTTTCAATGGAGGCAAGAAAAACAACAGGGAAAAAGAAAAAAAAACAAGGGAAAAAACGCCAGACCTCGTGAAGATGAAAATTGATACTGATAACAAAAACCGATAAAAACAAAAGGCAAAAGCCAATAAAAGCGATAAAAGCAATAAAGTTAACAGGGCAAAGGAAATGAAGAATATAAAATGCCAACAAGTAACACGGCAAAAAATACTAACAGCTAAAATTAAGAAAACATCGCGGAAAAAACTAACAGCTAAAAGGTAAAACCCACAGAAACATAAGGTTAAGTCTTGTGTAAACAAATAGCGGAATAAAAAAGGCGGGAAAAAGACGGTTGCATAAGGTGGGAAGTTAAAATGCTAGTGCCTCGAATTTTGTGCCAGATAGGCGAGTTCTTTCTCAGATAGCGACACCGAAGGCTGGCTAATGCACTTTTCTTTTAACGACGCTATCGTGCTTGCCTCAACTATTTCACGGGGCCTCGTGTTTCTGATTGTGGCTATTACCCGAGTCTTTTCGAAGTGTGGCAAACATCCTGTTTCTACATCTTTGCAATCCCGACAATGAATACCAATGTGACGGCACTTTTGAACATTTGCGTTGTAATCATGTTCTTTTAGTCTTTCATTTAAACAACGCCCTGTCTGTCCAATATACTGCTTCCCACAGGACAGGGGGATGGAATAGACAACTGAATCGGTACACTGCACAAAATTCTTCTGGTGCCTGATATTGCATGTACTCTCTTTTTTACGAGTTTCATTGACCTTTCTGCAAAGCTGGGAAAGTCGCTTTGGGGCACTAAAGACGACTTCAACTCCAACACGTTTCCCAATTTTCTTAATGTTGTGCGAAATGCGATGCAAGTAGGGCATAACAGAGACTTTCTTTCTATTGGTGTTGTCAGTCGGGGCAGTCGAATCGGGTCGTTTTGATTTTTTAAGCATTGCTTCAGCGACCAATATCGATTCTCCCCATTTTTTCTAAAGGTTTTGAGAAAATTATCCTCAATAGGCTGTCTTCATTTTGCAGTAAACACCAGCTTATAACCGAAGCACAGTATGGATTTCAGAAAGAGAAGTCCACAGAACTAGCGCTTTTAGATCAGAAAGAGCACATATTAAGAAACTTTGAAAACAAGCTTTTAACTCTCGGTATATTTGTTGATTACACTCAGGCGTTTGACCATATCAATCACAATATTCTCCTCAATAAACTAGAATGGTACGGCGTAAGGGGCACACCTCTCGCTTTATTATCTTCCTACCTCAAAAACAGGCACCAATTTGTCTCATTAAGCGAATTCAAATCGCAAACCCAGAGCATAATCTCAGGTGTACCACAGGGAAGTATTCTCGGGCCGCTACTTTTTAACATTTATGTTAATGATATAGTATCGATTTATCAAGAAGCAAAATTTATAATGTACGCAGATGACACGAGTATTTTTTTATCGTCCCGCAATTACACAGAATTAATAAGAATGGCAAATGAACTTCTCGGGAGACTTTCGATTTGGTCGAAAAAAAATTGCCTACAGGTTAATTGCAGTAAAACAAAAGCAGTAATTTTCCGAACTCAAGGAAAAGAAATCCCACAGTACCATAATATACTGTTCGAGTCTATGCAAATTGAGGTTGTTAACTCAATTAAAATTCTTGGTGTAACCTTCTCCAGCAGCCTACAATGGGACGAGCATGCAGATTCAGTCCTCAAGAAGCTAAGCAGTACGGTTGGTATGCTAAATCGCAATCGACACATTTTTCCTACTTTTGTTAAAATACTTTTGTATAATGCCTTGTTTGCCTCGCACATTAATTATGGTCATTTAGTATGGGGTACAACGACACAATCAAATCTTAATAATATATTAATCATGCAGAAAAGGGCTCTACGTATTATTGCCAATGTATCCTTTACGGAACACACTGAACCACTCTTCGAGAAGTATAACATAAGAAAGATTCACGACATTTACACATACAGACTTCTGCGGGATTTTTACTATAGCAGCAGGAAACATAATTTTACGTTAGTTAAAATCGCGAACCTGCGTCAGAATGTACCTGCCTACACCACACGCCGCGCAGAAATATGGAATGTTTCGAGATACAGAACTAATTATAGCAAACAGATGCTTGAGAATAATTTACCAAGATTGTTAAATTCTCTAATTGAAATGGGTATCGACATTCTAAGCATGAACCCGTCAAACTTTAAAGCCTTCATACGCTCCTACACTGCATAAAATGTAATATAATATGTTTTTGTCTTTATTCTTTCCTTAATACCTCTGTCTCTCCTTCATACATATTTGTGAATGTTTCTATGTTTTGTTTTGGGGTTTCTTTATTCACTTCTTGTGTTTTGATGAGCTGACTGCCACCGCCGCTCTGCCAAGTGTACACCAGGATGCAGGACCGGTCAAGCCTCCAGGAGGCTTTTTGCCTGCCATCCTCGACATTATATCTGTATGGTGTAATGTTGGAATAAATATTTGAATTTGAATTTTGAATTTGACTGAGGCTAAAAGCTTAGTGGGGTAGCCAGCATTTTCTAATCTAATTGTTTGCGCTAAAAAACTACTCTCAATTTGGTGTTCACACGATTTTACCAGCGCATTTCTAAAGATTCCTTGAACTACATTCCTTTTAACCAACTTATAGTGGGCTGAGTCAAAAGGAAGTACCGGCTTCTGGCCCCTTGGCTCATAAGACCAGCATAGGTGATCACACTTGAAATGAAGGCCCAATTCTAAAAATCTCAAGGACCCATTATTTGGAAGTTCATGTGTAAAGGTGAAAGGAGATAAGCATTCTAAGAAAATGGCCAATGTTTTCGAGACATCAACTTGGAAGGTTTCCTGATTGCAATCGAGAAAAACAAGAAAGTCGTCTACAAAACGAAAAATCTTTGTTACTTTTGTACCCTCCAACCGACTGCTGACGTTTTTATCAAGTTTGGCTAAATACAGGTCGCTCAATAAAGGGGCAATGACGGAACCAATACAGATTCCTTTCTTCTGAAGAAAAATCTTGTCATCCCATTCTGCAAATGTTGATTTCAGATAGGCTGCTAGAAGTTCCAGGAAACCGCTTACTGCAATACCACATTCATTTTGAAAGGAAACCGGACCAAACTTGTCAATACAGTCGTTAACGCATTCCAGCAGGTCGTCATGTGGGATAGAATAAAATAAATCCTTTACATCAACAGAAAACCCTAAAAGTGGTTTGTTGTGCTGGGTCTTTAAAAATTCAACCACTTCTCCTGCGTGCTTAACAACGAAAGGATCATCAAGAGTCAATTTTTTTAGATGAAGCTGCAGAAAGCTGCCAACACATTTTTGCCAGGTGCCCGTTTCAGAAACAATGACTCTTAAGGGACAGCCAGGCTTGTGCGTCTTGGCCGTAAAGAACATATTTAAGGAAAGATTTTTGCTGCCGTTAATAGCATTTGTAAGCTTTAGCAAATTTAAGCTTTTGCATAGTTTCTTCACTTCTTTCTTTGCTTTAGAAATTGAGGTTGTGCGATGTCGATCGAAAGAGGCTTGGACTGCTTCAGAGGCTTTACAATGGTAGAGCAATGGTTCTTTACAATGGTTCTTGCCACATGCAGGGCAAGAACGTTTGGTTTTTGCATTCGACACAAGTTCCTGCCACCTGAAATCCTAGGTCTATTTGGTGGCATCGCCCCTGCTCCCAACCATGGTATTCGGCTTTGTAAGTTGCTCAGGTCTGAGTGGCAGCACCAAGCACGTATTCACAAGGACTTTCTGCGTCTTCTTCTTATCCCGTCTTCGTCTTCACAAGGCCCAGGTGACCGTTGGCGTCACTTCTCTTGCATCATCAACAGAACTACAGAATTCTTGTGGCAGCAGGTTTTGCCCCATCTTCGAGCACAAGTACCTAAGAAGAAATCAGCCTCAAGGAATCCGGTGCATCTTGCTGAAGGTGTTTCTCTACCAGAGGATGTTCGCCGCTTACTGAGCAAAGGGCCGAAGTTCGCCATCGAACCAAGGTTATCCGCCCCCGATTTGCTTGCCGCCGCCAGGAGTGTTTCTCGGCTTGCGCCAGGAGCGGACGCCCAGCGGTGCATTTCTGAAGGCGTTGACATGCTGGCAAGGTGTGAAGGTAAAGGCACTACGCTTCCTCTGCAAAGAACTATAGCTGTTTTGAAAGAAAAGCGCCTAGTGTTACTGGCTGCTGACAAGGAGGGCGGTTTCTGTGTTCTACCTAGACAGCTCTACCATTGTAAAGCCTCTGAAGCAGTCCAAGCCTCTTTCGATCGACATCGCACAACCTCAATTTCTAAAGCAAAGAAAGAAGTGAAGAAACTATGCAAAAGCTTAAATTTGCTAAAGCTTACAAATGCTATTAACGGCAGCAAAAATCTTTCCTTAAATATGTTCTTTACGGCCAAGACGCACAAGCCTGGCTGTCCCTTAAGAGTCATTGTTTCTGAAACGGGCACCTGGCAAAAATGTGTTGGCAGCTTTCTGCAGCTTCATCTAAAAAAATTGACTCTTGATGATCCTTTCGTTGTTAAGCACGCAGGAGAAGTGGTTGAATTTTTAAAGACCCAGCACAACAAACCACTTTTAGGGTTTTCTGTTGATGTAAAGGATTTATTTTATTCTATCCCACATGACGACCTGCTGGAATGCGTTAACGACTGTATTGACAAGTTTGGTCCGGTTTCCTTTCAAAATGAATGTGGTATTGCAGTAAGCGGTTTCCTGGAACTTCTAGCAGCCTATCTGAAATCAACATTTGCAGAATGGGATGACAAGATTTTTCTTCAGAAGAAAGGAATCTGTATTGGTTCCGTCATTGCCCCTTTATTGAGCGACCTGTATTTAGCCAAACTTGATAAAAACGTCAGCAGTCGGTTGGAGGGTACAAAAGTAACAAAGATTTTTCGTTTTGTAGACGACTTTCTTGTTTTTCTCGATTGCAATCAGGAAACCTTCCAAGTTGATGTCTCGAAAACATTGGCCATTTTCTTAGAATGCTTATCTCCTTTCACCTTTACACATGAACTTCCAAATAATGGGTCCTTGAGATTTTTAGAATTGGGCCTTCATTTCAAGTGTGATCACCTATGCTGGTCTTATGAGCCAAGGGGCCAGAAGCCGGTACTTCCTTTTGACTCAGCCCACTCTAAGTTGGTTAAAAGGAATCTAGTTCAAGGAATCTTTAGAAATGCGCTGGTAAAATCGTGTGAACACCAAATTGAGAGTAGTTTTTTAGCGCAAACAATTAGATTAGAAAATGCTGGCTACCCCACTAAGCTTTTAGCCTCAGTCGCTGAAGCAATGCTTAAAAAATCAAAACGACCCGATTCGACTGCCCCGACTGACAACACCAATAGAAAGAAAGTCTCTGTTATGCCCTACTTGCATCGCATTTCGCACAACATTAAGAAAATTGGGAAACGTGTTGGAGTTGAAGTCGTCTTTAGTGCCCCAAAGCGACTTTCCCAGCTTTGCAGAAAGGTCAATGAAACTCGTAAAAAAGAGAGTACATGCAATATCAGGCACCAGAAGAATTTTGTGCAGTGTACCGATTCAGTTGTCTATTCCATCCCCCTGTCCTGTGGGAAGCAGTATATTGGACAGACAGGGCGTTGTTTAAATGAAAGACTAAAAGAACATGATTACAACGCAAATGTTCAAAAGTGCCGTCACATTGGTATTCATTGTCGGGATTGCAAAGATGTAGAAACAGGATGTTTGCCACACTTCGAAAAGACTCGGGTAATAGCCACAATCAGAAACACGAGGCCCCGTGAAATAGTTGAGGCAAGCACGATAGCGTCGTTAAAAGAAAAGTGCATTAGCCAGCCTTCGGTGTCGCTATCTGAGAAAGAACTCGCCTATCTGGCACAAAATTCGAGGCACTAGCATTTTAACTTCCCACCTTATGCAACCGTCTTTTTCCCGCCTTTTTTATTCCGCTATTTGTTTACACAAGACTTAACCTTATGTTTCTGTGGGTTTTACCTTTTAGCTGTTAGTTTTTTCCGTGATGTTTTCTTAATTTTAGCTGTTAGTATTTTTTGCCGTGTTACTTGTTGGCATTTTATATTCTTCATTTCCTTTGCCCTGTTAACTTTATTGCTTTTATCGCTTTTATTGGCTTTTGCCTTTTTGTTTTTATCGGTTTTTGTTATCAGTATCAATTTTCATCTTCACGAGGTCTGGCGTTTTTTCCCTTGTTTTTTTTTCTTTTTCCCTGTTGTTTTTCTTGCCTCCATTGAAACTGGTCACCTTCACATGTTATATTAGTTAAGGTTTTTGGTTTGCTTGTGCCGCTTGTCTCATCATGACCTTGTAGATTTCACTTGTTCTTGCTTTCCCTGTGTGACACGCCTCCCTGACATGGCTGTATATATACGTTGCATCTTTACTTCCGAAATAAAGTTGTAAGTTCAGCGCTCCTGTCCGTCGTGTTCCACCTTTTTCTTGTCCGTTGTGTTTTGTGCGCTGGTTCCTTCAGAAAGGAATTTATGGCTAGGTGACAATTATAACCACCCCGATACAAAGGGGGGGGGGCGATAATAATGATCTATCTTATCGAAGCCGACAATGGAGGCAACTGCCACCACCTCGTTTTAAAAGGGACGATCGATCTATCAATCTATCCACCATACACCCACCCATCCATTCGTCCATTCATTCATTCGTCCACCCACCTACCCACATATGCATCAACTCATCCATCCATCAGTCCACTCGTCCGTCCGTCCGTCCGTCCGTCCATCCATCCATCCATACACCCACCCACCGCCCCGCTTACACACACACAGAGATACGTACAAATACTACCGCAAAACGTACGCACTAACATATTTGCACATTTCCAGCACCACGCGGCCTCCGCGCTTAGTTGAAACAACGACGAAGCGGCCGTTGGCTTGTGAGGCGCGCTCAGGCTAGACCTGCCTCTGGGATTAAAAAAAAACCGACCTCATTCTTGAGTTTTCCCGACGACTACCTGCACGGGTCTCCTTGAGTCGTGATACTGGTGGAGGTGCGATCGATGTTTCCTTCTCCTGTAGACGACTCGATGCGCCCGCCTCCCGCGACCATCCCTGTTCGTCGTGCAAGCCGGAGGCTCTGAGGCTTGTACCCCGAGGCATTCTCTCTTGACGGAGCAGCCCTGGCTTCCACTCCACTCAGGGCAATGCCACCAGCCGCCCTCCCTGCTGCTGTCCCTGCCGCCGGTCCCTCCTATCTCACCCTTCAGTCCCCACGGACGCCTGAGCCCTTTCACGGTGACCAGGTCGAGGATGCCGAGGATTGGCTGGCTCACTACGAACGGGTTGCGACGTTCAACAGCTGGGACGACTCTGCGAAGATGCGGGACGTGTACTTAAGCCTTGAAGGCGCTACCCAGACCTGGTTTGAGAATAGCGGGGCCACATTGTCTACATGGCCGGCCTTCCAACGTCAGCTCCTGAGAATACACGCCAACAGTGACCGCCGGAAGAGCGCGGAGCGTGCCCTGACCTCTCACATGCAACTTTCGAACGAGGTTGTCGCAATGCATGTCCAGGATGTGACGCATCTTTGCAATCACGCCAACCCGGTCATGAGTGAAGAAAATTGCCTGTGGTTTAACCACTGTTGAACCTTACGCCTCTGCTATTTGGAGCCCTAACCAAAATTATCTAATAAATTCCCTAGAATCAGTACAAAATCGAGCCACAAGATTCATACATTCGTGCTATTCATATAATGTCAGTATATCAGCACTAAAAGCAGAGGCAGGATTAACATCCCTGGCTTGTAGGCGTCGTATTGCTAGTATGTGCTTGTTTCACAAATTTTATTTCAGCTCACTTCGTCGTCCTCCCTACATCAATCCGCCGGCACGCATTTCCCTCCGCATTGGTCATCCCCTTCAAGTAGCCAAGGACTGGAACGGCCTTCCACACGACATCGCCGCAATCACCTGCCCATCAACATTTGCGAACTGTTTAACTGCTACCTTTAACAGCGAATAATATTTGTATCTTACGTTTTTTCTTTGTTTATTTAATCTGATTTTTCAATGTAACCCACCCCTTATGTAATACCCCCAATCCTGGGGGCCTTTAAGGTAATAAAGTGAAGTGAAGTGAAGTGAACCTGGTTAGAGAGCGAAAGCTCTGGTGTATCGGGCAACTAGACGCGGCTTGGCGTCTGTAAGGTTGAGTGCGTTTCGGAAAACTACCAGCAGTGGAGCTCATCGTAGCGACTGGGTCTTCATTCTCGTCCATGTCACCGCCGTCTGTAGCGAGAGCAGCATCGGTAGGCGCCTTTTCAACGAGCCGATTGAGGATATAGTGTCAAGTGATTTACATTGCGTCAAACCGTATATGGCATCATCCGTGCACCCACTGTTATTCTTACATTTCGCTCAATTCTTTCTCAAGGTCAAGCTTAAGATCACGTCACTTGCTTGGCACTTGCAGTTACCAGTTCCTATAGCAGCACACACATCAACTATTTAATTGCGGTAATTAATCTGTCTTATTAGTATTACATAATTAGGTTAACCTTTCTAATTTCAGCAATGTATTACTTATGAACGTTCTCATGTTTACTACTAATTATGTTCATTACTAATCGATGACGTCATCAGGGTTTACCACTTTAACTAGTACACTCCATATACTATCTTAGTCTCAGCTCCAGCGGAGCTATGCCGCGGCGAAGAACGGAGCTCGGCGCAGCAACCACCTATTTCTAGACGCAGATCCCGCTGGTAGGGGTGGCGTTGCTAACCACCTACTGCTCCGGTAGAGGCTCCGGCAACACGCAGTGAGACTTTTGTTCGGACTAGCGTAGCAGAGGTTTCGGCCTAGAAGGAGCTTCGGCACCTGATGCGCGGCGTCCAAGACCAGCTCTTCTCCGGCCTCGTGCTGAACCCTCCCAACACCGTCGCGGAGTTTCAGGCCGACGCTGTGCATATGGAGAAACTGCTGCAGCAGAGGTCCAGCCAATGCGGCCGGCAAATCGCCCAGTGTCTACGCTGTCAATGTTGGACCAGGTCCACTAGGATCCCGGGACAAACCCGACCTTCCTTCCCGAACTCATCTGCTCCGTTGTCTGCGAGGAGGTGCAGAAACTCCAAGGAACGTTTACATTTTCCCCTAGCGCTGATTCCATGACTAGCGTCATCCGCGAGGAAGTCCAGCAAGCATTCAGCGCACCGGTAGCTGTGGTCGTTCCCGCGCCGCAACCTGCCCCTTCCGTATGCGGACGCCGTGCGGCACCCTGCCTCATTTTCTGGGCCCCTTGCATTACACTTCTCCAGTGGTCGCGCTGCACGCTGCCCAACCGCTCTCTGACTGGGGCGGATCAGCGCCTGGCGCCGCGCAAGACTGATCTGTGACGCGCTCCAGATCAACGACCTCTCTGTTACCACTATGGTGAGGCACGCCATCTCTACTGGCAATGCCCTTCTGAGAAATGAGACTGCGAGGACTGGCCCACGACAGCCCTTGCCCAAGACCTGTTGAGCGGCCTCAGGACATTGCCGAGTACGTCACCCACCAGCGTAGTCCCTCTCTTTCTCCGCGCCGCGAGTAGCGATTATGCCACAGCACAACGTGCTTCCTCGAGCCCTCATCGGCAAAAACTAGATCCGGCGAGATTTGGAATCGAAACCGCCGAACTCCGATTCGCCGAAAAGCTTCCACCGCCGCACCGATCGAATCGCCCCGTCGTCGAGCGCCGCACTGCCGCACAGTTTTCACCTCCACACCGATCACATATCGCACCAACGTTGACCACCATCGCCGAAAAGCTTTCCTCGACACGCCGCTTTACTCGCCCCGACACGAACCCCGAATCGCCGACCAACTTCCCCCACTGCACCGCTCTAGTCACTCCCAAACGACATCGACAAGCCGCGCTGAAGGCGGGATCTCCTTGGACATCCTTGTACTTCTCGACACGAAGGAGGTCAGTGCAATGATCGATACATGTGTGGTTTACTCCATCTTTAGCGGCCGTCTTACGACCACCCTGAAGAAAGTTACGACGCCTTCAGAAGGGCCACACATACGTACGGCCAGACATACGTTGTCGCACCACTCGGTACTTATACTGCGTGGGTTACGGTGCGAGGCTGCACATTCGTCGCCACTTTTCTCGTTCTGCGCGAATGCTCTCGCGGTGTCATCCGTGGCATTGACTTTCTTCGGGAGCACAGTGCTAATGTAGACCTCCCTAATCGGTTGGGGACGTTTTCCACCAAAATGATCATAGAAGAGTCTGAGCACACGGGTCTGATGATCACGTCACGGTGCCACTACGCACCAGCTTCCTCGCAAGAGTTACCTGCGACGGGCCACATCGCGGACTCCGGGTCGTAGAGCCTAATGTATCCCTCACACTCGCTGTAAAATTTCTGTAGCATGAGGCATTGTATTCGTTTATGACAGTTGGACAGAGGTACTTGTAATCAATTTCTTCAATGAGCATCGCCTTCTGTTCCCTGGCACAACAGTAGCTCCCGTCCATTATGAAAAAACAGCGCGAAAGGACAGGGACGAAAGTAAAGAGGACAGAACGAGCGCTGACTCTCTACTAACTTTATTTGACTTGAAATGCAGTTTATATGCCCATGAACATCTGGAAAATTACTTTCATCCTTGTCCTTATTCCCGCTGTTCTTTCATAACTGGCCGATACCCACTCACCTAACTCGTTCTTCTATAGCTTACGTTTACCATGTTCCAGAAGTTGCCTAATGCTTTTCTTGCGAGGAAACTCCGCTTAGAGTTGAACCCTAAACGATGACTCTCTACAAACTTTATTTCATCTGAAATGCAGTTTATATGCGCATGAACATCTGGAAAAATTACTTTCGTCCTTGTCCTTATTCACGATGCTCTTTCATAAGTGACCGATACCAACTCACCTAACTCGCTCTTCTATAGCTTACGTTTACCATGTTCCAGAAGTGGCCGAATGCTTTTCTTGCGAGGAAACTCCGCTTAGAGTTGAAACCTAAACGGTGAACGAAGTCGACGTGAATCCATGCCTTCCGACTGCTTAAAAAGGAAACTGCACCGCCTCTTGCGTGAGTGTTCTGCGTGCTTCACGCCGGCGTCTAGAGTGCGAGAAACGTCGATAGTTAAACACCACATCATCAGGCATCAAGGCGCTGGACCCATCCATCGCCAGCCCTATGGTGTGTCCCCTCGGGAAAGAGACGCTATCCGAAGGCTATCAAAGAGATTCTCGCAGACGGCGTGATCCAACCATCAAGCACTCCATGGTCGTCTCCAGTCATCCCCGTGAAGAAGACGGAACACTGCGCTTCTGCCTCGACTACAGGAAGCTTAAAAGTGTGACCAGGAAAGACGTATATCCGCTACCGCGTATCGATGACTCTCTCCATAGACTAAGGCATGCCAAATACTTCTCTTCACTCGATCTCAAAAGTGCTTACTGGAAAACAGAAGTTGATGGGAAGGACCGTGAGAGAACCGCCTTCGCCACACCGGACGGGCTCTACAAATTCCCCTTCCTCCCATTCGGACTTGGCTGCGCTGAGCAACATTCCAAAGGACGATGCAAACCATGTTCACAGGTCTGAAGTGGCAGACATGCCTTATTTATTTTCATGACGCAATCATTTTTTCCGCAACATTCGCGGAATAAATGTACGATCCTCCGAACTGCCCTCGAATCCGTCCGATCCGCCAGCAACTCCCCCAAACCCCAAAAGTGCCACTGTTTTGGCACTTTTTTGGCACGTCGTTGGTGGTGACGGATTCAGAGCTGAGAAACTTGCTGCCTTTCCGGTCCCCGCCCTCTAAAAAGCTGTCCGATGGTTCCTGGGACTCTGCTCACTTCATTAAAAACTTCGCCCGGCTCGCCAGCCCTCTGACGCTCCTAACGCGGGATGACGCATCATTTTCCCGTGGAAGCGAACAGCCGACAGCTTTAGACGAGTTACGACGCCGGCTCCAATCGCCTCCGATCCTGGCACATTTCGGCGACGATCCCAGCACACAGGTGCACAGGTGCTTTGGCGTCGTTCTAGTTGAGCTACAAGACGATGTTTACAAAGTAATCGCCTACGACAGCCGCGCACTTTCGCTGATTAGATTGACTTTACTACCGAAAAAGAATGTTTAGCTGAGTCTGTGCTGCGGCTAAGTTCCACCCATACCTGTATGACAGACTATTTCATGCCGATATCGATCATCACTCATTGTGCTGGCTGAAAAATTTAAAGGACCCTTGCGGCCGCCTAGCACACTGGGCATTACGCCTGCTGGAATTCGGTTTCGCCGTTACTTGTAAGTCCGGCCGGAAGCACACCGACGCTGATAGCCTGTCGAGCATTCCCGTCGAACCTCCTCCGCAGGACACCGCCGACGATAGCTTGCTCGAAGCAGCCAGCAAGTCCGACCTCGTTTGCAGAGAGCGTTCCGATGCCGAGCTGCGGCTGCTCACCGGCCATCTCTACGGTAAACACCCTGCAGTAACCTCCTACCTAGCTAGTGGGCTATCATCGTTCTGCCTACGATGCGGGGTGCTTTATAAGAATTGCAATTCCAACCCCGAAACTTACCTGCTTGTCATACCGTTTGATCCACGGCACGAAATCCTCCTTGCCTGCCATGACAAACCGACTTCCGGCCACCTTGGTTTCACTCGTACCTTACGCCGAGTTCGGCAGCGCTATTACTGCCCACAGCTTACTTCAAGCGTCAAGCATTACGTCAGGGCGTGTCGTCAATGACAGCGGCGAAAGAAACTCGCACTCAAGCCTCCCGGCATGTTGCAGTCCATCGAGCCACCCCAAACACCATTCGACAAAGTCGGCGTGGACCTTCTGGGACCATTTCCTCTGTCGTTGACCGGCCACAAGTCGATCGTAGTCGCTGCATACTACTAGACCCGCTACACTGAAACAAACGCCCTTGCGCGAGGTGCTGCCAACGAAGTTGCTCACATCATTATGCACGGCATTGTGTTTAGCAACGGGGCTCCGTCGATCATCATTATTCACCGAGGCAGCGCGTTTACAGCTGTGTTTACAGCTCGGCTCCTAAACGACATCCAGACTCTTAGCCATATAGATCATCGAAAAACTACAGCGTATCATCCACAAACCAATGGCTCCATCCACAAACAGAACGGCTCAACAAAATTTTGGCGGATAGGATCTCGATGTACGTCGACGTTAAACATGAAACCTGTGAAGAGATCTTGCCGTATACGTCCCCTGCGCGTAAAATACCGCTAAGCAGGAAACCACTCAGTTTACCCCGTTCCGTCTCGTCTATGGCAGGGAGGTCCGCATGCTGTTCGACGCGATGCTCCCATGCGGGCATGAAGCGGTCCGACTTCACGCAGGCCACTTCGTGGAACAGGCACAGCAAGCGCGCCAGCAGGCCCGCTTGCACATCAAGGACTAGCAATCTTTCGATACCCGAAATATAACCTTCGGCACAGGGACGTGCACTACGAACCAGGGGCGACCAGGTGTGGATGTGGACCCCTGTGCGCCGCAAAGGGTTGTGCGAAAAGCTCCTTCATAGGTATTTCAGACCGTACAAAGCCTTGCGCCACCTAAACAGCTTCAACTACGAAGTTGTTCCTGATAGAGCTATCACCGTCGGCCCTCGGCGTCAGTGGCCTGAAATCGTGCAAGTAGT
The DNA here is from genome assembly GCF_055824585.1 of Amblyomma mixtum. Lineage (NCBI taxonomy): Eukaryota > Metazoa > Arthropoda > Arachnida > Ixodida > Ixodidae > Amblyomma > Amblyomma mixtum. Next base: position 371,209,182 of record NC_143014.1, on the reverse strand, counting down.
GCCCTTAAAGTCGTACCTTCCTCTTGACTTCGCTCTGCGCTCACGCGGGGTTGGCACCCTTATTCCCTTCCCACAATTGCGGATTTGACTTTCCCCGCCTCGCAACTAGCAAGGATTCTTAGTTCACCTCACCCCTATTCTTTTATTTTCCATCCTTCCTTATACATAGCTCATTTCGCATCAAGACCGCGCGGTTTCCGCGCTTAGACGAAACGGCGATGAAGCAGCCGTGGACTCGTGAGGCGCGCTTGTGCTTGGGTTCTGGGATTAAGAAGACCTACCTCATTCTTGGGTTCTGCCCTACGCCTACCTGTACGGCTGTCCTTGGTTCGTGACAATGTCGCGGTGTCTGCTCCTGGTGCAACGACACACATCCCACACTCTTCCCCATATCGTGGGGGTGTGGGCTCAAATCCCAACATTGAAGTATGCCTAGGACGTCATTTGAGCGGTGAGAGATACATCTATCCGACGATACCCTGGCGGGACAAAAAACACTAGTCCAGCAAGTTCGCCGAACAGCCACAACCAGTGGAGTCCTGGTATGAAGAAGCCACCCACTCAACCTCAAGATCAGTAATTCCAGTTAGCTTAAATAAATGTTTCTCTTCCTCCTCATCCTCATCCATCCACACATCCATCCTTCCATTCGTCCGTCCGTCCGTCCTTCCTTCCTTCCTTCCTTCCTTCCTTCCTTCCTTCCTTCCTTCCTTCCTTCCTTCCTTCCTTCCTTCCTTCCTTCCTTCCTTCCTTCCTTCTGACCTTCCGTCCTGTCAACTTTTGGGGGTCCCCGGGGAATCCAGGCGCAGGGAAGTCGGACGAAGCGAAGAAGACAGCGCAATAATGGAAACTGAGCCCAACGTAATGGTAAGTAGGAGATCACGAAGAAAGCTACAAAAAATTTGTAGGATATTATTGTAGTTAAACCTAGTATACGTGCTAAAGCATGTATATAGCCTGGTTGGCTCATGGTTCTGCTGTCCCAGGTCTCCGGCACGTCTTGCGACGATATTAATTCGATAGTTTTATCAGGTGATGAAGACGACGACGTGCAATGCACAGCGTGAGTCTGTGTTGCAGTTTAACATGAATAGTTATTGTTTATAGTTCATGGGGGTTCAACGTCCCAAAGCGACTGAGGCTATGAGAGACGCCGTAGTGGAGGGCTCCGGAAATTTCGACCACCTGGGGTTCTTTAACATGCACTGACTTGGCCCAGGCTGGTAGAATAATGCTCTCGTGCATCGGCCAGCAAAGCTTCTCTGCTCGCGCAGCGGTGGGTTCGAAGCCTAGTCGCCGCAGTGCTTACTTTTTTATTTGTCTGAAGATTGAATCCCGAAGAACTAAATCTACGTTTTTCCATATCACTGTAGTTGATTTTGACCTGTTATCTCGAAGTTTCCTTACCGGCTTTAAATTGAGCGATGCAGCGAGCGGCGGGCATTCGTAGTTCAACGACTGACGAGCACCTTTATTGCTTACGCCGCTGCTGTGCTGCTTAGTTCTTTTGCGAGCGCAAGTCAACCTAAATAAAGAGCTTCGTTTCCAAGTCTTGTTGCTGTCTTCCCGACCGCTGAACTGCCGTCACTACAAGGTGACAATATAATAGATATGCAAAGAAGGCAACAAGAAAGTAATCTAGAGTATAATTTATTGTGCAGATTAGGCGGAAAGGTCGAAGAGCATTGCCGGGTTCCCTGTTTATAGTGTGCGAGCGATATTGTACTATTTTTTCTTAGTCAGGATGATTCGCAGAATGTGGCTTAGCGTTTACAGCAATTAAGCCAAGTCTGATGATATTCAAGGATTGCACGGGTCATGTGCTTACAATAAAAGTGTATGAAATACCCAGACTGGGAGAATAAGAATAGTTCATGATATGGGCAAACGAAGTGCTGATACACAAGTAAAAACGCAACCAGACTAGGCGCAAGGGCAAAAAGATGCTGCGATAACAGTACATAGGGCACTTTGGGATATGTAAGTATTTATATAAGTACTTAGAGAATATATAAGTACTGAGAGGTATTTGGAAATGAATAATGATCCCACGGCTTTATTTCTGATTGCGTTTTTGTGGCTCAAGGCAGAAGTTCAGTCTGGACTATAAATAAAGCAGAAAGCTGTTTGAAGTTTAGCACTGGGTGCCATGGCACAGCCACAAAGGATGTAATACAGCGGGATAGGGCTGAGCATCGTTCAAAGCACAGTATGGTCAGAGAAAATATATCAAGCATGCCTGACGAAATTGAGCGCTAACAGACGGGCAGACAAGGTGTCAACTACTTGTAAAGGAAGGGCATGGATTCAAAGTGGAGGAAAAGGACTACGAAACTAGCAAGAAATTTGGATGAAACACGGACGGGGAAATAAAGGCCTTTAAGCGGCAGGCAAAGCACCAAAATGGTAAAAACTGGATTAGCTAAATGCAAAGGAAACAAACTGGAACTATAGCGATATTGGAGAAGGCAGAGTAGGAAGGAATCGTTCTGGAATAAAAAAAAGGCAGCACCCAACTCTTTGAAGCTAGGTGAAAGTATCGGAGGACGCGGTCTTATAAAAAGATTTTATCCAAGAAAATGAGACATAAGCAGTGCGTGTTAAATCTGTAGAAACAATTGAGCATCTGATACTAGAATCGGCCTGTATCCATCTCGATGTCGATGCAGGCACAACTCCTCTGCCTGAAGCCATATTTTTTCAGATAACAAAAGTCATGTCGAAGAATCTGCTGTAGTCGTTTACAACCCAAAAGCAGGCTGGTGACGTAAGGTAACTAGTTCAGGATAAAAATTGTATCGAAAATTTTTGTAAACATTGTAATAAAAATTGCGAATTTTTATAGCTTACACCGCTAAGTATGTCGTATTGCTTAAAGAAATCGAAATATAAAAAAGCCGAGCATGGCGGGAAATTCCAACACCCCGCTTCAAAAGGGGGCGCTCCTAATTTTCACCCATCCATCCTGTGGGACTGCACCGCTGAGTAAAGGGAATCGCATGACAGCGCCGTAGGAGGCGCCAAGAAAGAAAGAAGCAAGCCGCCCCACGTGACGACACGACTTACGGGCGCTGCTACGGAAGCTCATTCAACTAGGAAGCACCATCACATAGTAGAAGTAGCAATGTGCATTGTGAATATTCCTTTTTTTTATGCGGAACCTTCTGTTACCCACGTTCCGATTTGTTACAGTTCATTTTCGAACTGCGCAAAGAACAACCACAGAGAAAAAGACAAAGGTTTTTCTTTGCGCAGTTCGAAGAATGGACTTCAATCACCAACTAGCCCGCCAGAAAAGGCGTCCGGTTGGTTACGGTGACACGCTTTCCTAAACCATCGCCATACCCTCATCCTTCGACAGCAACACTCCTCCTCCTTCTAGGGTAACTAACCTCCGGTTTGTTCCCATGACAACCACGTAGCGATTGCGAATTCCCACGCTCTGGCCACACCACCCTCTCTTTCCACGGTAACCATCTTCCGCTCGGATACCGCAGCAACCACCCTCTGGTTACACCTTCCTATGCTTTCGGCATGCCCTCTTCCTTCCCCGGTAACCCTGAACGTTCTTCCAGGATAACTTCCCCCCTGGTGGTTTCCGCGGTCACTTAGGCCTGGTTGTGCCTTCTCATGCTCTCGCCAAGCCTTCCTCCTTCTAGGATAACCATCCTCCGATTGGAGGTGCCTTCGCTCTCGCCTCATCGTCCTCCTTCCGCGGTAAGCACCTTGCGGACGGTTTCCGTTGCAACCACCAACCGGTTGTGCCCTCTTACGCTCTCGACATGCCCTCCTCCGTCCACAGTACCCATCCTCGGGGTGGAGATTCCTCTGCTCTCTCGTGACCTTCCTCCTTCAACGGCAACCACCTTCCGGATGGTGTCTGTGGTAACCATGTACCGGTTACGCGTTTATCTGCTCACGTCTTACTTTTCTCTTTGCACGGTAACTATCCCCGAGTGGTTCCCATGGCAACGACCCCATCGGTTACACCGACGACTACAACATACTACTACTACGACGCCAAACCCAAGAACGGGCGCTGAAGGGCAATCGCGGTAAACAGGTGTCTGGTTCCCAAAGGAGTGCGAGGAACTTTCCCGAACTGAGGAAGAAGGGGTGGAGTTTGACGCCTAGGCGATAGACGTTCTGTGTTCAGTGTTGCGAATGAGGACAGAGTCTTGATGTCACTCAACTAAATAACAAATTTATTGTCAGGATAATACACAGCGCCAATCGAACACAAGTACTTAAGGACAGCAAAGCGGAAAACTACTAGAGAGTTCTTTGTACCCATATTTACTCTACTGACGTCCATCCATAGGTAACGTAAACGCCCCTCTAGCGATTACAATAACCACAGTCATATTTACACTCTATTGGGTCACATGCAGATTGCACACACAAACTTTCACAATTACAGAAGGCCAGTGCGGTGAAAAGTTTAAATTGAAGAGAAGATGTAAACGGTCATACAGATGACCGGCGAGCGCGGCGGCAGTCCGCTCAAAAAGACGACACAGGAAGAGCGGCTCTCAAAGTCAACTGCCCTTCCGGAGCCCTCGGCCGGTCTTTGTGGTGGTGTGCGGCGACGGCTCGGTGTTCCAGGAGCGCTCGGTCGGCGGCGAGGAGCGTACTGAAGCTGGGGGCTGAGTCGGCTTGTTTTAAAGCCCACGGTCGCCAATGGACGAGACACTCGCGGACACTGGTTCACGCATGGGGTCGGGGTCCAAGAACAAATACCGACAAGCGCACCAAGTAGTTGGTACAAAAAGGAGATACCACGTAGGCTCCGCACTTTCGGCACTGCACGGCCGCCATTTTGAAGTTAGAGAAAGTAAGACAACCAAAAAAGCCGCACTTACACTAACTTGTGCCCTGCGAGGAGGCACCTTGCAAGTAAGAAAAGTTTACTCATATACAAAAGGGGCTCAAGGTTTTGAGTCTGTGAGGGGTGACCTTGGGCTGGGAAAAAGCAAGAAAGACAAAACAAGCAACACGCATGCCCCCACTCGCGAACTGCGAGGGGTTTGCCGAACTGGACGGAAAATAACAGGTGAAGACAACGCGCTCGTACTCCTCCTCTTCAAATGACCGACCCATGCAGAGACCTATAGGCTGCTTGGGCATACTATATCGACCAACCCGAGAAGCCTACATATTTTACTTACACCAGATGTACATGTATAAACTAGCAGAACTTTTTGCTGGGCTAGTTGGTCCATTCTGACATTGGTGAAAACAGCGCGAAAGAAGAAGCCCGAAGGCGAAACGAGGACTGTCACTTCCTCGTTTCGCCTTCGGGCTTCTTCTTTCGCGCTGTTTTCACCAATGTTACATGTATAAAGGCTGCCACTTTTGTGACACGGCCCACCGCTTTCAAAATATTATGGAATAATATTCCAAACTAACAAATGTGCCAAACAAACCGGTAGAACGCATGGGCATGCAACATACAATAAGTAGCACATAAAAAAATTATTTCAAGTTCAGATAACATATATGAGCTTAACCCAATATTCCAAGATGCAAGCAATATCACATGAAATCTACGTTCGGCTGTGTAGTCTACCCTGACATTCTGGCTTTCCTTAATGTATTGAACACGAAAACTTTACTCCTGAGGGAGCAGACTCGGCGAAGAACTCGAAGGCTCAGTGGCCTACTATTTTGTATGTAGGCCAGCGGCTCACAATCGGTGTGAACAACAAACTCTGCACCATACACGTAATTCGAAAACTGCTGGACCCCCCAAACCAAACCGAGGCATTCCCGCTCGATCGTGTTGTAGGCAACACTCCTAGTGAGCAGCTTTCGGCTTCCATACGCGATAGGGTGGCAGGGTTCCCTCGTATTGCTGCATAAGCACACCCCCAAAGCTAGTTCCAGAAGCGTCGGTGCGCAGCACGAAAGCCTCTATGAAATTCTGCTGCCCCAAAATAGCAGGATTAGATATGTAGTCCTTGAGCTTCTGGAGGGCCTCCTCTTGAGCAGCCGTTTATTTTCCGACGTTGCTTTCCCCCTTTTTGGTCAGGTGGGTGAGAAGTACACTTACCTGTGCATAGCTGGCGATAAACTCCTGATAATACCCGATCAATCCCAAAGCTCGCATCTGATGTTTTTGTTTGGTGGCTTGGCTGCTTGAAGAATCTTTCCCAGGGTCCATCCCAACGGTGCCAGCTTGCCCGTTCTGAATCGGTGGCAAAGGAAGTCTGTCTCCTTCGTACTAAGCATACACTTGCTAGGACGCATCGCGAGCCCGGCAGCTTCAGTTCTGTCAAATAGCTGTCGAAGTGAGTCGATGCGTTTATCCCAGGTTGCACTGATGGCCAGTATGTCTTCGTAGTAGTGTTCTACTCCAGGAATGCCACTGACAACCTTGCGCAATAGCCTGGCGAAAACAGCGGGCGCAGCCTTGATGCCAAACGGCATGAAGCGGAACTAGTAGAGCCCTGCCGTCGTGCAGAACGCTTTCTTTCTCATTGGCATCGTCAGACAGTGGGATCTGCCATTACCCCGTGGCGAAGTCCAGCTTGCAAAAATATTCCTTGTCTCCCGCTGGGGAGAAAACGGTATCTGTTGAATGCAAGGGCTCCCAGTCACTGACCAGAATGTCCTCCATCCTGGTCGATGCTTAGTGGAGAAGTCGATGCAGAGGTGGTTGGTCCCATCCGGCTTCTTCACCACGGGAACGGGGCAGTTATACGGGACTCCTACTTCGCCACTATTCCCAGCTTCTCCATTTATTGCGCCTGTCTCTCGAAGCTTTTCCGCATGGCGAAGGCTAGAGGGTATTCTTGACGTGCACGGGACTGGTTATTGTAAGCTGGAGTCTCCCCTCAATCGGTTTTGCCTGGTACGCTTGATAAAATAGACGCATGCTACTGCATCCTAGTCAAAAAGAGCCGTCTCTTCGCGGCGTTGATGTGCGGCGATAGTTTCGGGTCTCGAACACCTTCCGTTTTCTCGAACCCGACGACCAGTAGCCAGCGGTCCTCAGCCGCTTTAATCGCGCTGCCGATTGCCAGGCAGTCTGTTGGCCCCGGGTTTTCGCTCTTCGTAGTTCTTTAGCATGTTTGCGTGGACACCGAACCGAATCGTCATCGAACCACTGGCCGCCTAGATGACGTAGTCTGCGTCCCGTTTATTGGTAGTAACCTCAAAGGGACCCTTCCTCTGCAGCAGCAGCTTGTTGCTATCAGCTGAGAGCAGCACTAGCACCTTGAGGCCAAGTTCGAAGCTCACGTTTTTCTCCTTACGGTCGTAGAACTTGCTGTAACGAGTTCCCGCCTTATGAAGTTCCTCATGCGCGAAACGACATGCCTCTTCCTGTCTGTTTAGAAGGTCGAGTTCGTGCTCGTACGTACTCTTCGCCTTCTCATATAGGCTCTAGCTCGTCCGCACTTCCTTCAGGATGGCACGCAAGTGTCGGCCGTAAAGGAGCTCAAACGGCGAGAAACCTAGGCTGGATTGGGGAAGTTCCCGCTTGGCGAAAAGAACAGGGGCTAGGTACTGTTAAGAGTGGACAACGAGGCCTGGCGCCGGCGGCAGAAGCATAGACGACGACGGACGGGGGTTGTTGCTCTCCAAATCACCGAACCTCCGAACCGATCGAAGGACGCTGTCTCCCACGGGCCCGGGAGAAATTACTGTCAAACGAGTGTCGTCGTTAGGCAACGATGAGGCGAGAACTTGGGACAGCAGCAGCAACGCTGGAAGCAGAGATGCGCATGAAGCACGACGGACAGCGGTATACGTTGGCCGAGTCGGCCTTCGGGTCACCGAACGGGATGATGCTACGCAAGGTCACGCTGAGCGAGGCTGCTAATTGAAAGACGCTGTGTCGAAGGGGTCTCGTGCTTCGGCCATCCGGCGGGGGAGTTCGAGAAGGTTCAACCACCTGCGAGGAGACTGCGGGATTCTGCTTTCCCACGGAGGCTACGCACAGAAAACTTGCGGCAGTGGTCAAGGTGACGCATCTGTGTTTGATGACTGTCTTCCCCTTCTCATCCCCCAAGCTGTGAGAGAGCGAGAGAGCTTCAGCACCACCCCGTGCCGGGGGTGGTACCGCCAGCGTCATCAATGGCCCATCCGATTGGACAACGTTATTCGAACCAAGTTCCCCAGTCAGGGATCTAGGGAACGCGAACCGTATTTAACGGGATGTTGTTGTGTGATCGGAGATTCGCAAATTCGCATGGCATTCGATTCTCATCTGTAAATATGTAGAATAAACCGTTCTGTACAGTTTCCTCGATAACGCAGTCCGACATCGTCATCCGGAGCCGGTACCTGTGAGGCTAAACGAGTTAGTCATCTCCAGGACCCCTCCGTCTTCAACTCTGGTTCCAGCAGGGGGATAGAAGCCCCATCTTTAACACTGGTTCCAGCGGCGGGCGTGTGGCCCCGTTCTCAACACTGGTTGGCAGCAGGTGGGATGGACCGTGTGACATCGTACTTTCTCCACGGGTGAGCGTTTTGGCTTTTGCTATGGGATTCGCCAGGCTGTAAGATTCAGAGAATAATCTTGACTGGGAATCGGGGCTTTGTCGTTTGAGAGGGGTTATTCTCAAGGCATTGTGGAGTTAGCAGAGCCAGAGCGGAGAAAGCGTTGTCATGAACCTAATGAAATTGTGGAGTTCGGACTTGCTGTTGATATGCGAGGAACTGTCTTTTGAAGTGCCGAGCAAAATAACCAAAATTGAACTGTGCGAATTCATTCGTAAACAGGTCAACAATAACGATCAACTGCTGGTAGATACGTGGAATTTGGTACAAGGGGAAAAAGCCGACCAAGAGACTAAAGAGAAAGCCGATCGGGAGAAAATAGCAGCTGATCGGGAGTTGGAAAAAGAGAAGGAACGGCAACGGCAAAAGTGGAAGGTTGAAGATGAAATAAGGAAACTAAAGATATTAGAACTTCAAAACGAAATACGAAGAAAGGGCGGTAGTGTGAGAGCCGGAACTCCTGAAAGAACAAGCGATGCTTATGAGATAGGTCCGCAGGTAAGACCCACAAAGTCTGTGACCGTAGCCGCGTTGGTAAATCGCGACACCACGAGGGAAGTGGCAGAGAACGCGTTCAACCGGTGCGGTGGTCCAAGGGAAGCCGCAGAATCCGAGACCGTGTCCGGAGAAGTTGGACGTAATGCTAAGAGAGAGCATTCCGAGATAGCGTCTAAACTACACGAGTGCGAGGATTCTCCTCCAAGTGAGGTAGGAGTGGCAATGGACAACTTTGTCGGGACAGTTGCGAGCGCGACACTTTCAGTAGAGTTGATACAGGCGTCAAACCGGCAGGACCGCGAAAAGGGAGATTTTAATATCGGAAAAGGTTTCGAGGTAGAAACAGCGGAAACCCCCTTTGAGAGTAACAACCGCGGTAAGAGCGAGTTGGGATGTCACAGTGGCTTCAGTGACAAAGGCTCCGGAGAGGCTACCTTGGCAATGCTGGCGCAAGCAGAAGGCGAGGCTGCCGAGCAAAAGAACAGCCAGGCGGGCTCAGTTGTAGCTGAGCACTGCAGTTCAGGGAATGGCGCGCAGAGCGACAGCCAGGCGGGCTCAGTTGTAGCTGAGCACTGCAATGTAGACAATGGCGCGCAGAGCGACAGCCAGGCGGGCTCAGTTGTGGCTGAGCACTGCAATGCAGAGAATAGCGCGCAAAGCGACAGGCAAGCGGTAGAGGACAACTCCCTAAGGAATGAGCCAGGGATCTCAGGGGCAGTTTCATGTCCGTCTGTCAGCTGCGTGAAGCTGGCACTCTGCTGCGAAGGCACAGAGGCCAGTTTGGAATTTGAGGAAAATTTCCAAAGTGCGACGGAAAAACTAGAGATAGCTAGTTGTGATCAAGAAACGCACGCGGTACAGGCTAGGCGCAGAAAAAGAAAAAGGGCAAGAACCAAGAGGAAACGGATCAAATTCAAAGCCCTAAATTCGGTTGCGCAGACAGGGGCGAAAGAAAGAAATGCGGTGGAAGGAAAGGCGAAGCCTTCCCGCGTTGCGCCTCGTAAACTTACGCTTGCAGTTACTGGTCAGGCGGCACGCGAGTCAAAGGCTGACCGCAGTAATGAAAAGGGGAGAGCACGTCTTCCAAGCAAAACAGGCGCGAAGTGCTTCAAGGGGCATCGGCCTGTAAGAAAGCCTAGACCGCGCCGTCCGGACAAAAAGCCAGTTAGAAAGAAGGCAAAGCGGCCCAAGAGATCAGAAGGCGCAAGGTTGCGCGGCACTCAGCGCATGCGAACGCAGGCGTCGAACAACCGAGACGACACATGCAGGCGGGTTCGGCGGGCGCACTTGAAGGGGAATCGTCCTTCACTTTTGGCACCCCATTCTAGGAAGCACGCAGGACGAAAGGGTGGCCGAGCTTCCTGCTTGTGGCGAGAACAGGGAGCAGCTTCTCGCGCTGGTCACTGCTTGTCGTCCGGAGTCGGTTATCGACATGGTAGGAGCGACCGAGGTTTTCGGAGAGCCTCGAGGGGGCGCGGAAACGACAGGGAGAGTCGGAGATCGTTTTTTTCTTCAGCCTTTTGTCACCAGTTGACCGCAGTACAATCAGTCAAAGCGCGACCGCGGCGGGCGCGTCTGAAAGACTAAAGCAGGGAACACATGTGCGACAACTTCGCCGACGCGCCGCACCGATCGTCGCGTGCGATCTGCCATCCCACTGCAAGCAGGGACACACGGAGCGGTGAGCATCGCTGCGCCGCTCTACCCAAGCTCCGCCCACAACCGCTGTCACACTTCGCCGCCGTGCAGCGGTGCCTCAGCGCTGCTTGTGATCGTCTACAAATATCCCAAGAAAATACAAGATTGCCTTGTTATCACAAAGTCTGCTCGAGCAGCGACAAAGCATGCCTGCTTATTTTGCGAGCTTTCGGCAACGGCACCGCTCGCGGGCGACGAGCTCTGCTACTGCCTGGCTGCCGTGGTCGTCGCTAGGCCTATAGCCTCTTTCGGATCGAAACCGCAGCGGCCGGCGCTTCGGAAGTCGCCTGAGCTATAATAAAAGGCCTACTCCACACATCGCTCTACTGTCAACGGCATCATCTCACAATAAAGTAATAATATGGTCAATTTCCGCGACGCCTTCGGCAGCGAAGCGAGCGAGCGCCAGGCGAGCCGGACCCCAACGTCATGCCAGCGGCAGCTGCGGGGTGGTTGTGGAAAGAAGTTTGCTTGTATCGCAGTCGTTACCTTTAGCAGCAGCTCAGTATTGGTCAGCGATCCTCACAAATGACATATTTTTCACATTTCTCATCCCAGGGTTTATTATTTAAGTCAAGAACACACTTTAGCTCGTTTTTATGACGCCGCCAGACGGGATCCAGGCTGGCCGGCCGGCCGGCATGCTCGGAGTACTTCACGTTCGCACAAGAAAGTACAAAACAGCCATGTACCAGAGAGGATGCTTCCTAGATTCGAGCAACGACAATATACCTGTGCAAAAGAGGATCTTTCGGCAACGACACCGGCTGCGGCAACGCCGGGCGACGAACTGCGCTCTGGTCCCGGCTGCCCTAGTCGTCGCTAGGCCTACTTGGTTTCGCGTTGGAACCGCAGCTGACGGCGCTTCGGAAGTCGCCTGTGCTATAATAAAAGGCCTACTATTCACATCGCTTTACTCCGAACTCGTCCCATAATAAAAGATATGTTCGATTTCCACGACGCCTTAAGAAACGGAGCTAGCAGACGGCAGGCGAACCACACCAAGTAGCAGCAGCACCGAAGCGGCTGTGGGATGAAATTTGCTTGTATCGCCTTTTACGAGCAACTCGGTATTGACCAACGATCGTCAGAAATGATGTAATTTCGACATGCATCTATCCCTGGGCTTGCTAGAACGTGAACAAGCAATACCAGTGCGTTTTTCAGTCGCCGGTGGCCGGCATCAAAGCTGGTGGCACTGCTTGGAGCGGCTGGCAGACCGTCCCGGCGGCATGGCTCGGCCCCGAGCGCCCTGAGCCACTACGTCATCATGACGCTGCCGCTCTCCGCGCTTGCATTGGCTCCCGCATCCCGTCGTTGCGCTTGTCGCATGCGGCTCGTCGTTGGCATCCAGCAGGTTGGACGCATGCGACGAGCTGCGTTCGGTCGTTGCGACGACGGTCGCAACGACGCGCCGCAGCGAATCGCACGCACTTTTCGCACATGTGTCCCCGCCTTTATCCTTTCAACTCGGCGGCGGGGAGTCAGCTTTCCCCCCCGCGTGGCGATTTGAAGTAGCTGTTTTTTTTTATTCCTCTTTTTTTTGTGTGTTTATGAAATCAGGCAGGGAAAGGCTACTTTTTGAGTTAAAACGAGTTGATCGGAGGTTACTGTTTTTTTTTTTCCTTACCTTAGACAAAGGCAATGGCGTCACTGAGTTAGAAATCACAGGTGTCGATTTCCCATGCTACCAAGAGATAAGGGCACTCACAGGAGTGCAGCTCGAGTAGAACTACGCTTAACGTCGCGTAGACGGAGCGTAGATCCCTTGATTGACTGACACCTTACGAAAGGGAGCCTCACTGACATACACTGAAATGACCGAAGAGAAAACTCGTCTGAAGGAAGCGCTCGTGTCCCAACCTTTGCTTCAGGCCACTTATTTTAGTAAGGTAGTCCAGTGTGACGTCAATGATAGAGGACTGGGTGCTATTTTAATTAAGTCAAGTTGGCGACGGCCACGAAGAGCACCATGTTCAGTACGTCAGCCGCAGACTGACATGTAGAAAAGCGTTAAGCGCTTTAGACAAAGAGCGCGCGTTTGGTTTAGGCGGCACAGATGTTGTCGGGTTACCAGAGTTACTTGAACGGCGCAAAGTTCATATTTGAGACTGACCATCGTCTCAAACGTGCTTATGACAGTTTTGTCCCCCCAAAAATGGTCGCTTGCTTAGACGGAGTCCTGCTCTCCAAAAACAATTTCTCGATGCGTTTCAGGAACGGAAAACCGCACGGAAATGCTGATGGATTCAGCCGATTGTTGTAGACAGGAGTACTTGGTAGGACCACCTACTGTGTGTGGGTTTTTGTTTTTAACCTTGGTCCAAGCAGTCCGTCTTTGGCGATTTCAATCGGGATATTTTGCGCTTTCTCGGCACCAAAATTGCGCCAAAATCCAATCATGTTTTAGTAAACCTTTGTTGTCATTGTGGGAAGCCTGGTGGGTCTTTGGCAAATTCCGAGCGCTTGCTTGTGGGTCAGTGCCCTGTCTCGTGGAACAGTCCACTGATGCCATTCTTTGTTGAATGTTCGAGCTTGGATGCCATTTCTGGAAACCAGCCCTACCACCCGACTCCGGCCTCATCTCTTCCTGCCCAGCGGTCGTGAACGCTGGCCATTCGAGATTTTTCGGGCCGCGGACGAGCTGTTAAGAGTGGACAACGAGGCCTGGCGCCGGCGGCAGAAGCATAGACGACGACGGACGGGGGTTGTTGCTCTCCAAATCACCGAACCTCCGAACCGATCGAAGGACGCTGTCTCCCACGGGCCCGGGAGAAATTACTGTCAAACGAGTGTCGTCGTTAGGCAACGATGAGGCGAGAACTTGGGACAGCAGCAGCAACGCTGGAAGCAGAGATGCGCATGAAGCACGACGGACAGCGGTATACGTTGGCCGAGTCGGCCTTCGGGTCACCGAACGGGATGATGCTACGCAAGGTCACGCTGAGCGAGGCTGCTAATTGAAAGACGCTGTGTCGAAGGGGTCTCGTGCTTCGGCCATCCGGCGGGGGAGTTCGAGAAGGTTCAACCACCTGCGAGGAGACTGCGGGATTCTGCTTTCCCACGGAGGCTACGCACAGAAAACTTGCGGCAGTGGTCAAGGTGACGCATCTGTGTTTGATGACTGTCTTCCCCTTCTCATCCCCCAAGCTGTGAGAGAGCGAGAGAGCTTCAGCACCGCCCCGTGCCGGGGGTGGTACCGCCAGCGTCATCAATGGCCCATCCGATTGGACAACGTTATTCGAACCAAGTTCCCCAGTCAGGGATCTAGGGAACGCGAACCGTATTTAACGGGATGTTGTTGTGTGATCGGAGATTCGCAAATTCGCATGGCATTCGATTCTCATCTGTAAATATGTAGAATAAACCCTTCTGTACAGTTTCCTCGATAACGCAGTCCGACATCGTCATCCGGAGCCGGTACCTGTGAGGCTAAACGAGTTAGTCATCTCCAGGACCCCTCCGTCTTCAACTCTGGTTCCAGCAGGGGGATAGAAGCCCCATCTTTAACACTGGTTCCAGCGGTGGGTGTGTGGCCCCGTTCCCAACAGTACCGATCCCAGTCTTTTGTCCTCTCAGCGCACATACGCTTCAGCATTAGCTTCTATATGCATATAAACTTTTCAGCCAACCCGTTAATCATGGGACGGTATGGGGCAATATGGAGCTCACAAATGGAAAGCAGCCGCACCGCTTCCTTCATCAATTCTGAGGTGAAGTTAATGCCACGACCGCTGAGTGCCCGTAGGGGACACCGAATCGCGAAAACATGTCTACCAGTGCTTCGGCAACACGATCGAATTTTATGCTTGGCAACGCTACTGCATCTGGGCAACGGATGGCATAGTCAATGGAGGGGGGGGGGGGAGAGGGGGGGGAGATAAGCCTGACGATGTCGACGGTCACGCGTTTGAAGGGAGGGGCACGCTTGGCACTCTTCCTTTCGGCGTGGTACGCTGACAAATGTCGCACGATGCCACGAATCACTTTAACCTGCCGTAATGCCAGACCAAATAACTCGTCTAAAATCAGCTATTTTCTTTCCTGTGCACCTAGATGTACTGCCATTACGCTATCATGAGCCATGCTGAGCATCGTTTCCTGGTGCCGTTCGGGGATTACCAGTTGTCGCACCTACCATCCGTCCTTCTCCGTGTAGCATCTGTACAGCAGACCGCCTTCCATCTTGAATAGAATGCTGCTCCCGAGACCTTAAGCTCTTGTTGATCTGCGCAAAGCATGGTTGCAGGGATAGATCCTTTTCTTGATCAGCTACATAGCTCTCACCTTCTTCCAAGCTTCCTTCAGCGTCCGGAGGGCTCAGCTTCTGGAATTTCTCTGGCCCTTTCCGACGTGGGCGCGAGTTATTACGGCGGCGGTAGTTTCGACGACTGGACAGGTTTCTAAAGCGTTTCCCTCTACTGGTCCACTAGGATCCTCGGGACCCCTGGCTCCCTCTACGTTACCCATTATCAGGTCATATAATGGATCCTGCAAGCATAGTACTACGAGATTAAAAAGTTTGCGGGGCTACGGTGTACGCAGCTGGCACAAGACATGGCTAAGGGAGAGATGTGGAAGAGACCTTTGTCCTGCAGTGGGCGTAGTTGGGCTGATGATGATGATTACTGGTGCCCTTATATTGGGCAAACCATGCAGAGACAGATTCCACGTGGACTAATTATATCAACCAAACCTGATAATCCTACAAATGTTTGCTATACAAGCTATTAAACATGCCTAAATGCTGCCCCTTTTGTGATAACTGGGACGGCGCAGGAACGGTGACCTGAAAGAAAGAGCGACCGCTTTATTGTTTGCGACGACAACTATCCTTTCCGGCTTCTGTGGTTGTTTATTTACTCAGTTTTTCTTTGTGGCAAATGTAGTGTCAGGAAGGTGTCAAACACATCTTTCGCATTTTAAACGCGATGAATAAATTTGCAGGCGGCTCAAGCTCTTCCTTAAACGCATGACGCGATAGCTTTAATGGGCTAATTCCTATATATGCGGATTTGATCATCCTCTAGTTAACAATCATAGATCCCTGGGAGTCCTCATGCATACCATTCCTGGCGCAGTGGTGCAGCGGTTAAGCGATGCACCACTGCCCTACGATGGCAGGTGCAGCCACCGGTGGGGTCTTGTGCGACAAAGGCTGTCCTTCACAAGCACCCTCTCGCACCCAATCATTAATTTAACTGCCAGCAGGCACGGTGCACACTTTGATCACATGCGATAGGCAGGTAGTAATGACGCACAAGGTTACATTACCCAGGTGACCCTAGGTTGCTTTTCTGGGGATATTTCGCGGATTTTCGCTTGCGGTCAACAACGCCGACGACGACGTCGGATTATCTGCGGCTCGAGCTCCTTAATGGAATCGCGTTAATACATGCGCAAACGATACCGTGTAACTAGAAGCGGAAACCGCGCTAAAAAATAAAAAAGAATAAATCATGGTGCCGGAGGACGCATCCTGGCCTCCTCATCAGCCCAGCGAAAACTGAAAATAAAAGACCGCAAATCCAGCGAAAAGAAGAAAGCGCGACGAATAGTTGGTTCTTGTCTCGAGTGCATCCCCTCGGGGGGCAAGCGCGTGAGGTAGGCGTATACCTATTTGTAGAATAACGACTTAATTACGTAATTCGCCTCTCGGCGCAATCAATAAGAGTTCGCGGGAGCGGAGGCTTAATTTACGACGTCGTACGGGATAGGTGCCTTGCGCATCCGATGGGCGGTTTATCGCTGTCCACACAAGATGCCCTCGTGATCCCTGTTTGTTTTCCCGCCGGGCGCCGTATGCGACCTCCACATTTCTTGCTTTCTTCCCCTCAAAACGCTGCATGATTCGAGCTTGTATTGAGAAATCAGGAGAAGACTGTGCTTTTACTTTCACAAAATTTTGAGGATGATGACGATTGTGCCTAACGAGAAATTTTAGCACATCTCTGTAGATGTCTCAGGCTCCGTAGGCTCACGGTTTTGCTGTGTTGGGTCGTCGGCGCGTCGGGCGACGATATTAGTTCGATAGTAGTATTAGTTAAAGAGGACTGCGATGTCCAGTGCAGAGCACGCGAGAATGTGTTTATTACTTCGATAATAGTATATGTAGAACACTACGATATGGAACGCACACCACGGGTGTGCGTTGCAGATTAACACGAGGCGTGATCGGCTGCGGGAAAAGCCTGTTACTCTCATACAATGCCCAGCGAAACTGATCTGTTCGCTGCACCGCGGGTTTGAATCCCACTCGCGACAATGTTTGTTTTTATTTATTTATGGTTTGGCTTGGCTTGGTTACACCGACGGCGGAGACGCGGCTCAACCCACGAATGGGCGCTCTAAGGCGTGAATTAAGCTGGGCTGTAGCCACCGGGTATTTTTTAGCACAGGAGTATTACATTTTTCCTTTCGTTTGGCAGAGCTTTTGTTCAACTGCTTAAGGTATAGCTTCTGTCGGGCTGGTTGGTTATTTTCCATGCCTACAGTAACCAACGTACAAAGAAAGTCGGAGCACAAGAACAAGAAACAGTGGGTTCGTTCCTGTTCGCTGGTGCACTAGCGTCACTATTCTCAGCACTTTGAAGTCCATATTCTAAAGTGATGAAGGCCGATATTAGCTCCCTTAAGACAACATTTTTAGGGTGACACGTGGAAAGCTGTACAGCACTATAGAAACGTTCTTCACAGCTGGGATGCGCGCGGTGCATTGACACGAGCGGCAGTTACAATGACCACATGACATAAATGAATAACAATACCTGGCTCAGCGGTATCATGCGAATACTCGTATATGGGTTCGGTTCGGCCCTTATTGGTGGAACCAATGATACGAGGATACGTTCGGTCTTATGAGGGCTGGAAAGGACGGCCATTGTCAAACAATTCACTTATGGGAGATTTTTGAAATGGGTAGAGAAAAGCTGCCAAGTTCATAGTTTTAGTTATGGATACAAACAAGTTCTACCCATTTCATCACATATCCACAGTTTCAAAATTATCATCCTCAATCCAAATCATTTCAACACTACCTCAGCACTGGAAACTCCAACAAGCTGACTGATCACTGTTTGCCACAAATGCCATATTGGATGACGAAATCGATGATGCTTAAGATGTAGGTGAAAAAAAAAATGAAAAATTTACCATCTGAAAAATTTACCATCTGTGTAATTTCTGCAGCAAAGATAGCAAACAGGCAAAGACAAGTAAGGAAACATAATAAAGTCTGGTGGACAAAAGAGTGCATATAAGCAAAAAAAGAAAAAAAAAACATGAGGTATATTTCTTAGGTACGCACAGCTGAAAACTTGTTATTTAAAAGGGCAAGAGCGAAAACACGCTATATTTGCATAAATGGTGAAAAAACGCCCTGGCAGAAACATGTATCTTCAAAACCACTTCATTACTGTCCAAGAAATGGTGGGATGAGGTTCGGAAATTCAGCGGCGACTCTTCTCCCCCCAGTTCTCCACTTTTGTGTGCTGCTGGTATACAAAAACAACAGAACAGGCAAACCTATAAGATGAGCATTTTCCTGCTCTTTCTGGTTCTTCCCACTATACAGAAAAATTCAAAAATACAAACTCATGGCTGAAAAAACAAAAAATTCTTACAGGAGCAGGCATGAATGAATATAACAGAAAATTTACTATACATGAACTAAACAGAGTACTATCTGCACTTAAGCAGACAGCAGCAGGTCAAGATAATATACACACCATGCTTGCACAATCCTCTGAAGTCGCCGTTCAGGCACTCCTAAAATTCTTCTACAAAATCTGTCTTTCAGGGAAGATACTTGACGCATGGAAGAATGCCAACATAATACATTTCTTGAAATCTGGAAAACGGCCATCAAGTGCTGGTAGTTAGAGACCTATTGCACTTACCAGCTATATAGCAAAGTATTCTGAAGGTGTCTTGAATATCCGACTAACCTTTGTTCTTGAATCTCGTCAGCTTCTTGGCATTCATAAGGGCGGCTTCAAAAAAGTATGCTCCACTATAGATCATCTGGGCCATCTGAAAAACACAGTTCCGGTGGCGTTAATACACAAGCAACATTGTCTTGCGGCCTTCTTTGACATGGAGAAGGCGTACGACACCACTTGCAGGTTCGGCATACTCCGCGACATAGCAGGTATAAGCATCCGGGGCACAAAGCGTTCATTTCAAGTACATCTAGGTACATAGTATCATTGACTTTCATCCAGGAGAATGGTGTACCTCAGGGGTGTATTCTAAGTACTATATTTTTCATAGTAAAAATGAACTTCATAGCGCAAACAGTCCCCAAGTCGATTACGTATTTAGTTTATGTACATAACCTGCAAATTGCATGTGCATCCTCCTGCGTATCAACATGTGAGAGACAGATAGAGATAACTTTAAATAAATTGGCTAATAGGGCAGATAGAAATGTATTCAAATTTTTCCCACAGAAATCAGTAACCGTGCTGTTCTCGCTCAAACAGGGTTACAGACCGACCCCGCCCTATACCAGAATGAAGTCGTCTTACCAGTAAAATAGGAAAACAAGTTCTTCGGCTTAATATTTGACCAAAAGCCCACATTCCTACCTCTCATAAACAACTTAAAGAAGAGAGCATCTCGATTCCTCAACGCACCCAAAGTACTTTCACAAAAATGCTGGGGTTCCGATAGAACATGCCTTTTGCAAATCTATTGCTCTCTAATGCGCTCCTGTTTAGATTATGGATCCGTAGTGTAGGGTTCAGCCAGGCCGTCATATCTGAAACGACTGGACCCAGTTGACAAGTTAGGTCTCCGTCTTTAAACCATTGCATACAGAACATCTCCCATAAATAGTCTCCATGTAGAAACAAACGATCCATCCCTATAGCAGAGAGAACAATGCTCACTAGCGCATACGCACTAAAGATAAGGTCTCTACAGAAACATATCTGTTATCCGATTGCTGCAAAGTGCACATCCACAACTCTGTTCAAGAATAAGCCCCATTCGATCAGACCTCTGATTCTCCGCTTCGAGGATAGCTGAAAATACTTCGAATTACTCGACAGCCTTCCTGATGTCGCCTCAAGGCCCGACCCACTGTCCCCACGGTACAGCCTTCCCACTGTATGTGACTTCACGTTAACACACTGTCGAAAAAAACCAAACCCCAAACGAAACGAGCGCTTATTACAGGAATACTACAAGAAAAAATATGTTAACTACACAAAATTTTACACTGACAACACAAAAACAGCGCAACTTGTCGAAAGTGCGGCAGTACAAGAAAATTCGCAAAAAGTAATAAAGGTGCCTAACTGTTCATCCATTTTTACTGCCGAATGTTTTGCAGTCTCTGTGGCTGTAGGCAGAGTAATAACGGTATTGAAAACAGCATAATCTACACATAATCCGCACCCTATAGGCTCCGTGCGCTGGTATGGTGGAGCCACCAGCGACCGCGTCGCCAGCGCCCCCGCACGGCACTCCCCGCGTTAACTGGATGCCCAGTGTGTTTCCGTCAACCCGTCCGCATAGCAGACGCGCAGTGACATCGTTGCGAGGATGGCACCTCGGCGGGAGACCTGCTTTTATGCGGCTTTGTGCAATGTTCGAAATTACAGGACTTTCCCCGCTGAAAATGAGAAGGCGGGAAATGGAGCATACATTGAACAAAAGAGAGATGTTCTTCTATAAAAAAGGTCGTCCAACAAGATCTTGATGAGGTAATCGAAATTGCCTTCATTACAAAAGGCCTGGCAGCAGTTCAATGGTTTGTTTTTGTTTGGATTGCTTGTATTTATGTTCCTGAGCAGAAGTTACGAATCGTTGATGAAGGTGGCACCAAGAACGAAAAGTGCCCGTGAGCAGTTCGACAGCACACCGCATAAAAACAAGAACTTCCGACTTCCAGTATATAGCCATGTCCTTACGTCACCAAGGATGTTCTGTAGTGCTGCAACTTCTTACGGTAAGCTTCGTTGCATGCTTAATGTATTTGGCCTCTGAAAATGTGCTGTACAGCGGTTTAAAGTGAGCACTCCTTGTAATCCCTGTCAGCTTCTTTACAAGTCTTTTTTCCCAACCAAAAGGTCTCGTTCCCCGAAGACACTCTCGTATTGGTCATATGTTTAGGGGAATCCCCCAAGGTGGAGTAAATTTACTCCCTTATTACACTCTCGTATTATTCGAAGAAACGAGAAAAGGCAAGTTCCTCTTTCTATGTTAACTCAGGAATGTTTCCAGTAGACTGCAAGATGACTCAGGGAGGGGTGTCCAAAGGGTGCATGGGTTGACTACCACCCATTTATCAGTAAAATAGAGGGTGAAGGGGATGGTTCAGCGCTTTGCTTTTCCAACATGACTGGTTTCGAGCCATTTTTAAGGCTTCAGCCTTGAAGAGCGACTCGCAAATGTGAATGCGCCGTAAAGAGACGCCTGCCGCTTTTCGTTTCCGCGAAGACTGTGAGAGTGTCATCCGGGAAGGAGAGTTTTCAAGGGAAAACAAACCTTGCAAAGAAGGTGGCTTACGAATTTCCCCAAGTGGTTCATAACATTTCCAGTAATAGTGTCTTTGCAAGATGCGATGCAGTTCTGTTCCAACTTCCCCATGACGATGCAGGAAAGAAGATGGAAAGAATAGCTAGACAGGAAGGAGTTGGAGCTGGCACATGGGACGACAATTCACGAAGTAACTTCAGTACAAACCTAATGATGGCATGCTACATCTAGTTTCTATTGCTTTCAGGTTGGGCTGATCATCGATTCTGAGCAACCATGGCTGTGTTGCAGTCCCGACGGCAGTGTGACATCGGGCGGAACATTTCAACTTATTAAAATTAAGTGCCCTTACAGTCAAAGACACAAGCGTCTGATTGACCCAGACAAATCAGCTATGTGACATTCATTATGTGAATTGGCAGTTACAATTTCGTAAAACCCATTCGTACTACACGCAGATAATGATAATGCTGTATGTCATGAGAATTGACACTGCTTTACTTTATGTGTATTCTCCTCAGAGAAGCATAGCTCTAACAATCACCCCGCCGAGGTGGCTCAGTAGTTACGGCGCTCGGCTGCTGAGCTAAAAGACGCGAGTTCGATCCCGGCCGCGGTGGCTGAATTTCGATAAAGGCGAAATTATAGAGACCCGTGTACTGTGCGATGTCAGTGCACGTTAAAGAACCCCAGGTGGTCGTGATTCCCGGAGCCCTTCACTACGGCGTCCTTCATAGTCTGAGTTGCTCGGGGACGTTAAACCCCAATAAAACCAAAAACCAAGCTCTAACAATCAAAAAGGACGAAGCATTTTTTGACGAGTATATACCAAAGTTAGAGGACTTTTATTTCAGCTATTTCCTGAAAGCACTGATTAAATGAATGCCCAACGGCATTTTGCAAATAATGTACAAAGCTCCCCCTGTCCTTTCATGCTATCGCTACCGCTGACTATCGCCGTCTGCAAACTGAACGAGAGTTGCATTCACCTTTTGCCCCACGGCCACCCTTGATCGAGCGCGCGGCGCGCGCGCGTGATCGAGCCGGCAGTGTTTGCCCCCACCTTTCGCCCCCGCTGTTAACCAGATGGCGCCACGCGCTCTCCCCAAACTGCAGCGCACGGAGCCTATACAAGGGGACGTCATTTTCTCCTTGACATATTTTTCCAGCTCAGCACATATCGACTAGGATGGATCACGCCTACAAAGTAAAACCAGTGTTTAGGTCACACTGAAAATTACCGGCATTCGCCTCTTGTGCTATCAATAGGTCAATCAGCGCTGTACTCCCACGAATCTCAAAGAGTTATATATTTTTTCCTTTGTATTCAATGTTGTGTGAGGTGCTTGTTTTTCGTTTTCGTGATGTTAAAAAAAGGTCGCTTTCGTAAAAAAGAGAGGGAGAAAATGCTGCCATGAAACATTTCATTTCATAATACTTTTATTAGTAGCATTTTGTTACTGTCTGTGTGTACTGTCTGTGCCGTCGGGACTGCAACACAGCCATGGTTGCTCAGAATCGATGATCAGCCTAACCTGAAAGCAATAGAAACTCGATGTAGCATTCCATCATTAGGTTTGTACTGAAGTTACTTCCTGAATTGTCGTTCCATGTGCCAGCTCCAACTCCTTCCTGTCTAGCTATTCTTTCCATCTTCTTTTTTTACTGTCTGTGCATTTTTTACTTAATCCTATCATTGATTCGTGTGATGCTGATGTCGTCTTCCTAACCGATACATGGCTTTCTTCCAAGATAGCGGAGATTGAACTGTTTGACTGTAAAAAACGCTATAACGTGTTTAGATCTGACCGAAGTGAGAGATCTGGAGGAGGTGTTTTAATAGCTGTCGCGGGTAGCTTCGTAGCATCGCCTATTAATATTCCAACTAGCCTGGAACTGGTTTACGTGGGACTTAGTGTACGTTTTAAGAGAATGATTTTGGGTGTATGTTACCGTCCCCCATCCTCGAGCCCAACATTCGTTGATGAATTGCATGATTCCCTTAACATGATCACTGTACGATTTCCGAGTACACCTATTGTCTTAGCTGGCGACTTTAACTACCCTAGTATCGTGTGGACTAATACATCACCTTATCTCAGCTCTTTTTCTACGGAGTGTAAAAAGTTTTTGTCAACTTGTATGGATTTCAATCTTTCGCAGTTAGTCTCTAAACCTACTCGAACTACTTTATCCTCATCGAATGTTTTAGATCTTGTTCTAACTAACGTGCCTGATCTTATCCCTTCGATTTTTTACCTACCTGGTCTCAGTGATCATTCTTTGCTCCATTTCGATGTACAAATTCCTGTGTGTATCCGAGTTAGACAGACTAAACAAATTAGAGATTAGAAACGGGCTGACTTTAACGCTATTAACTGCGAACTAGCTCGTTTTTTGGACGATTACTTACCAGGCTTTTCACAGCGTTCTCTTTACACTAACTGGGATTTGTTCAAGGATATCGTTGAACATCTCATTAACACTTTTCTACCATTAAGGTCTTTGAAGTGCGGTCGGGAATCACCCTGGTTTAATAATGTTTTAAAAAGATTCTCCAATAAATAGAAGCGCTTGTTCCGCTCTGCGAAGTTGTTGAATTCTAAACAACGATGGGAGGCCTACTTTTCCGCAGCTGCAGAGTACAAAGGTGCGCTAAAAAACGCAAAGGACACATTTTTTAACCACACCCTGCCTGCAATGCTGGTCAATAATTCTAAACAATTTTGGAATGCAGTTAACAAGAAGGACGCTTCCACAATTCTACTTACTTCTTCTGATGATGTTGCCTTTCCTCCATACGAATGTGCTTCTGTTCTAAACAATACATTTCCTGCGGCATTTTCTAGCAATGTTTCTCTTGCTCATTGCGTGTGCCCTGTTTTTGATGCTCTTCCTATGGATCCAGTTATATTCGACGCGTCAGGCATCCAGTGCATCATAGAAAATCTTAAGGTTTCCTCTTCCTGCGGTGTTGACAACATTAATTCGAAGTTTTTAATTAATACGAAGTTCTATTGTTCCATAATTCTTACTAAATTGTTTGAACAGTCTCTTGCAACAGGCTGTATTCCCAATGATTGGTAAATTGGGAAGGTGATTCCACTGCATAAGTCCGGAAATAAACATTTTCCCGATAACTTTAGACCTATATCGCTCACTAGTATTCCGTGCAAGATCATGGAACACGTCATATATTCTCATCTCATCTCTTTTTTAGAATCTAACTCCTTCTTCAGCATTGCCCAGCATGGTTTTCGTAAGTCTTTTTCATGCGAAACTCAGCTAATATGTTTCACACATGACCTTCATTGCATCCTTGACCACGGGTCTCAGGCAGACTGCATATTTTTGGACTTCTCGAAAGCGTTTGACACTGTTTCGCACGAGCTTCTCTTTCTTAAATTAAGCAATCTAAACATAGACCCTAATGTCCTTGCATGGCTACAATGCTTTCTTTCTAACCGTTCACAATTCGTAACAGCGAACAATATAAACTCGCATTCTTTGCCTGTCCGTTCTGGAGCGCCTCAGGGGTCAGTTCTTGGACCCCTCCTCTTTCTCATCAATATAAATGACTTACCGGCTAACATTTCTTCTTCAATTAGTCTTTTTGCCGATGATTGTGTTATTTACCGCGAAATTAAAGATGATAATGATGTCTCTTGTCTTCAATCCGATATTAACAAGATTCTTGACTGGTGTTTTATTTGGAACATGCAACTAAACATTAATAAGTGTAAACATGTACGCATTTCTCGTCTCTCTAATGCCCCTTCTTCTTATCACATTAACAACGTGTCTCTCGAAACCGTGTCATGTTATAATTATCTGGGTGTTTACGTTTCTTGTAACCTGTCTTGGAAAACTCACGTTGAATACATAATAAATAACGCTGATCGCATGCTTGGGTACCTTCGCAGAAATTTCTCACGTTCATCTAGTTCAATAAAATTATTACTTTATAAAACATTGGTACGGTCCAAGTTAGAATATGCTGCATCTGTCTGGAGCCCTGGCATCGATTCACTCGTTTCAGATTTGGAAGCTGTGCAGAACCGCGCATGCCGTTTCATTCTTTCTAATTATCTCCGAACAAGCAGTGTAACCGCCATGAAATCAAGTTTGTCCCTACCACTTCTTTCCCACCGCAGATCAATAGCCTCATTGTGTCTTTTTCATAAAATTTACCACAACAGCTTTCTCAACCCTAAGTTACTGTCAAGACCATGTTACATATCAGCACGCGTTGATCACCGTCATAAAGTTGGAATCCCATCTTGTCACACCAAATGTTTTCATGACTCATTCATACCCCGAACTTGTGTCAGCTGGAATCACCTTCCCCACGACATCGCAGGTATCTCTGATAACAATGCATTTCGTCAAGTCCTTAATGTTTCTTTCTGAGTATGTGTCGTTTATTACTGTATAAAAATTGCCTTTCACTGTCTACACACTGTTTTAATATATCCCCACTGCGTTCTAATCTCATTGCCTTCCTGTGTTTTCACTTTGTCATGTATTCCTGGTTTATTTTTGTTTTTTCTTGTTGTTGCTGTTTAGACTGAATTTTTTATGTATTCCCACTCCCCTCTGTAATGCCTTGGGGCCTGAGGGTACAATAAATAAATAAATAAATAAATAAATAAATAAATAAATAAATAAATAAATAAATAAATAAATAAATAAATAAATAAATAAATATACTGTTTTTGACATGGCGTCCTTTTCTGGTTCTTATTTTACTTCTATATCCGCCTGCACTAAAGGCATTTTTTCTTATCTTTTATTCAACACCCTCTCCTCCCCCCCCCGCTCCTCTGTTATGCGCTTGCGGGTCGTCAGGGTAAGTCAATAAAAAAAAAGTAACTGCAGCGACCCTAAAGCGCAACGACTCTTGAGCCCGCCCATCGTAAGAGGGCGACATACTTCCACCACAGAACAGTAGTCGCCCCGCGCGTTCAACTGAAGCTAGCGACGCGTGAAAGTAAGCATATATGGCCTCTTATTTCCATATACATGGATACGGGTAAAGTCATAAGTGGTTCTCGTTATGGCATGCATGAAGAAAGCCAACAGCCACCGAAACCAAAGAGCGCAGGGGATGTCATTTTTTTTTAATTTGTAGTTTTCCATCAATTGGAGATTAATAAAAGCAGAATAAAAAACAACCACATGCCGCCGGTGGGATCCGAATCCACGACCTCTGAATTTCGTGCCCGGTCCTCTAACAACTGAGCTGCGGCGATGGCTGTCCAATCTGCTGCTGACATCCCCTGTGCCCCTTGTTTTCTGTGGCTGTTGGCTACCATCCTATACACGGGGCGTTTTACGTAACTTCAACCAATGATTTAAAAAACAGCGGGAAACCTCTTCAGGGTGAACCTAACGACGCATTGTCTGCCGTTATGCGGCGCTCTTCGAAATATTATTCACAATCCGTCTAATTAGCTAATTAAATCAACTAAGATGAGTTGTGCAAAAATTTTAACGTATTCATTAGGCGCAGGTGCATTTATTAGACTTCAGAGGGGGTTAGGAAATGACCGATCAATTTTTTTTCTTTTTTCTGCAATGAATGAAACCTGACGAAAAATGAAAAATACACCACGTGACTGCCAGATTGCAGCGATCCGGAAGTGAAACGCGAGCTGACCGTGCATCGGCCGCCGCACAGTTCAGGGGCTGCAGAATGATACAAAGGCAAGGAAGGCTACCTTGAACTGCACAACTTCAGTGCTTTACCTTCTTTTCTTTTTTTTTGTCTGTGTGATAGCTCAATAAAAGCTCCGTGTAAATTGGCTTTCTGGGGCCTGTTTTTCCGCGCTCTTTGCTTGTTCCGTATATAGCGTTTCTAAACGTTACCTAGCGGGAAAGCTGGTGCAATTATCTTTTGTAGTTTCTAAAGAGCCCTACATCCACTGCCAGAATGCAAGGCAGACGATGTTTTTACTCGGCTTGGCTAGTGGTAACCTTAAAGCTACGACGGAAGAAATATAACTTTTCGCAAAAAATATTTCAAGGAAACATTGTTTTTCAATCAAAATATCCAGTAATACAATGGGCGTACTGTAAATTGTAGCAAATAAGTGTCATAATGGAGCACAAAAACAGACAGGTATAAACGACTGCCGAATTTGCCCACGGTGAGAGATGGCTTTCCATTGATGTCGCCAAGTATAGCTAATGGTCGAAACAAATTTTTCGCATAACTTACACCGTTGGGCCACTTGAAACATTTCAAGGAAAACTTTGCACAACCTAACCGGAACATATGTTAGAAAAGGCTTTAAAAAGAAAGAAAAATAAAAGTACCCTGCCCGCACCACCAGGTGGCACAACGGGCTACCTAAACAGGACAAAGGGAATAACAGAGAGAGACGTGCGCGAAACTTCAATTCAACTGAAAGAGAACGGATTCCACCTGAGCAACTAATAGCGCCTGCGCTATTTAGTTCCTCGTGCCGCGCACTGCGCTCCGTCGTGTTCGGGCTTGCGTTTGCGATGGATGGCCAGCCTTGCCTGCTCGGCACCTAAGGCCACAACGGGAAAAGCAAGAAGCCGGGACTCAGTGGTGCCAGCAGTGGAAGCAGAAGCCGAGCGGAAAAGATGAGGAGAGTAGCCCAAAGCAGCGAAAGCATAGGCGAGACGGTTGACGCCTTCTGTCGCTAATTTCTCGCATCACAATGCATGATCACCCCTCATTTTTTTTCTCTTGTTGCCACTATGACACACAAAATATATAAGGTGTTGAATAAATACTTCGTTAATGTTGCGTTAAAAACTACCGCTCCCAGCAGCGTAGAGAATCTTTGTTGGAATCGCGACACCGTTTTTCTTGATCCGCCAAGCGAAGCTGAAGTAATCAATACCGAGCCTGGATAACCGCACTGCCAAATACACGGACGGTTTGGAATTAAGCTTAACTATGTTGCTGACCCACTTGCACTAGTCATAAGCATGTTTTCAAACTCTGTTTTAGCCAAGCTGTCTTTCCTCGCAAAATGCAGATTGCACGTGTAACTCTTGCTTAAAAGAGGTTCTAAGCCGCTATTTGCTTTGGAAGTACGATAAGGCGCTTTTCGCCGTTCTTTCTTCTTTTGCGTGGCCGTCTCGTGGTGCCACAACACTTTAGTTGACTAAAAATTTTAAGCAAATTATATTAAGCTGAATAAAAATTTTACTGAGTGAAAATTACTTTTTAACTCCCCATGGGGCTTTAGAACAGAGAATTCGCACTTGTGGCACTAGAGGAACACATTTTAACCCTGTCAGAACATCTTACCCTGAGAATATCTTTAGTCTTTTCAAAGGTCTTTGATCACATTTCATAAAATAGCACTTTATAAATTTTATTGGCATGGGTTTCGCGGAAAAGTTTGATTTTTAATGCAGTCTAAATTGAAACAGCGAAGGCATAATGTTAAAATCGGTTAATTTGTCTGAGATCCACTGCACGTTTGTAGATGGGTGCCATTGTCTTTCTTGTGGGGTGCCCGAAGGCCGTATTTTCGGACCCTTCATTTTTTATTTGTTTGCACATTTGTTCAATTTGTACAGTTTTCCCTTTATAACGACGACATGGACGTTTTCTTAAAAGGAAATAGTACCAAAGAATTAATAGACAGGTCAATTTCACGGTGCTTGCGTTGGAAGAATGGATGCATGAAAGTGTCCAACCATCAGTGCGTCACCGACTAAATGCATCATATTTCGAGCAAAGCAAACAAATACGAGCATAAAATGAAATATCACCGTACATCAGCCGCCGCGGTAACATAGTGTTTATGGTGCTCGGCAGCTGACTCGAAAGATGCGGGTTTGATCCCGGCCGCGGCAGTCGCATTTCGACGGAGGTGAGATGCCACAGGCCCGTGTATTGTGCGATGTGAGTGCACGTTAACGAACCCCATGTGGTCGAAATTCCCGGAGCCCTCCACTACGGCGTCCCTCATAGCCTGAGTCGCTCTGGGATGTTAAATCACATAAAACGAAAACCAAACTAACCATACACCATATTGCGATTGAAACTGTCCCCAGTTTTTTTTTTTGGTCTGAACCCGTTTGAACCGGTTCGAGGCAAAGCGGAATGTCGCTCCGGAGCCAAACCCTCAACTGAATCCAAAAGGCGTGGATGTGAACCTGAACCAAACAAAATAAATATCCGATTCTGCACCCTGGCCCGAATACATGCTGGGCATTTAGTTGTTCCTGGAATTACGCTGGCTTGAGCCCACAGCATCTGGCCTGAAGAATACGCTCCTTTAAAGGAACATCTCTCATTTGCACGCCACCGAAGATATTGTAGACGAAGGCATTCGCTTCCACTCAGCGGGGAGACGTTCTTGTGTATGTGCCGGGAATGTTGCGCATTCGGAACGCAAGGGAACAAGAGCGAGGACAGAAAAAGTAACACAGAGATAAGCAGACACAACGAGCGGACAGGTTCAATGCGCAATTTTCCCTGGCCAAGGTCGACCCCTCCGGTTGAAATCGCTCACGGCTGGAGCGGGGCAACGGGAAGCCTGGTGTGAGGAGAAGTAAAAAAGGAAGAATAAACCCAGCCCTCTTGAATGCAAGGCCCCAACCTTTGTGATGCCTATCTGCGGATGAATTGGTCCCGGCATCCGGTGGAATGTGTCGGCGTCTGTGTCCGTCACGTGTGCCTCACTGGGGTCATGGGTGCGCTCGGGAGACGCGTGACATCGCTCAAATGAGGGCTCAAATCGCGGCTACCCATGACTGCAAATGAAGCCGCATGTTCGTAGTGTAGCGACATAAGTAAATATCTCCCATACCTGTAGCCGCCACAGTTATACGGGCATCATAACAGCATTAAAAAACCATGAATATCGGGCTTACTCGGTTCACAGGCACATAGCCGCGCTTTGTTTTATCATTAACAGTGCCTTACAGACTGGTACTTCCCTCCACACCAAGAAAAAAAAAGGCAGCATGCTCGAGCAAAAGATCTGCATAAATGTGGTGATAAAAATAATTTTTTTCAAACTATCACCCAATTTTTGGGTTGCCTGTTTTCTCCAAGGGATTAGACATACCCAACAATTCTGGCAAAAGCATTTTTGTGCGGGAAACCTTTGATGTACGCAATTTTTTCTTATAATGTAAGATTTCACTATAACAATGAATATATCCGCCAATAACCTGACGCCAGTATTGCATTTTTTTCTGTTACTGTTTTTACTATCGTTAAAAGCGTTCCCCTTTTGTTTTTTATGGCAGTCTTAACTGTCCGATGCGATCGAAGGAAACACTTTAAAAGAAAAATTTTGCTGTAGATTAGAAAAAATGGACTACTACAGTCAATATTTCCATGATAGTACCTTACAATTTTTCAATTTTCAAATTTTTTGTCAGTGAATGTTGGGCATGAAAAGTTATATGCAAGAAGATCACGTCATCCTGTGATAAGTATGAGCTACTGTCAGAAGAGCAGTTTGGGTTCCCGGTCAAGCCAGATCTACAGATTTAGCTCTATTAATACAGAAAGAGTTAATACTCAAGGCGTTTCAAGAAAATAGACTAACATTATGCATCTGATAGATTTTAGATCTGATTACTGCAGATTTATATGCCATGACAGATCTAAGAAACACAGCAATAGATTACAGCCCTTACAGAAAAAAAAGCCAAATGCCAGCTATGACGCGCATACAAAGAAACAATTTGTCTTTGGTAATGTACTCGCTTTACAGTCCTTCGACAAAAAAATCCCTGTCATCAAATATAAACAAAGCCTAAAATACAGCAACAACATTTCTGAACCTGTGTAATCTCAGAAAAAACATTACAAACACCGCATTCTGTCAGAAAAAGAGAATCATGACCATTCCCGTTTTCCCGTACAAATCAAGGCTTGCACCGGCTGCAACAACATATGCCGAATTACTTAAATTTCTTAGAGAACCGAAGCATTAACATTAAAAGAATTTCTAACAACAAAATGGAAAGAGTATCTCTGTGTCGAAAACATGTGACTCTGCAATTTTCATTACCAATTTCACCGTGAATAAGGATTTGTCCCGCTCTGTACTCACTTTATTTTGTTCATATGTACTGCATCTGTGCTTTGTAAGTAAACCTGTACACTGTGTGTCATGCATGTGTGGTTCAAAGCAACATTATACTTAAATTTGTATTGGGATGTGTCAGTTCTCAGATGTTTATTTTTCTTATGCGCGAGAGCTGAATGCGTGTATACATGTGCATATCTCATGATATTTGTTACGCACCTTTGTATTTTTTGTCACAATTGTTTAGCCTTTATTCTGTGTGCACTTATTGCCAAGTGGAGGATGTATCGGTCTATTTTCTCGACCTATACTAAGACAGGGGCAGGACCCCCGTCAGCGTCTACGACAGTGGCTTTCTGTGCCTGCCCCTAGTAATTTTTTTCTTCAAGCTCGTAGGAGAACGAAGGTACTAAATAAACATGATTTGATTTTCGAGTTTTACGCAGGAAAACTGTGCACGTGACATTAAGGCCAAGGTACAGTTAGGTGCGATCATGTACCATCAACGACAAATGAATCCCAAACCAGCCGACTAAACCACGAGCGCATAGCTGAGTAGCACGTCCACTTTTTTTCGCTCCCCACACTCTACGTGGGTGCTGAGGCCTCGTCAGGCCTTTTGCTTCCTCTTTCTTCGTCAAAACAAAACTAATCTTTTGTTCCACGGACTAACAACTGCGCGCAGAGGCTTTCGAATTGAAGATGACCCGGTCTAATGCTCCTCATTCGACTGCGACCTCACATTGTTGTTCCCGGTTCAACTGCCTTCGTGTTTCATCGAACCCTTACAGTATCTTACATTCGAGATATATGCGCGTTAGGTTGGATGACATTGCAAAGCTCGTCCTGTTATATATATGATATTTGTAACTTCAATGCATATAACTGTTAGGTATTTAGCCCCGCATAACACCTTTACTTTTATCGCTTTTGAAGCATACTGAAATCCGTGTTCTCACTGTTAACAAGCACAAGAATGCATGGCTGGTTCGCCATTTCACGGTCGTGTTAGCAAGAATTGACCCTCGTTACAGCATACATCGTCGTGTTAGCAAGAATTGACCCTCGTTACAGCATACATCATAAATGACCTGCGGAACCGCTCTAGATGAACGAATGGAAGATAGCTGCCACGATGCTCGTTTTTTTCTTTAGTTCGTATTTTTCATTATTTTTACATGTCTTTGACAGTGTTACAAATCCGTCTATAAATTCGCCATTCTCTTTAAACACTTCTTTGAATCCCACGCTTCTAACCTTATATCACTGTCACATCTCTGCTTTGAGCCACCAATCTTCCAATCCCTTTTTGCTAAGCTACACCGCACATTCACTCATATGGCCATTATTATCTCTAAACCCTAGGGCCTCAAGGACAGTAACTCTGCCTGCATCGACATCCACACTGGAGTATCAGATGTTCAACTGTTTCTAGTGATTTAGCTCACAGTGCACCTGTGTCATCTTTTTGGATATATTGCTTTTTCTACTGGGCGTCCTGAGACACCCACCAAGCTTCAACAAGTAGGGCGCTGCTTCTCGAGCCATCATAGAATGATTCCTTCCTGATCTGCCTTTTCCAATTTCGGTACAGTTCTGCAATATGCTTCTTTTCCATTGAATCTAGTGTTTACCCTCTGCGTTTTTTACCTGTCGTTTAAGGCAGTTTACTTCTCTGTCCTTGTGTCCTGCAAAAGTGCTGGTTAGTTTATTTATCCTTTTTCGCCATTTCGAGCAAACGCACTTCGGTATAAGTATTTAAATAGCTTAGCTGCCCGCCTTTTATCGTCCAGTTTTCTCAGGTGTCCTTCATATAATATTTTACTGTCAGCTTCCGGTGCTTTGAACGATATACCTCCTGTACTGCCTCGCATATGGTTTTGCCAAGGGAACCTAGTGCTAAACTTCAAACAGCTGTCTGATTTATTCCCAACCCCGACTGAACGTATGCCTTAAGGATCGAAACTGCAGTCCCGAAAGGAAGCACTGGCACCATTAATCCTTCCAAACGCTTCTCAGTCCCTCATATTTCTTGTACCTCAAAATACCCTAAGTTTCATTATCCAGGCATCTCTTCGCCATTTGGCCCAGTACTCTGTTCGTGCTTTTCTGTCTATACATTTCTTTCGTTTACCCATACCCCTAGATATTTGTATTCAGCCTTTCTGGGCAATTCATGGCCTTGTATTGTAAGCACCTGATAAGTTGTACCGTTCAAATCATCAAACTTGACTTCATTGCACTAAGGCTAACACCTAATGCGTCTCCTTCGTCTCCACAACAATTAACTAGAATTTCCAAATCTCCCTGCCTTTATGCTAAGAGCATAATAACGTCCGCATACAGTAAACTGGGGAGCCTGTGCTCTACTACCATTCCGCTTAATCTGTACGGCAGATTATAAGCTAGATTGCATTCTTGTAGCCTTCTTCCCTATTTACCATACAAATCATGAACAGCGGAGGCGACAAAAGACAACCCTTCGATATCCTTGGAATACCTCGACAGTTGTCGTACTCCTTATCGCTTCCCATATACCTCACTTACCATCTGAGTGTATTTCCTATGGGAAACCAATTATCTTATCGCCGATAGCTTCATCATTTGGTATGTTCCAGACGAGCTCCATGTTCACGTTGTCGTATGCACCGCTTATTTCCAGGAAGGCTAAATACAGAGGTCAGTTTTCCGCCTTGGTTATTTCTATGCATCGGGCAAGCACGAGCAGACTATCATCTCAGCACCATCCTTTTCTGAACCCGTTCTGAAGTTTCCCAAATATCTTATTACTTTCTACCCATGACTGCATTTTTGATTTCACCGCCTGCATTGCCAGCCTGTATATAGAAGATGTTATCGTAATCAGACTGACGATTTTATGGGCATCGCATTGCCTTTCTCTTCATAAATCAAGTTCATTTTACTCTGCCAGCTCTGCGGAATCTGCTTGTATGTTGTCACTGTTTTCAATGCTTTTATCAACATTTGTTTTGCTTCTTGGACCAAGTTCATTAATCAGCTTGATTGTAATATCGTCTATATCTGCGGACATGCATTTAGAAATATTTGCTTCGAC
The DNA here is from genome assembly GCF_055824585.1 of Amblyomma mixtum. Taxonomy (NCBI): domain Eukaryota; kingdom Metazoa; phylum Arthropoda; class Arachnida; order Ixodida; family Ixodidae; genus Amblyomma; species Amblyomma mixtum. The sequence goes on along the minus strand of NC_143014.1, from coordinate 371,174,883 downwards.
TTTTATTTCAATTAAGATTCCTCGGTTCTAATCTGCTTTCTAATGTGCTGGTCTGTGTTGCTGCCTCATTTGGGAGACTACCTTATTGTCGCTCCTCATTGACTCGATATAACTCATATAATTGAGAGCGTCGTCTCCCTTTAAATATTTTCCATCGGCACCAGGGATCCGTTCCTGCTTTCTTTGATTCTTTTACCCAGCTAACTTATATGGTTCCAGAAATTTCTTGGCCCACCTTTAGTTGCATTTCGAACTTAAGCCATCCAGTGATCAGTGTACTGCTTTATTTTACCATGCACAAGGTCCTGTACGTACTTCCAGTTTCATTTGTAGGTAAGTTTCCATACTGCATGCTTTTGATTCGTAAGAACAGCTTGTGCCACCTACATGCGCATTCTGCTTTTGCTTGTGCGCCGTGGATAATCCAGCCCGTGGATAAGCCAGCCCGTGTACTAACTTTGTAGGCTTTGGCATCAGTTTTATAGTGTCTGGTACGTTCATAATCGCCAGCACTGTCGGTTTTCTTACGCGGAGACGCGCAGCTGTTCGTTTTCGCCGTATCATCCATCAGTTTTGGAGTGTGATTAGTGGCTTCTTTTTGACCACTGTTTTTTTTTTTCAAAATCTGCTTTTCATCCCCATTGACAACATTGCAATACTTTTATCTCAGGTGACCTTTTCCTCGCCTATAATGTGTTCAGCGCTGCGATCAAGGTCCTCTGCTTTAACAGAGCATTAATTCGCCCTCGGTAGCGGCCTCTTAGTGTACGCTACTCGTCCCATAAACTTATGTTTTATAAGAAACCAGCACGGTCCATGCCCGCCTATCTCAACGTCCGGTCCTGCGCGTTCTCTAGCGCTTTATGCATATTCCGCAATTATTCACCGGCACTATTTTTACCCAGCCGCAAGAAAAGCCTCCGCCAGTGTCATTATCAGCCATGAGGAAGTTTCAAATGCTAGCGTCACTGCCCACGCGCACACATAACCACCTGGATAGGGCAACTTGTTAGCGGTTTACGGCGCGCCATGCAACACCGACGAGCTCTGCATTTGCATTGTACACCGCTTTAAAGACGCAAAACAAAACCTTGCTCCGGAAGCGCACGTTACATGCTCCATTGCGGTCTTCAGTGGTGAAGCTTTGAGCACCGCCCGCAAGTCATTTTGAAAATAGTATTTCCGCTGTGCAGGCTCTCTCTTCAGTTGCGCTAGTTGGTCATCCAGGATCTGTGATGAACCAGCGCACAAAGACAACGAAGAAGTGGAAGGAGGTTGTCGTTGACTGAAGTCCTGAACTAACAGGTTTTTGTTATCATTTATTTTATTAATAAATACAGCGATCCCATGTGCCATTTTAGCACGGTGGAGTACAATATGATACATGTTACTGACAGGCAACAAGAAGGCAATATAACGAGCACACAAAGTTCAATACAAAGCAACAACTGAAACCAAATGACTCATGGCAAACAGAAACATTGCAATTGTTGTAATGAGGGTCCCAGATTGAGAAACGAGCAAAAGAGGTTTAGAGAAGGTAGCAAAACAGTGCCATCGTCTAGCTTGTTCCATTCAGTAAAAGTCCTGGGAAAGAGCGCATATTTGATGCAGTTATATTCTGTGGAATAAGGAGTTATTGTCAAGGCGTGTGTTGGTCGCGTATACCATATCCTTCTGAAATTATTCCAGAAGAAACGGGGACAACATATTTATCCAGTTTCTAGTCCAGACCCGTGACGTAGAAAGCTAGGTAAGAGCCATTTTAATTTGAAGACGTGTCAGGAGATACCAGAAAACGGCAAACGGTCGGGCGAGTAGGAAAAATTTTTCTGCGCCATGCGAGAAGGAGAGGCACTAGCCAGCAAAATGTGAACAGTTGCTCATTTTTTCGACACACCCAAAGGTTGCTCAGATGACTGGCCCACAAGAAACACGGCAAGAAAAAACCCCGAACATAAAACAAAAAACATGATCTCATAAGCAAAAAACGATAAAATAGGTAAAAGACCAAAAAGCGACACGGCAGAAAGCCAAAAAGTGCAGTGAAATAAAAGTCAAGGAAACAATTGATGAAGGGCACAAAACATAAAAAAATAACGCAAACGTTTGCATGACTAAATTCTGGAATCGCATAACAGATCTTTTTGTGATAGTAAAACTGGTCCTTCTTATGCACTAGTCCTTCAACACTAGTATCAAGGCTATCTGAGGGATTTCACAAGGGCGTCTGTTTCTATCCATCGCTATTGCTTCACTATTACTCGCTGGCTAGTGCTACTCCTTCTTTTCCCGCAAAAAAAAAAAATCCTACTTGTCACGCCGCTTTCCGACTTTTGGTGTCTTTTGACACGTTTTCAAATCAAAATTGTTCCTACCTAGCTTTATACGTCACGGGTCTTGGCTAGAAACTGTTTAAACAAGTTGTCCCCGTTTCTTCTGGAATAAAAGTTGTTGGTTCAACGCTTACGTCAATGCCACGCTTCTACTGGTGCGTTGTGTTTTTGCGCTGGTTCTTCACAAGGATGGGTAGCTATCACCGAATTTCTCTCAGCCAGCTAGTATCGCCGTGCCAGCCAACCTGTCCGAAAACAGCGGCTGAGTCTGCGCTCCCGAATCCCCACCGGCGCTCCTCGCACGCCTAGATGGCAGAGATGGTCGACAGTTGTGCGCACCCGATGCCGATCTGGTCCCAACCGGTTCTCTCGTTTCTCTCATCCTCTTCCTTCTCGCTACATTTTTCTTTCCGTCAACGCGCCGTGGACGGAGCGAGAAAGAGCAGCGGTGTGGAAAGAAGCGAGCCACGTGGAGGGGGGTAAGAGGGGGAAAGAAAGATGGCGGGCGTCGTCGTCTCTTTAAAAATGCGCGGCTCCTCCCTCGCGTTTTGAAGGGGGCGGAGCGAGCTCGGGAGCCGGCGGGGGAGAGAAGGGGAGGATCCTGCTCGGCTAACAGCCGGAGGCATAAGGAGACATAATTGACAACGGAGCACTGGGAGAGGGAGTGGGACAGTGCAGCCACACTGAACGTGCACGCGCTACAGACAGGGACAAGAGCGAGCTCGGATTATTCCTGTGCGCTGCTCGTTTTGCTCGGCTGTATTTTAGCGGTGTCTTCGTTCGTTGCGACGCCCGGCTGCCTCCCCTTTTGTCTCTTTCTTCCTAAGCGGGGCATTTTGGGCGGTGAGAGCAAGGACTTTGGGCGTTCTTGTTGTTTGCATGAAATAGACAACCAAAAAAGTTCCTTATTATTTCGGTCGCTTTGCTGCCGAAATAGACAAGTAGGTTAACCACTGCTAGAAGCCGATAAAACAAGGAAAAATAAAACGCATGCAGCTATTCAAGCGGCGTCACGGGCGCGATTTTTTGTCCAGCGCGTAGCTTCAGCTGTGCAAGCCAGAACAGATGGCGATAACCCATTAGACTCGCACGCGGCCGTTCCCCGTGCTTCGTGCGCACAAAAGGAGGGCGGCCGGGCGTAATACTCCCTATCATCTTATTCAGATCTCGTCACACTATGCTGCTGATAGTTTTCGGACGCCCGTCGTTTAGTGAAAAAAGAAAATGGCGGCGCCATTTTCTCTCCGCGCTTTATATTTCAGGCACTCCGCCGCCCAGCTCAGGTCAATTGATACATACAGAAAAAATGCAGAAAAGAAAACTTTTACCTACCAAAAATGAGGCGCGAAAAGACAGCTTTAAATAAAAATATCAATGTGAAGCACAAAAAAGAACGTAGGAAACAATACAAATTAAAGCATAGAAAGAATGCACAAATGAAGTAAAAGCGATATGCTAGAGAGGCGAACTAACCAAAACGAACTACGCAGAATGGAAAGCTGCGAGCTTAAGTTGTAAACGAAAACATCCAGAATCGGAGGATATCCAAATTAAGACTGTAAGAATTGAGCAAGTTTCGCATTCTGTGCACAGTGTAGAGGGAGGTGAAAGCGCAAGAACCTAGGTGTTTCTTTGTCGCTGACACGGAAGCGAACACTCGCTAGGAGCGGAGGGCAGAGAATATGACCACGTACAAAAAAAAAATTCTGCCTGCCGCAGGAAAGTAGTTCTGAGAAGCACCGACTCTGGAACGTTTCTTCTTTTTTTAGTACGAGCGCGAGACTAGGTGTTTTTCTATTTATTAGTTAATTTTGTATTTTTGTCTTGTTTCTGCTGTTACGACAATTTGTTGATTTATTTTATTTTATCAGGAACAGTTCCGAGATGAATGCATTTTTACTCATTTAACAGTGGTCGTGCATTTCAGGTGTTCTGAAAGCATACGAACACCCCATTAATGAGGAAATTATTGAAAACATGCCAAACTGCCGAGAAGCACCTTTTCACTTCCTTCTGTAGCCGCCGTGGTGGCTCAGTGGTTATGGCGCTCGGTTGCTCACCCGAAAGACGCGGGTTCGATCCCGGCCGCGGCGGTCGAATTTCGATGGAGGCGAAATTCTAGAGGCAAGTGTACTGTGCCGTGTCAGGGCACGTTCAAGAACCCCAGGTGGTAGAAATTTCCGGAGCCCTTCGCTGCGGCGTCCCTCATAGCCTGAGTCGCTTTGGGACTTTAAACACCCATAAACCATGAACCAAACTTCCTGCTCTTCCCGTAAAAGATGTTAGCGTGAAGGGAGATGCGCCAGTTGCACTCTGTTGCAGTCCCTTTCTCAAAGGAGAGATGGGTTGCCCCTTAATCTACGTGATCCGAAACTCCAGGCTGTTGCTACCAGCCGTCAAGATCCCGTGTAAAGGGCACTTGTTAGAACTATGGTGCTTTCTCTCCACCAGTAGGTGTCCCGACTTGCTCCTCGCGTTCGCACGGCGTTTGTCCTCTTTCTCTCAACACAACAGGACAGAGCGTGAGATTGAGGGCCCCTGCATTCCTTGCACTTCGGAGACCTCCTTCTGTATACACGTATGATGTAACCTGTACTTCGCTAACATGCAGTAAATCGGCTTGGGCAAATGCATCTGGTATACACGCAATACATGCGAAGTTTTGCTCTTCCGCTGTTGTGAAGCCGAATTTCTTTATAAGGGCGTCTAAGCACAGTTACGTGGCTCAGTTCCGCCCAACATGTTTTTCTCCCTTCGCCAACGTCAGCAAAAGAGCAGTTTCGCGACATCAAGCGTGCCAGACTGTACAGACGTAATTCTTCACGAGTTTTAGCCTTTTCGGCGGATTGAAAATACTTAACATTTTCAGACCACACAAGTCCTTTTTGCCGTTGCTTTTGTAAGCAGCCATAAGCCTCGAGCGTACCAGAAGCTTGGAAGAGCGCTAACATCTTCTTAATCCATGAGAAAGCGGACGTCAAAGACTTGAAATCTTGCAGACCAATCAGCTTAGAGTCCGTTGCCCACAGGGTGTTTACTCAGGCAATCGTTAACAGAGTCAGGGCAACCTTAAATTTCTATCAACCAAATGAGTAGACATGCTTTCGTAAAGGCTAGTCTACAATTGACCATATTCGCGTAGTAAATCAGGTGATAGAGAAATCCGCAGAATATAATGATATTCCCTCAGCAGGGCAAGAGGGACAAACAACAGACAGGCGCTGAGTGTTGCATGCAGCGCCTGTCTGTGTCCGTTTCGTGCCGTCCCTGTTGAGCTGTTGAGTCAATGTGAATAGCAACTCGCCCAACACTAGAGGTGATTGACGCCCAGGAAACTATGCGTACCCATCTTCGCCATATCCTGCAAGGGAAGAAGCACTTCCTGCACCGTGTCCACCTAACTCACAGCAACTCTAGTTTTGGCCAGGCAGTGCAGCTCCTGCCCCTCCCTACTATTAATCAGCCACAGAAACTGCTACCTCTGGCCTTTCCTCCATGGACACTCTCTCCTCTAAAGGTGAAGAAGTTTGTTCCAGGTGTGAATGCAAAGAGCCGCATGCCACAGGCAGCGCTTCTGCAAGCTACTCTCGCCTACTTAACCGAGGAATATAGGCAGCACACCCATATCTTCACCGATGGTTCAACTACTAAAGAAACCTTTTCTTGTGGCCTTTATGTGCCCTCAACAGGCCATGCCTATTCTTACCGGCTGCAGCGGAGGACATCCTCTACGACAGCTGAGCTTCACGGCATTAAGGAAGCTGTTTCTTACATCCTGCGCCGAACCGTCGGCCGTTGGGTTATCTTCACCGATTCAAAAGCATCTCTGGAGATCCTGGCCAACCTGCTGAAGAAAACGAATCACCAGCCAGTTTTCATGGACATCGGGTACCTACATCATTTAGCTGTTGCCGCAGGCCACTGCATAACATTTCAGTGGGTACCTGCTCACTGTGGCATTCAGGCTAATGAAAAAGCAGATGAAGCGGCCCGTAAGGGCCATCAACATCGCAGATATATTCGAACTTTTTTCACGAAATTTTATGCGTCCCAAATGGCTAAAAGTTTTGCTTCCGAAGAAACGTATCGGCTTTGGAGTTTGCCGACACATCAGTACCAATTTCATCACTCTATCGACCCACATCTTAGATCAAGACTCTCACCCAGAATTCCTCGACATCCGGAAACACTTTATCATCGACTTCGTCTGAATGCTGCATATACAAATGGCTTGCGATACCGTTTTGGACAAATGAGCAGTCCGCTTTGTGACAACTGTGCCTCGATAGAAACTGGGGAACATATCTTGCTTGAGTGCCCTGCGTATGCTAACGAGCGTGCGTACTATGAACATTGCATGCAGAAGCTCTGCCCAGTGCCCCTAACAATGGACTAAGTTTTAGGTCCCTTAGCCTGCCTTAGGCAACAGAGACTTGCAATGAACTTTCTATTTACATATTTAAAAGACATTGGACATCTCGATAAGCTTTAATTTCACTTGCACGTTACCTCCATGCATTCTTCATGCAGTGAACTTCGTCAGCCCATTTGTCGGATTAAGCACTCCATCATTCCTTAGGTTACGTCAATACTGGCCATTGCATACTTAGTACGCATTTCATGGCCGCATTTTATCTCAGTTTCTTTTACCTCTTCCACACTGCTCTCCTTCTGTCTTTATCTCCCAAATTCCCCTCCCTACTCAGAGTAGCATGCCAGCGATTTTTAAACGCCGGCTAAATTCTCTGTATTTCATTAGAGTCTCTCTCTCTCTCTCCAACATAGCAACTCGCCCAAATTTCTGCTTTGCTCCTTACCCAGAATATAACTGTAGCCTACATATAGCCTTCACTGTTTACGAAAAAGCATTTGAATCAGTCCAAAACCTCAGCAGTCATTCAGTCATTACAGAATCAGTCTGTAGATGAGCCTTGCGTAGAAATACTGGAGGATATCTATAACGGCTCCACAGCCACCATAGTCCTTCAAAGGTAAGCAGTAAAATTCCAGTAAGAAAGGGTGTCAGGCAGGGAGACACGATCTCGCCAATGCTATTTACCGCCAGTTTACATGCAGGAGGTAGTCCGAGGCCTGGATTGCAACAATTGGGGATAAGAATTAATCGAGACTACCTAAGTAATTTGCGATTCGCCAATGACGTTGCCTTGCTAAGTCACATCGTGAGATAAAGTGCAAAGCATGATCAATGAGTTAGGCACAGCAGAATGATGAGTCTAAAAATTAATGGGCAGTAAAAAAAAAATGTGCAGCAGCCTCGGAACGGGACAGCAGTTCTATATAGGCGGTAGAAGTGGTACGGGAAGCGTGTTCGCCAAATGCAGCCGGTACAGCCAGCGATGACAGCGCCGCCCACCGGCAGGTAGCAGCAACCATTAAGGCTCGTTATAAATATTCATTCACAACGACGGCTTGACATCGTTGGGAAGGGGTTTATTTTTGGGATTTATTGCAGCGAACATTAAAGAAAGAATTTCCACTAGACCCGTATGGCATCCGGTTCTTATGTGTTGAAAATGAGGATGGGGTGCCTTTCGATTTAATAATGCTGACAGGCCTCCACTGTATATGGCGCTCCAGAATGGCAGGCTGGCATTTTGACAGTGACGCAAGACCTGCCAGAATTTACTTTCGCGAAAGTATGGAGATGTTTCTGGCCATTCAGAAAGCCGCTGCGGAGCCTCCGGAGTGGCTCTCAAGACTAGAGCCGCTCTGTACGTTGCGTGAATTTTAATTGGACGAAGCCAGATTTATGCTGGCTGACCACAAGTCGTGTGTACATAGTTATTGTCTTTTGTTGATTGTTTGTGTTGTCCAGTTTTTTGTGTCAAAGCCAGGCAATAAAGAAAAAAAAAAAAGTCGCTATGGCGCAGTGGATTAGAGGCACGTGTTGCGTATGGAAGGTCGGCCGTTCGACTCCGCTCTCTGTACTGTAATTTTATAGTTTTTTTTTAATTTCATTTCTTAATTTCCTTCCCTTTTAGGTCGCAAATCGTGATGCTTAGTGCCATATAACGCCGTTTAAGCATTATTTAGGGAATAATTACCCGTTTTAGGTAAACCGTTGTGACAATCGTCAGTCACCGTGATCAATTCATCGTGGTTTCAAGCCTTGTGGCTGTACAGGCTGCAGTTGGCGAATACGCGTACGGGAAAGCGTCTACTTCGGACAGGTATTGACCGCAGATTAGGATAGTTAAATAAATACAAAAATAAGAATATGGCGGAGCGCATTTGGCAGGTTGCCTGAGATGACCGAATGACAGCTTACCAATATTCCTGAAAATAAAAGTATATAACAGCTGTATCGTTCTTTGTGCGAATCTTTGATTAGCAGTCATAAGAAAGAGCAATGCCCTCCTTTCGCAGTTAGAGCTGTAGGCTACGAGTTAAAAGATGCAACACTGACGTCCATTTGGCGGGCCGCAACACAAAGTCAGTGAGTTAGCTTTGTCACTGTCATGTCACGCAAAGATGAAAAGTACCTTTCGCTGTTGATAACGGAAGATAATAAACTTGCGCCACATCTCAGTGCATCAGACAGGCTAGAGGCTACGTATGAGGCATCGCCATCGAAGACAGACATAATGGGGGGTTTGCTGAACCTGCCTGGGGCCTGCCGCGATCTCTAACGCCGTGCATGATGATTATGAACACCGGCGCACACCCTCCATCCCGGGTATACCGAACGCGGCAGCATTTTACACAGCGTATATGGTCCCTGTTTTTGGAATAGTCATGGAAGAAAAATACCATAGACCTTATTCGAACTTCGCTTCAATTATTCCAAGGTATTCGAAAACTTCAGCACATGTTCGATTCGTTTCGAACAATTTTGAAAATGAACTATTTCATTCATTCGAATAATCGGATGGGAGGATATTTCATTCGGTGTTAGGAATTTCGGAATATTCGTGAACCCCTAATATTTTTAAAAGCTGTGGAACATCTTAGCTGAAAATCCGGTGTCCTGCGCATGGTGAGCCAACTCACTTGTTGCCCTTTCTGGACGTGTGCGCCTTACAGAATTTTGATGTGCGGGCGGAGTGAGGGAGTGACGGTGACGTGAGGCCGTATGCCGAGATCGCTGTATTCGACCCGGTCAAGTAAGGCGCGAGTAGGGTCAGGGCAGTACTGATATTCAATACAACAATAAAAAGAAGCTGCAGAAATGTCCGTATAGTTTTAAGAACCGGTAAACGAAGCTTCTCTGTTGCGCCGCCACTGGTTCGAGTCCCACTTCGGGGTTAGAGTATGGTAGTTGTTTTTTACTGCGTTATTGCTATAGCCCTATTTGCCAAGAATAAGCGTGGTCTGCGTGTACGCTCCTGTGCTGTGCGTGCGCCTGTGCACGTGCATATGCATGCGTGTGTAGTCTGCTTCTTTGATCTCCACCCCGGTGGGCCCACATCCGAGCGCTCGCTGGCGAATATGCATCTTCACCCACCTTCACTCCCACCCACCTGCAGCCGATTTAGCCAGTGCGGATTGCTGTGAATTCTTCACGTATGTCGTCACCGCCCAAGCGTTCTACGGACGAGCGCCAACAAGCATAAGCTTCTCGTCTCTGACACCAAGAACACGAAGTGCGACAGCAAGAGGCAGATATAAGCCGCCGCACAGAGAATTCAAGCTCCAGCAGTCCGAGAACCGCGTGACGAAGCTGCCCGCTAGCCATTGGCATTTTTTTTCTTATATATAAGCACAACAATTTCAGCGCATCGATGTAACACCAAAGCATTTCATCGCAACTACATATTACTCCAGAAGCATCTTTATGGGCATTATCATTATCGCTTCTCAGGGAGAGCACGCATTCCCGCATTGCCCCTTTGTGTAATCGATAGTTGTTTTTTTTTCTCGTTAGCATCTCTACCGCTGTCACAAGCCCTCCTTTCCTTGATGGTTTTTGTCGCTTACAACAAGGAATATTCAGATTCTGGAGAAAAAAGAAACTTTATCCCTTTATATGTCATTTTTTTAATACTCTAGGAGTAATAGCTGGCGTTTAACATGTGGGAGAAACACAGGGTTTATCACGGACACTATAATGGAGATCTCCAAATTAATGTGCACAAGCTGGGATTCCGCAACATGTACTGACTTCGCACAGCACGCGCACGTTTTGCGCATTTCCTTTGCCTTTGAAATGCAGTCTCTGCGACCTTGGTCAGCAGCCGATCGCCTCAGCCACTGAGCTATCGTGAGCGGTCTTATTTAGCATTCGCTTTCTCAGACAACGAATAGCTCCGAAAGTAAATCTTGAATAGCGAGGTTAGGTTGTTGCGCCTGTGTTTCACATTGATAGTACATTTATAGCATTCGTTATAGATTACACAACGAAATGTAAGCTATTCTCACTCGGTGCTTTATTAGAGCAGTGCGAACAGTTTGATGAAAAACATACTCAAACATGTGAAAGGGGGAAATCTTAATAAGCACAAGATTTCACACCACTCTGGCTTTCAGTGCTTCATAATTACGGAAAGCTCATTACAGAAACGCCAGTCAGACTTCTTCGTAGACAGAAGACTTCCTTCAGTTTTGATGGCGCATAGACTGGATGCCATTTTCGCAATGCCTGTAGCGAATGCAGCTTGGGTTGGGCAAATGTACGCGCTAGCACATCTTTTTGTCTGAAAGAGAATAGAATGCCGGGTTGGAAAAAAGTAGGGCTGAACCGAGTCCCGAACCTCTTCGAAACAGTTCCTTTCAATCGTTCTGGTTCGATTTCAGTTCCAAGATGGTGAAAAAATATGAGTTCGGTTCGGCTCCTGTTCGGGGCAAAAATATGGGCTCGGTTCCGGTTTCGCGCTCAGGTTCGGTTACTGTTCGACACCCTGATTTTTGACGTGATGCAGCCAAAGTTGGTTTGGCCACAGCACGGAAGCTAACCACATTTTTGAAATTATAAAAAACTAGTATGGATGATGCTTAAGGTGGGCTATACACGCCTCTGAATAATTTAGGAGCCTAAAAATAATAGTTAAAAAGTTAACTATTCAGTATTTGTTCCCCCGCCAGATAGTTAGCACATCTTAGCTGTATTCTCATGTACTGCACGGCTGACAATACTATTCCGAAAAGAAGCTCCCTTTAACTCAAAAAGCGTATTCTCAAACATTGTAGGAAATCTTAGGTGAAACACCCTGTATACGGGAAGCAAGAGCGTGACCGCACTGGGCTGTTTGAATCAGCCGCGCTAGGTGATGAAGTTGCGACGTCATGACTGTATAGATTAGGCCTTTTTTTGGTCGGCAACGCCGACACCAGTTTTTCTGCGACACGGGACCTTTAGTGCTAGCGGGTTAAAACTGTCGAACCAACGGCTGCTCCCGCCGGCGTTGGCAGCCATCCAGGCCTCCCCGAGACGATACGGAGCAAGCCGAGCATCGTACTGCACGCGGTTTTTGCAAAGTTGTGGCCGCTATTCCCGAAGTTCCCTTGCACAGCCTATTAAAGACTTGTTTCTTGTCAAAGAACTTAGTGTAAACTGCAGGTTTCATATTCAAAGGATAATACCATTGCTTCTGACACCCGTGCAATTCAGGTCAAGACTAAACTGAAGTCAAGCTGTCGACTTCGAGAAATGTAATACAGGGACCGCAGTGAGTTGGTGGTTAGCACTGGAAAAATGTAGCGCTCTGCTTAATAGGTAGGCTCGCAATTATCGCAAACGCGTTCAGAGTGGAACGAGGGCAGGAGTCAACACCGAGCAGGTGGTTACCGATATCTTCAAGCAATTTTGTGGAACGGGTGGAACGGCACGTTGATGCAACGGTCGGCGCTCGACATTTTGCCAGCGATGACAAATTGCACACCGTGATATGCGCTGTAAGCTGTTTGAGTGGGCGCACGGATAACAGTCCTTGGTTAGTCAAGCGCGCTCCCTGTTCTTTCACACTTACGCGTAAATATTGTTGAACCAACTTCAAGCAGATAAGCTGGACGAGTAGCCATCAATAAACTCCCCTGGGGAGTTAAGTAAAATCAAGTCCCATTTCGACACGGAATAAAATCAGGCGATGCAGCTTTTGTACCTCGTCAAGCAGCGCAGAAAATTTGATGATAGCATGTGCTGATACATTAGCACGCAGGGGTGCTCATATTAATTCGAAAGTATTATTAGCCCCGTTACAAGTAAAGCCGACGGCGTGTGTGTACTCGCAGATAGTGGAGAAAATCCCAGAATTTGCATGAAAAATAGCCGAGCACCGCCACTTCAGACATACATATCGTTCGTTATATATTTTAGCCACTCGCCAATCTACATGTGGCTTCAGTTTTCGCGACATTCGTACCAAAACTGCGACGAAACCGTTTGTCGTAGAGCGTGCGGGGTGGTTTCATACCATTTCTCGTTGCATATAGACTAAATGCGCTAGCCAAGTTGGAGGCTAGCTTGCGACAGGGATTCGAACCGACAACATATGCACCTTCAGTTGTATGCGTTCTTAGAGTTTCGTATCAAAACTGTGATGAAATCTTTCGTCGTACAGCGTTCCGGATGGTGTCATATGCGCTTGTGTGTGTGTGTGTCTGGTGTGTGTGTGTGTGGATGGGTGGGTGTCAATGCACCCAGGAACAGTAAGGCGTCCGCATTCCCACACGTAAGTAGTCTTAAGTGACCATTATGAAGTTTGCAGCGCTCTGAAATACGGACAACACGAAGGAGACACCACACGTGCTTTCAACTGAATGTTTATAAAAAGATGTACAAAAAGATGCCTAAAATGATGTATAAAAAGATGTACATTAATTGAATAATCATTCAGTTGAAAGTTAGCGCATGTGGTGTCTCTCCTTCACGTTGTCCGTGTTTCCGAGCGCTGCATACTCCATAATGAGCAGCCAACTTGCCCAAATCAGCTACCCTCATATTTAAGCGTCTCCGGCGAATTTTTTTGAGCAGTTAGCACTTGTATTGAAATTGCTTTACTAGCAGATTGGCGTTGGAGAGGAATTCTACTCTATGGATACATCTCATAGGCTTCCCTTTCTTTTTTGATCCAAGGCCGAAAACAGGAGCTGAAAACTTTGCCCGCTCGCTATCTTCATAAAAATCTACGTACGGCACCACGACCGGTTTCACCTCTTGCCGAGGGACCTCTGCACTCACTGCTCTTCTCTTCATTTTCTGCACGCGGCTTTCGCGACCCCTGACACCTGTATTTATATATATGAACGACGTGTATTGTTTAAAGAATAAAAACTGAATTGAATTTAAACTGAAAGCAACCAGGGAATCTGCAAGAAGCCAGCCTGGCCAATTCGTTTTAAAAACTCGACTACATATTGTGAGCGCATAACTTCCTCAGCGCAGATTCAAGGCAGAGGGATGCAATACCTCCTTTCATTAATTTTGAATGCGATGAGTCAACTGGATGGCACCTTTCTTCCACGCGCGGGGCATAACTCCAGTGCACCTGGATCTTATTATATATAAGACAGAATTAGAGTAACTGTCGAAGAAAATAAATGCTCAGGCCTAAAAACAGTAAACAATTATCCTCAGGCAGTTTGCTCGCAAAATACAAGCCATTTAGGTGTTCTCTATCTGGATGAAACTTTCTCCACAGCTTTTGCGAAGTTCCGACTTGCATCCTTCGTTGAAAGAATAAAAAAAATCACCCAATACCTAAAAACTTTAAAACCGTGTCACCTGATCAAACTCGGATCAAAGCGTAGTCTATTCTTGAAAGAAAAATGTTGCATATCACAGGTGCGCCACACGATTTAAATCATATGCCAGCTTTCTGTAGAAAAAAAGTGCTGGTCAGTTGTTGCAAATGTTCAATGTAGTAAAACTTTAAAAGGGTTAAAAATCATCAATAGAGATACCGGCACAGTTCTGAAACGCAATAGGGACATTTATTTGAACACACTGAGTGCAGTAAATTCGGCTTCATGGATAACGAAATAAAATTAATCAACAACATCCACAGAAAAGGCCCGACTAACATCACCGTCAGTTGTCAGGACTTGACAAAATTCATCGGATATTTTCATTGAAAACGTATCTTCTACATCTAGCTTACTCAAACGCTTAAGCAAGTAAGGGCTATGCTGCCTCTGCTATGACCACTTTTAACTGAGCAAGACGACCTTTGTGCTCAGGCAATGAATGATAACTTATGCACATACTGACGTGGTGTGAAAGGAAAGTAGGAAATAGGGTAGCTAAGCCGATACTGGCAATCTCTCGTAGGAGGCAAACGATTTTATTCACATGCGAATAAGCATGCGTATGGGGCGAGCATTATATACAATATTGAATTAGATCAATTGTCGAGGCAAATAAATTAGCGGAAGATAAAGAGATAAGGAAGCACTATATCAGAAGCACTGAATAACCTCTAAAGTACGGAGGTAGGATCAGAAGAGGAAGGAGAAAACACCGCCCGGGAAAAAAGCAGAGGTATATAGTAAGGAACCAAGACAGCAATGCATTAGCAGTTTCAAAAAGATAGTTAAGGAGCAGAAAAAAATTCTATGCTTATCCTTAGCCACACAGGTATTGTTAGAAGCAGTACCAGTAAGTAACTTAAATGGAAGTACTTTAAAAGATGCGGAGCGAAAACAAGCAGGAGAGAGTTACTGGAGGATGGCGGAAATGTCACGCTGGAAAAGCTGTCAACCATGCGTACACTATGCCTCGAGTCTACGGGAAATGTTTCAGGCACGCTGGTAACTTGGGGCCATAATGCGCCAAGGCATGAACGAATGCTAACACATTACTAATTCATAAGAAGGCGACGTCAGGACTGAAATATTATGCTCCAGTTACTTTACTGCTAGCCATTCACAAGATACTCACAAATAAAATAGCTCATAGGATTATAGCATCGCCAGGCTTCAATCAACACTGGAAAAAGAGCGGCTTTCGCAAAGGGTACTCGACAATAGACCATAGAGACGCCTTCAGATAGTAGATGAATCCGATAGAGGACGACTCCCCGCTCCACATATGTACCGCGCGTTATAGACGCCATCAGTTAGACTTCGTTTGCTTACTTATTAATATATTCGTTTGCGTTCTTTAGTTCCCGCAAAAAAAATTCCTGCCTATAGGCAACGATGCCCCTCGTATATAGTCCATACAAAACAAAAACGAAGTAAGGCATGCATCAGATACTATAGCGACCCTAACCTAAATGTTAGACCCTATTGCGCGAGTTAAACTTGAGGTAAATGCGCGATGAATAAGAGACATTTGTGGCAGTCAGAATAAAAAGACGGATGGTTTCTTACACTTTTCCTCAGCACTGCTCAGTCAAGTGCAGAGGCCAGATCAGGACAGCGAAGTGATCCTTCAAAACATCTTTGTAGAAATACATCTTGTAGATTGCTCTGCCCAAGCCCATTTATTCCTCTAGATTTCGACTAGGATGTCATTAATTCGCGTTTGATCCCTCACCCAGTCTGACCTCTGCCTGTCTCTTAACGTTACACCTATCAATTTTCTTTCCAGAGCTCGCTGTGTTAAGTTACGCCCCTTTTCGTTAGCATCCATGTTTCTGCCCCATAGGTGAGTACCGGTAAGATACAGCAGTTATATGCTTTCCTATCAAAGGATATTGGGAAACTTCCAATCATTATCTGAGAGAACCTGCCAAATGCGGTCTACCCCATTCGTATTCTTCTACTTATGTCGCTCTCGTGATCTATATCTTCGGCCACTACCTGCCATATGTAGGCGTATTCCCTTACCACTTCCAGCACCTCGCTACCTTATGTAAACTGGTGTTCTCTTGCGAGACTGTTGAACATTACTTTAGTTTCCTGCATATTACTTCTTAGATCCACCGCTCTGCTATGCGTATCTAACTTATTGATCATATCCTGAGTGACTTAGCAAGGCAACGTCATCATCGAACTGCAGATTGCCAAGGTATTCGCATTACCTTTTCTAATGTGATCACGTTAAAGTTGTTCTTTCTCTCTCGTGAAAGAAATGGCTGCCTTTCCCCTCCAATTTAATATTACGGCGTTCCGCCCGCGCCACTTGGTCACAGCTTCAATATTGAAGAGAATAGAAGAATGCACAGAGTACGGGGTGTTTTACCTTATACTCCCAGCACCTTTCAAAAATTGGCTTTAGTAAGAAGAGAGCTTTTTTCGGCACAGCAGTGTCAGCGGTGTAGTGCATCAGAATACAGCTAAGACTTGCGAACGAGCTAGCTGATTAATTACTGCTAAAGAGATAACTTTTTAATTATCACTACTAGGGTCCTTTTAACAGGCTTTAGCCCACCGTCAGTATTATCCATACCAGCTTTAAGATTCTCTAAAACGCCATTCTCGTCGCCGCTACAGTGAAAGTAATTTTTGGGCCGCTCACGGCCGGAGCCTCATGAGCAGAAAGAGCGCTTGCCACGCCTCCGAGCGCGTGGCACACTTCGGCATGCCTGCCACGTGCTCTTTGCCCACTTGCCGCTGCAAGTCAGGCGCTGCGTAAGGAGCACGCGACAGGCTGCGGTATTTCATTTGGCACATACTAAGTGAATGCACTAGGAGCGGTATTTGTCCTGCAGTGTATGTGGTGAGAATTACGACGATTAAACTCGCTTAGAGGCGTTTAGCGCTGCAAATACCTGCAGCAGAAGAGTGGAAAACAAGCTAAACGACACGTAACTTTGAGTCCAGAGAATGCAAAAGTTTTGGCTAATGGAAGGAAAGTATGCTCCTAAAGTATGCGTGGTGCACGAGCAGAAGTCTAGTGGGCCTATACTTTCAAGGCGACAAGATCAATTTCAAGTTAGCGCCAGGCCCGTCAACCTGGTCACCTGTGCCTGTACTGTGCGTTAACGCAATTTGTTGTAAATTTAAGCCCATGACGTACTCCTGAGAGTCCGACTTACAGGATGGATTCCTCACTGTTGATCTGCGAGGGCACCCGCCTTCCTCTCTGTCCCCTGAAGTCGGTGGAGAGCAGCAACCACAGCCCAAAACGAGGAGTTAGACGGATGCGAGACCGAACCGGAGGGCAATCGTTCCGCGAAAAGTGAGTAGGATAGAGACGGAGCGGGCATTTATTCGCTTGACGATGATGGAACAGCCGAGCGCGCGTCTGTCTCGCAGTTTTCACGCGATCTCAATTAGGGGGCTTCTGTTGGAAAGGGCTCCAGTAGGGCACAGCAGGAGCAAGGCGAGGCGACGCAGTGGTCTAGAATAAGAACAAGTGAGAGAGTTGTGAAGTGACCACAGCGATGGAGCATCAACACTACCATTACAAGAGGATTTTAGCACCCGTGTTGTCTTCTTCCTTCTGTGTGGTGCGATATTCAACTAGCCCAGCGGTTGAACCTTCTTAAGAATATTACTGGGTGACATCGGACATGCCTCTTCCACACATAATTCGCCCTTTTGTTTCTCCTCTGGAAGTGCGCGTACGTTTGCTCGACATGATGTTTGCGTACGTTTGCATCTTGGTACTCGGTCTTTCCTGCGCCGACTTCTGACAACAGTTGCCTGGAAACAACCACAATAAAATCCCCTGTGAAGGCGGCATGTGTCGCTTGTGTCGCACACGCTTGCACAAAAGTTCGCGAGAGGAGCGCTGCTGCGTTACGGCCGCTAGACGAGGTTGCATTCGTGCAGCGTGGCATTGCAGGCGAGGAGGGGCGTTTCGCGCAGGGTAAAGATTGCGAACGCATGCAGACGCTGCGTACGTTTAGCGAGGTGCGGGGCGAAATGGCGTGCAGGTGCGATCGATGACGTCCCGCCTAGCGCACTTGTATCCGGTGCATGTGCGGGAAAAGGGAGGCCGCGGTGCTATTGTTTTCCGTTTTCTCCGGCGCTGACATCGTGTGCACGCGTGCCCGAGGCGCGCGGTAAAAGTGAAAACGACAAAAAAAGAATGAAAAACGGAACGTATCCATAAAGGAAGGAAAACAAGACGCATGCTGGGTACGTCGCGTTTATAGGTATCACTTGGTCAGTTCGAACGCTTTTCTTGTTTCGCTACTCTTGCCGAAACCACGACTGCTCGTACTACGCGTCGTTTCAGGACGCGCAGCAAGCAAAGCAGGTGCGCCAAAGGTGAGTGCTGCACCAAGTCTCACTGGACCTGCCGCTGGGCAGAAAGGAACCGATGGAGCCATGCCGGCTCTAGCGATATGTATAAGTGCTGGCAGGAATAACATATTGTTTTGAAGAAAAAGACGCACTTTACAAAAACCCGTTGGCTTAAAACCAAGATTCTTTCCGAGCTTTATCGAAAAGACGTTATTAGAACCAAAGACGAGCAGAAGGCATATCAGATACCCTCCCAAGCAAAACGAGGAAGCGCGCTCTTCTATTCATTCATTCATTCATTCATTCATTCATTCATTCATTCATTCATTCATTCATTCATTCATTCATTCATTCATTCATTCATTCATTTCTGATATCCTCAGGGCCCGGTTGGGGCGTTACAGAGGGGAGTGGAATACATAACATAACATGAATAAGAGAAAATCCCCGACACACAAATAGCGATGTGAGTCGAGAAATGTTAAACAGTGCAAAAATGATTTAATAGGAACACCAAAATATAACGGCAAGAATCCAAGAATACAAGTAAGAATACGACGGTAGGAATCTAAAAATAATATTAAATACAGCGTATACTCTAAGTTAGGGACACCACAATGGGCTGCTAAAGCATTTTTGAACAAGGTAACATCTCTAATAGACAGAAGAGCGCCGGGAAGGTGGTTCAACTCCTTTATTGAACGCGGGACGAATGAATTGTGAAAGGCATTTGTCCGGCATGCAAAAGATCCAATTTTATGACCATGGTCCACGCGACGTAACGTATAAGAGGGCCTCAGGAGCAAAGAAGTCATGAAGTGTATCGAGATAGTACATTTTATGTAGCAGACAAAGTCGAAGTATCTGACGACACAGTGAGAGCGGTGGCAGGTGTAACGTGTTTTTCATGTTAGCTGTGCTGGTAGTACGATGGTAATTACTGAGTATGTAACGAGCAGACCGATTCTGAATAGCTTCGATGGTTGTTACTAGAAAATCAAGGCCGGGGTCGTCTCCAAAAGCAGCATACTCAAGCTTGGGAAATTACGTTTGAAATAGCCTAGAGAATGATGAGTGTTGCTAGTTATATAGTTTGTTGTGCTGTTCCCATGATAACTGCGATGAGAAGAAGACGCACAGGTATTTGTAAGATGTTACCTGTTCCAGCGGGGAATTCTGTAGGATATAAGATGAAACAGTTAGAAATACGTGCATTAGTTTGTACTTGTCAGAGTTAGTAGTAATTAGCCAATCCTGACACCATGCAGTTAGTGAGTTAAGGTCTGATTACAGAATCCTTTCATCATCAGGATTGGTTATTTCGCCATAAATTACACAGTCATCTGCAAAAAGGCAAGCGCGAGATAGAATTTTGGTGGGTAAGTCATTAGTTAGTTAGTTATATTGATTTTAATGGCGCAAAAGCAACTGAGGCTATGATGCGCCAAACACAAGGTTAGAGTTTTTGCTAAAGGTGAAGCTTTCTATACTTAGAGTTTGCTTAAATGCTGGCTTCCTTGAGAAACCTAAAAATACATGAGATGTCAACCAGTGCTCGATCACCTAAAAGTAACATGGGGTGTAATGGGATGCTTTCCCTGTAAAATGTTGTAAAATATTTCTTTCATAGTTCTTCTAGTTTTATACATGAAATTAAAATGTGGTTCACTGTGAGTTCAGCACCACACATTTCACAGAGAGGTTTGTTTTGTTTGGTTAGCAGAAAGTTGTGCGTGAGGTGGGTGTGTCCAATGCGGAGCCGACATAAAATAACTTCGGTAAAACGTTCTTGATGCCTACATGATTGCCATTCCCCTAAAATGGGCTTAACAGAATGTAATTTGTTGTTTGCGTGCTCTTCCCATGCTGCCTGCCACTTATTTCTGAGTTTACTGTAGATAAACTTTAAGCAATCCCTGTGCGGTATGTTCACTTGCTTTATTTGGCCATTCCGGGCTTGTGCAGCGCATACATCTGCTTTCTCATTGCCTACAATTCCAACAAGGCTAGGAACCCAGCAGAATTTAATGTTATGCTTTTGTTTTGTGATTTTAACTATGTTATGTATGATGTTTCCTATTATGGGTTCAGTAGCATTCCTGGAGTGCAGTGCTTTGAGCATACTGAGGGAATCGGTGTAAATGATGCTATTTTTGATGTTCTCTCTTAGTATTTTTTCTACAGCTACGAAGATGGCATAACACTCAGCAGTAAAAACTGATGCGCATTCTGGTAGTCGCATTATCTGTTTATTTTTTTCTTGGATTACTGCACTTCCAACATGACTTTCTGTTTTTGAGCCATCGGTATAAAATTCAATGTAGGTGTCATACTTTTCTTGTAGTGCAAAGAATTCCTGTAAAATGTACTCGTTTGGCGTTTGCTTTTTGTCTAAATGTGTCATTGTGAAGTCACATACTGAAGGCAGGCTGTACCATGGTGGCAAATATTCATTCCTTTGTGCAATATTTGGTAGGGCATCTAGCACTGTTAGCTCTTCGCATTTATCTTCAAAGCGCAGTAGTAATGGTCTGATAGAGTGTGGTTTGTTGATGAATAATCTTTTAGATGGGCACCTGGTGACAATTGGATGGCAGAGATGTTTCGGAAGAGAACGGATATTTAGGACATATGTGCATGTAAGGGCAATTCTTCGATCCTCAAGAGCGGCTTCATTAGTTTCAACGTAAAGGCTAACTACTGGTGATGTTCTGTATGCTCCAGATGATAGGCGCAGACCAAGATTATGAATGGGGTCTAATCTTTTTAAGTAGGATGCTCTTGCCGAACCATATACTATGCACCCGTAGTCCAGCTTGGAGCGCACCAGAGAGCGATATATTTGTAAAAGGCTTGCTCTATCGGACCCCCACCGCTTCCGTGAGAGCACTTTTAAGACATTGAGGGCTTGAGAAGCTTTCTTTTTAAGGTTGTTAATGTGTGGTAGAAATGTGAGTTTCTTGCCGAAAGTTACGCCTAAAAATTTGTGTTCTTGTTTAATTGGGAGCGCAGTGTGATTCAGGTATAGATTGGGATCGACCTGTAGGCCTCGTCGCAATGAAAAAAGAACAGCTACCGTTTTTGAGGAGAAAATTTAAATCCATTTCTGTCTGCCCAAGCACCTAGTTTATTTAGTGTGATTTGTATTTGTCTCTCACAGGTTGATATGCTGGAGGATGTGCATGCTATTTGTAGGTCATCTACATAAACTGAATACATTATGGACTTGGGTATTGCTTTAGCTAAGGAATTCATTTTTACTATGAAGAGTGTCGTGCTTAGAATGCACCCCTGGGGTACGCCGTTCTCTTGGGTGAAAGTCATGCAGAGAGTTGCTCCTTGGCGGACTCGGAATGTGCGGTTAGCCAGGAAGTCATTCAAGCAGTTCAACATCCTGCCGCGGATACCTAGCTCCGCTAGGTCACGGAGGATGCCGAACTTCTACGTGGTATCGTAGGCCTTCTCCAAGTCGAAGAAGACCCCAATACAGTGCTGCTTGTGGATGAACGCTTCCCGGATGGTGTTTTCTAGGCGGACAAGGTGATCTGTGGTCGAGCATGCTTTCTTAAACCCACATTGGTGTGTATCTAATAGTTGCCGAGAGTCAAGTATGAAGGTCAATCTAATGTTTATTACACTTTCGAAAGATTTAGCAATGCAGCTGGTGAGGGCTATTGGTCTGTAACTGCTAGGACTTGTTGGTGGTTTTCCGGGTTTGAGAAAAGGTATTATGACTGTTTTTTTCCACTCGTCAGGTATATTTCCAGTTATCCAGATTTTATTAAAGAATTTTAACAGTGCCTCTACAGCAGCCTCGGAGAGATGTGCAAGCATAGCGTAATGCACGTTGTCTGGTCCTGGTGCTGTCTTTTTTCCAGAAGTTAGTACCTTATTTAATTCTTGTAGTGTCGGAGGCTGGTTGTAATCCTCATGTACACCTGCTCCAGATGGGAATTTTTGTTTTTCAGCTATTGCTTTGTGTTTCTGAAATGTGTTTGTGTAATTGGATGAGCTTGAGATCTCAGCAAAATGCTCGCCCAATATGTTGGCCTGTTCTTCTAAAGATGTTTGTGTCCCGGGTGCTGTCAAGAGAGGAAGTGTGAAAGGGGTATGGTCACCAGTAAATTTACGAACATTTTCCCACATTTTCTTTGATGTTGTTGAGCTGTTTATTGAGGAGACATATTTCTGCCAAGAGGTTTTTTTTTTGCATTTCTTCGGACATACCGCGCTCTGGCTTTTGCCTTCTTAAAGGTAAGTAAGTTCTCTGCAGTGGGATATCGACGCAGAGCGCTCCAGGCTTTGTTTTGTTGTTTTTTTGCTAATGTGCATTCTTGTGTCCACCACACTTTGTGTTTCTTTTGTGCAAGTCCTGTTGTTTGTGGTATAGCGAGTGTTGCGGCCGATATTATGCATTCAGTAAACTTCTCATTAATTTCATCTGTGCTAAGGTGGTCACAAAATTCCTTTTCCAGAGTGGCACTTTTTGTAAAAAGTGGCCAGTCGGCGAGCTGAATTTTCCAGCGCCGTGGCCTTGTGGGGATGATTGGAGTGGACGATGAGAGCCTGATGAGGGTAGGTAAGTGATCGCTGCCCATGGGGTCATTTAAAACATCCCATTTAAAATCGTTAAAAAGTAATGGTGATGCGAAGGCTAAATCGAGAGAGCTCATTTTTGCTGAGCTTGGACAGCAATATGTGGCTTTTCCCGTATTTAAAAGACAGACATTATTCGAAAGTATAAAATCTTCGATTGTTTGGCCTCTAGAGTCACAGCGTTCGCTTCCCCAAAACGGAGAGTGAGCGTTAAAATCGCCAACTACCAGAAATGGCTCCGGCAGTTCATCGATCAGGCCTTCTAGATCTTGGCATGTTAATGTGATGTGTGGGGGAAGATATACAGAACATATTGTTATGGTTTTGTAGCTGATGACGCTAACCGCAACCGCCTCAAGTTTTGTTTTCAGTTTGATTTCTTGAGCCGCGACGCCGCTTTGGATGATTATTGCGACGCCTCCCGAGAGTCTACTTGCATGTTCGCGATCACGCCTAAAAGTTGTATAATGCTTTAATATATTTGAATGTTGTGGACCAAGATTGGTCTCCTGGAGACATAGAGCTAGAGGCATCACTGACCCTAGAATATGAGTTATATCACTGTAGTTCCTCAACATTCCTCTACAGTTTCTTTGAACCACAAATGTCATGTTTGTTTTTTTTGGGTGGGAATGGAACGGAAGAAATTTACTGTTCTGGGCCCGTTACAGGGGTTCTATCTTTTCTTCGCTCGTGAGAGCCGGCCCGCCGCTGCAAAGCGGGCGGAGTGGTAGTTGTATCCATCACCTCACCAGAGGTGCTGGAGGACCGCGAAGCCGCGGATGTGTTGGTGTCGGGCCTCCCCCGACGGGGGGAAGTCCTGCGGGATGCTGACCCGTGGGCCGGCACTCCCTGGCTTGGAGTTGGCAGAGCAGCCTTCGCTGTCTCTGCCTGGGGCATTGATGGCACTGCCACAGGCGCGGTGGGAGTGGCCGCGGCAGATGCCGGAGTGCTGCGTAGTGCACCGCCCCTGCGCGCCACGTCAGCATAGTTTGGTTTGGCTGTGAAAGAGAATGTATTTGTCCGTGCGAAACGCCTTCTGGCTTCTTTGAATGAAATGTTTACTTTGGTCTTAATGGTGATGATTTCTTTCTCCTTTTTCCAGGTCGGACACACCCTGGAGTACGCAGCGTGGTCGCCTTCGCAGTTAGCGCAGCGTGGAGCTGCGTCGCATTCCTCAGAATGGTGGTCCTTTGACGCGCATTTCGCGCAAGTTTTGCGGCCGCGGCAACTCTGTGAGCCGTGGCCAAACCTCTGACAGTTAAAGCACCTTCGGGGGTTAGGGATGTAGTGCCTTACATTTACTTTAAGGTATCCAACGTCGATTGTTTCAGGCAATGTGCATGTGTTGAAAGTCAGAACCAGATGTTTGGTATCTACTTCTTTGTTGTCCTTGCGGATCTTGATTCGATATACATCAATGACATTTTGCTCGGAAAGCCCTTCCAGCATTTCTTTCTCGGTAAGGTGTAGAAAATCATTTTCTGAGATGACGCCACGGACAGTATTGAGTGATCGGTGTGCAGTGATGGAGACAGGTGTGTCCCCAATAGACACTATGTTACAGAGTTTGGTGGTTTGGACATTTTCTCGGAGTTCCAGCAATAAATCGCCACTGGTCATTTTGGATACTTTTTAGCCGGGGCCCAAAGCTTCTGTTAAGCATTTCGATACCATGAAGGGGGATAGAATTCTGGCCTGTTTATCTTGAACTTCACTGTGGACGACATGGAATTTGGCAAATGTTGGTTTCTTTTTGGAAAAAAAGTTCTCTGCTTCGTTCCGCACTCTTTTAAGAGAGCGATCAGGTTTTGAAAGGGGGGGAGCCATAAAAAATTGATGTTTTTCGGTCATGGTGCCAGCCACCGACCATGGAGTCCAACAAGGGGACGCGACAGGAACTTGCAAGCAAGTCCTGTCCACGCCAGCTGTACACCTTAACTATAACCTAATATGACTCAACTCAGGGTAGTTGGTCACACACGGTTAACCCTCGCCGCCAGGAAAGAGAGGAAAAAAAACAGAAGAGAGGAGGATACAGGAAAGTTGTTAGAAAGGAAATAGGAAAGTGAAAGATAGAGGGGCAGACAGGAAAAGGCGACTGCCGATTTCCTCCGGTTGGGTCAGGCCGGAGGTGCCCTCTACAGGAAGCTGGGGCCAAAGTGGTGTGTTGCCTCCGCCGAGGGGCCTTAAGGGTCCAAACGCTCGGCATCGGCTCAACCACCAGGATCCCCTTTTCCCCGGACACGGCGATGCCACGCACGGCTAAGCGCGGATGCTCGGGTCCGTGGTGACGCATTGTTCACCATCATCCCCCTGCGGGGATGTCCCTGCGGATGCTCGGGTTAACCCTGTGGTGTCGCCGCTCACCAACGTCTGCATGCTGCAGACGCCTCCCTGCGGGGAGGTAAGTCATTGATATAGATTCTGGTCGCCCAGGCGGTCGAAATGCTCGGCCTGTAAATTATGGTCGATTAAAAAAGTCTTTTACTACTACTACTACTAGATTAGAAAGAGTAAAGGAGCAAGAACAGAGCCTTGTGACACGCCAGAACAAATGAGGATACAGTTGGAGTCGTTTTCGTTAACGTTTACGTATTGGGGGGCGATTAGTAAGAAAACTTCTCAACCATGCAATAGCATTAGGATCCAGATTAAGTTTGTTTAATTCAAAGAGCAGTAGACTGTGTGATACCTTGTCAAAAACCTTAGAAAAATCTAAAAATTTACAGTTGACAACGCCGCCGCGGTCGAGGATGCTGTGAATAAAGTGAGTGAATGATGCCAGCTCGTTTCACACGAGTAATGCTTTCGGAAGCTATGTTGTGAACTGTCGAAGAAAGAATGACAATCAAGATGAGTAGCGATTCGGGATTGTATGATATGCTCATGGATTTTGCACGGGACACTTGCAAATGAAATGGGGCGATAGTTACAGCATGCTTGTCACCATGTTTATGCATCGGAACCACCTTCCTGACAGTCCAGTCATCAGGTACCAAGCCCGTGGATAAAGATTGCTTGAAAATTTTGTCATAATGATAGATGAGTAAAATTTGGTGTTTTTAAGAATTTTTTCAAGGAAATTGATGCCGTCAGGACCAGAGGTAGAAGATAGCTTCAGGCAGTCAATAATCTTTTCCACACCAGCTGGATTGACAGTAATAGGAGGAATTGGTGACGAATATGTGTTTCTTCTCGTCTTTTATTGAGCACTAAACACTCAAATGCGTCTCGCCAGTGTAAAGTTTTTGTACATTGTTTTACTTTTTTAATTCGAAAGTCCTGGTATCCCATGGTATTTAATTTCACTCGAAATTTTGCCATGGATATATGATGATTATCTATGTAGGTATGAGATTACCTTGAAGCATACGTAACTAACTCGCTGCCGAGTACGAGCTGCAGGGAGTGCTACGAAATCTTTCCGTGTCACAGCTCGCTAACTATCAATCAGTCAATCTTACTTCCGCATTCAAAGTGCAGCTCAAAAGGGTGAGTGAAGAAAATTAGGGGGCACCTAAGCAATTCTTAAGATGCGTAAATGCGAGATCATTTATACTTGTCACTGAGTTGTAGCAGTGGACTTTGGGGAGTGAACGTTGTTTCGCTTCATCAGCTCTCTTCGCACATTTCGCTGCGTTGCGGTTTTCCCGCACTTCGACTGCACTGAACTGCTACCTCGGGCCACGCTTTGCTGTCTCGCCTGATGATGCAGACGCGGGAAATTCAACTTCGGATGATAAAGACCCTATAAGCTGCATTTACATGAATACGACGACGGTGGGCATCGTAGCGTATCTCGCGGAGCCCATACATATGTGTATTACCACATCGTCTATCGGGAAGGTGACTGTATGCCCAGTGCAGGCAAGGGAGGGGTCAAGCCGTCCCCTTCTTGAGCGCAGTCTGCTTTGTTATGCAGTTAAGAAGGTATTGTAAAGCCGATGCAGGGAGGAGAAGAGGTGCTTCCAAACCTATTCCCTTTCATGGGGGCAATCGAATAGCCGTTCTCGACCTACACTTGCCTTGTGATGGCCTATTGCTTCAGGAGGGGTGATGACGCCCTTCGCTGGCCGCGTCTCTTCACCCCCCCCCCCCCCCCCCCCCCGCACCCCCCCTGTGTGGGGTAGTCTGCTTTGTTTTCCAGCTGAGAGGGTATTGTAAAGCACCCCAGGGAGGAGGGGGAGCCTCCAAACCTGTTTCCATTCACCGCAAAAGACCACTTCCTTACTCGATCCACCCCTCCCTTGTTATGGATGTCAAAGCATAAATCTGGACTAGCTGGTTCTGATTCATGTTAAACGTAAGACTAGCGCTTCATCCTTCGCAGGCGGCTTTTCTGCCACCCCCATCTTGAGCGCAGTCTGCTTTGTTATCCAGCTGATAGGGAATTGTACAGCACCCCAGGTAGGTGGAGGGGCGCCTCCAAACCTGCTTTCATTCACCGCGAAAGTGGACTTTAATTTCTCAGTTTACCCCTGCCTTGTTATGACCTATTGCTCAAGGAGAGGTGACGATGTCATTCTCTGGCCGCGTCTCTGCCACGAGTCCCTGCCACTGCTTTCTGGTGGCGGCGAGGTTTTCGCTCAAAAAGGCAAGTAACGCCCTCGCATTAAAAGGCGCTTCATTGCGGCTTGTCTGAGCTGCAGCCACCCATCAGCAGTGACGTACGATACGTTTCTACATCAGTGCAGTGAGTAGCTTGATTCTTTGTGATAACAAAACTAAATCGACAACATACGGAGGATATAGATATACATAATCAGAAATACGGAAAGTAGGCAACAAAATTGAGATGATAAGCCAATACTTTGCGTATTGGCAGAGGCAGACGATCGCTAAATGAACATTTCAGTAATACATTTGTGAGTTAGCAGGACAATATCACTTTGTTGTGCATCACAGTGATTTATTATGGTTTGTAACGAACGCTGAGTCGCCATTGGACTGTTGTAAGCTTTTTGATTGCTTTATTCGTTTATTTATTTATCACATAATGTTGGCTCACTTTGAGGCTGTGACAAGATCGAGCCCATATGAGATTGAAGCAGCACAAAAAAAAAATAAACAGCAGAAAAGAAGCACAGTTAATCGCACACAGTGGCAACGTTGCCTTTCAGAATTTTCAAAGTATCTTGTCAAGTGCGACGCGAATGTTTCTGGTAACCTCTGGCTTACAATTTCAGAAGGCAACATATTCCACTCTAGGATCACATGCGGGAAAAAAGAAGATTTGGAATATATCACCGAGGAATCTGTATCCGGCTAAATGTTTGGCATCGTTTGTTCTTACTACGCGGGTACTCGTCTCAAGAAGATATCTAGTGAGATAAAGCTTTGTGCCGTCATTCAAGAACAGGAAAGCAAATTTAAGCCGCAGAAATCTGGTTCATGTGTTGACCATACGGAGGCAGGCTTTTTACAGAAGTAGTGCGGTCGATTCATGATGGCTGTATTCACTGAAGGTAAATCTGACAGCTTTTCGCTGCATCCTGTCTAATCTATCGATATAGTGTTTGATGTAGGCGCCCAGCTAAATATACCGCGTTCTAGCACACAACAGAGGAGTGAACTGAACGCCAAAATTTTTGTTTTTGATGAGGCGAGTCGAAGGCAACGTCTTATCGCGTAATGAGCGGAATGTGCCTTTGTTGTAACGTGTGTGTTCCAACGTAATTCCGAGGCAATGATCACTCCAATGTACTTGAACTGTTCTACTGTGATTAATGTTTTTTTTTCAGCATGAAATGTTTTCAGCTCCCGTTGTCGGAAGTATGGTGACGTCACGCCGAGACCGAGAGCCAACATCCGGGCACTGAATTCCACTCATCCGGCCACTGAAACGAGAGCACCCCGGCATCGTACGAGATTTAACGAGACTCTCTAAGCCCTTCTACAGGACCGGCATACAAGCGCCCGTAGCTTCGCGCCGAACGGGTGGTGGCGTTCCTCCCTTCGCGTACGGTGCGGTTCGGGTGTCCACCGAGATGACAGAGAATTACTGCGTAATTTCCTTCCCTCAAAAAGCGTCGCGTTCAAAGGGCAAGGCATCGCGCCGAACGGGTGGTGGCGTTCCGTGAACTGCCTGGCAGCGCTAGAACACGCTGTCGCATTCCGTTGCTAAAGGCGAATCTTAAGTGTCAATAATTAGCAGTTAATTAGTATTTAGTCATCAGTCAGTAATTAATCATCAATTAGTAATTTCTTATTATTTCGTCATCAATTATGTGTGACGTAATGCAGTGGTGACGTCACCAGTGTCACATAGGCAAAGTGGTGCGGAAAACGCTTTCCCCTTTACGAACTTTAGACAGTTTGAAAACGCGCTGCATATACATTCTGGTCAGGCCTGCGTCTCGTCGTGTCCGCGTACGCTTCATGTTATGCCCGTAAACATTTCATGCTTACTCTACTCTCGGTTACGGGAGAGGCAGAGATTTTTTTGTTCAACTTGGTAAGTGGAATTCATTGGATGTTTCTAAAACTCATGGCGGCAGTATTTTCTAGGTACAGGACCATCTGCCATTTGTCATATCATATTGCGCCTACTGCAGGGAGTTATTTCAGCTATTGGGTCGGTCGGGCTGTTAATTTCTGTGAAGAGAACGCAGTCGCTCCAGAAAATGGTGCTGTTGCGTCGATATTCTTGCTAAGATCATTAATATAAGAACGAAAAGAACTAGGGCAAGCACCGTACCTTGGGCCCCCTAGATATCGCTTCCGTCGAATCAGACTGGAAGTTTAAAAAATGGGCATACTGACGTCGACCAACTAAGTAAACTTCTAACCAACCGGCGATTATACACGAAAGCCAACTAACTTATAGTGCACTGCAGAATGACCTACTCGGTCGAACGCTTTTCATACATCGAGGAGTACCATATCTGTTCCCCCTCCCCTTTATCGATAATCATAGCTAGGATTCTAGCAATTTCGTTTTAGTAGATGATTCTTCCCAGGAACAACGTTGAATGGAAATAATTATTTTCTTGCTGTTTAACAAGCATCGTAATGTGATCCAAAATTTAATGTTCTAGGATTTAACACGCCGTACAAGTAAGCAAAATAGGGCGATGTTTGAAAGCCTTGATAGGATCTCCTGATTTATCTACCCGAATCACCGTCGATATCTTTCATATTCAGGGTAGTTGCGCAGTCTCCAGCGATTTGTTGCAAATACCCAGCAAGTATTTTGATATACATTCAGCGCATCGCTTGCGAGCTGTATCTGGCATTTTTCCGGTCTCGTCATTTCTTCGTATCAATACTGATTAGCAAGGCAAATATTCCTGCTTCAGTTACTGTTATTTCTCCGAGTATATTGCCGTTGCAGCTAATCTCATATTCTAACATATGGATGGTGCCATCATCAAGCGTAAACATAGATTCAAAGTAATCACTAAAAATAGGGCGTTTAATGCTACGTTCCGAGGAGATCTAGTGTTTCTAGTCCTCGAGTTTAGATACCGCCAGAATTTATGAGGAACCATTTTGATAAAGTTAGTTAAAGTGCGATTCATGTATTCCTGCTTGACCGGTTTCACAGCTTGAGTGCCTAAGAATGGCTGCGGATTTTCACAGCGGGAGTTTGTCATCATCAGCCTGATTACGACCACTGCAGGGCAAAGGCCTCTTCCATGTCTCTCCTATTAACCCAATCCTGTGCCAGCTGCTGCCACCGTATCCCCGCAAACGTGTTAGTCGCATCGCCCACATATCATTCTCCCGCCCAGTACTACGCTTGCTTTCTTTTGGAATCCACTCCATCCCTTTTATTGACCATCGATTATATTGCTATCCCTGCCCAAGCCCATTTATTCCTCTTGATTTAGACTAGGATGTTTATCAGCCCGCCTTTGTTCCCTTACCTTCTCAGCCCTCTTCCTGTCTCTTAACGTTAAATCTAACATTTTTCTTTCCATAGCTGGCTGCGTTAACTTAAGCTGAACCCTTTTCGTTAGCTTCCACATTTGTTCCCCACAGGTGAGTACCAGTGAGATCTTTTGTATACTTCTCTCTTGAGGGATACTGGTAAACTGCCATTCACGATCTGAGAGAACCTATGAAATGTGCTATGCCCAATTCTTGTTCTTCTACTTATGTCGCTCTCGTGATTCGAATCTGCGATGACTACCTGCCCTAAGCAGCCTTATTC
Source organism: Amblyomma mixtum (assembly GCF_055824585.1). Lineage (NCBI taxonomy): Eukaryota > Metazoa > Arthropoda > Arachnida > Ixodida > Ixodidae > Amblyomma > Amblyomma mixtum. The sequence continues at coordinate 371,143,758 of NC_143014.1, read as the reverse complement.
CTTTACCACACCCAGAACCTGGCTACCAATTGTAAACTGCTGTTCTCTTCCTAGACTCTTGAACACTACTTTGGTTTTCTGCATATTAGTTTTTATACCCACAGTATTGCTTTCCGTGTCTAACTCATTGACCATGCTTTACAGTTCATCTCCTGAGTGACTGAGCAAGGAAATGTCATCATTGAATCGCAGATTACATAGGTAACTCTTATCGCCAATCACCCCATTCCAGGCATCTGAATACCTCCTGTAAAACGGCATTGGCAAGATATTATCTTCATGCCTGACACTCTTCCTAATAAGAATTTTATTGCTGACTTTGAGGAATACTGTAGTAGCTTTGCAGTCGTTATAGATACCTAACAATATTTAAAAAAAAGTCTCTTGAACACTCTGATCCTGCAATGCTTGCATGACTGCTGAGGTTTCAACTGAGTCAAATGCTTTCTCGTAATTTATAAAGGCTCTAAAAGAGCTTGGTTATACTCAGCGATTTCCCTATCAGCTGACTGATTGTGTGAATATGGTCTCTTGTTCCGAAGTGTTCCGAGTCCTGGCCTTGGAATACTTCCTGTAGACAGTCTGCTTTTTAGTTTTCTAAATCTAGCTATTTTGCGCTTAAGTTGCACATTCTTTCTTGTTATACATGGCGTCGTTCGGTGCACTGGCTTGGTTTTCTGTGGGAGATACTAGATAGGCAGTCTTGTGCGGACAGTTCCCAACGTCTGCCATAATTTTTCTGTAGTTGTAGGAACTTGAGAACAAGAACTCAAGTTTTGACCTTACAGTTCAAGATGGTCAATAATGCTGACATCCTCGGCTGTGGACCAATTAAAAATCCATGCTTTGCGTCTGTGAACAGAAGTCGGTGTGCCTAATGGCAGGACGCATGACGTAGCCTTGTGATCTGAACCAACACTTACTACTGCGCATGAAGAATGAGAAAACTGAACTATGTCGCTAATAAGCTTATGGGAAAGAGGCGGTAACGAAGTAACAGGACATGACAAAACGACAAAACTGCATGCGTCAGAACAGCGCACAAAAAACGGCACAGCGAAAAAATAGCATGGCGACATAACAGCACGCGTCAAAAGAGCAAACCGGAAAAAACAGCTCGCTCTGAAAACAGCACGACGGTAAAACAGTGCAGCGCAGTATCGGCGCAGCGCTGCGGAAGGGGTGCGCTGTTTTGACGGGTGCTGTTTGGTCGTGGGCGGTTCTTTCATGGTGCTGGTGGAGAGTAATGCTAGTTGTTTTCGTCACATGCGTTGGTTCACGGATTACGTGCATGAGAGCGAAGTTAAAAGATATATCAGGCAGCTCTTTCGAGCTGTGTATGTCTGCTTTACCATGGTGGAGGGATTGCCAATTCCCAGCGATGGGACCAACTTAACTGGCTGATAACGAAAGCAGCACTTTCTCAAAGGTTTTTATTTAGATGACGTAAATCTCAAGCATATTTCAAGTGCCTGTAGAACACTCTTGCAAGTGCAAACTAATAAAAAAACATACATAAATTACGCCTTAATAGTGCTGTGTCTATGGAAAAATAGCGCTGTGTGCTCCAAGAACGAAGCATCGTCAACGGCGGCCAAGGCTCTTTTATGCGTAGCATATTGCAATCACTCAGTTCAGCCCTTGGGCGCGGCCGGGCAGCCACCAAACCACGTGACGTAACGTCACCAAACCACGCGAAAAAAAGAAAAAAGAGAGAAAAAGGAAGAAAACAACAAAAAAAGCGGCTGAGCATGGTGGCGGTTGCCACCGCCCCGTTCCAAAGGGGGCGCTCCCATCCATCCATCCATCCATCCATCCATCCATCCATCCATCCATCCATCCATCCATCCATCCATCCATCCATCCATCCATCCATCCATCCATCCATCCATCCGTCCATCCGTCCATCCGTCCATCCATCCATCCGTCCGTCCGTCCGTCCGTCCGTCCGTCCGTCCGTCCGTCCGTCCGTCCGTCCGTCCGTCCGTCCGTCCGTCCGTCCGTCTATCCGTCCATCTATCCGTCCATCTATCCGTCCATCTATCCGTCCATCTATCCGTCCATCCATCCGTCCATCCGTCCATCCGTCCATCCGTCCGTCCGTCCGTCCGTCCGTCCGTCCGTCCGTCCGTCCGTCCGTCCATCCATCCATCCATCCATCCATCCATACTTCACGGAGGAAAAGCTGCTGAGAAAATTGAGTGCCGCCAAGCAATACCTCGCGCAAAAAGACCGCGCAATATGCAACGCATTCTTGGCTTAACCAAGCTAAGCCTGGGCATCTTCTTTGCATACTCGCTGCAGTGGATTTGCGCCACACCAGAACACAGTGACATAGATGGGAATTTAAAAAATGCATAATGCAGCGCACGTTTTATTGCAGTTGGAATTAAATGGTGACAATGATTAAAGGTAGATGACGTGATTAATCCACAACTTGTCTCCTGGAAAGATGACGCGAAGTGATACGACACATTCTTCTACGGGTACTGCGTACGGATCTGAAACAACCGCTTTGATAACATCACCTAACGAGGCGCGGGCACGAAATAGGACGCTTTTTCTTCTAGATTCATTCAAAATCAGGGAAGTTTTTTTGCACCAAGTTTGGAGTTGGGGGTTGGACTCCCGCTGCCGGCCGGATACCCATCGATTTTCTCAAAATAGGTAGAATCTATGCCCCGGCCTGGCTCTCGGCTTCATATTTCATTTCATTTCATTTATTGGTTTTGTTTGGCCGGTACAGAGACTGCAAACAAGGGAGAGCTAGCTAAAGGCGCCTAGTAGCGCCTGACAGAGGCCTGCCCTCCCCATGTAGCAAAAAAACAAATATAGTCGCATATACCTCAAGAACGAAGCGGCAGATGCCCCTCAAAGGAGGCCTTTCAACCGATGGCTTCCACCGGTGTTCATGGCGCCGCGGATAATCCAATGAAGCCGTGGTTATTCCTCCTTCATATGCCATCCCCTGCGATTTAATTCTAGCAGGTCCAAAGGGATCGGTGAAGGGAAGGAGGGGGACAGTCGGTCGGGGAAAAATCGGTAGACGCCATTGGCTGGAGGGGCTCCTTTTAGGGGAATTTGCCGCTTCGTTCTGGAGTTGTATCTGACTGTATGGTAGCATTGCTTGGAAAAGGAGCCTGCGCCTTCAAATCCCGTCACTGTGGGCGTGACGAGACACACCTAAAAGGCAAAAAGAGGGCTTTTAGCGCACGAAGCGGATTTTGGGCTGTCTGACGGCGGCTGTCGGAATGTTTAAGATACTATATTTATTTCTCGAGTGCTAGTACAGCTATTATATGGGTGTTATCTTTGTGTTGTCGAATCCTAACCGTGTATGCAAACTGACAAAAAAAACGCAACAATACAATGGCCCTATGTGAAGGCAATAAAATTAAGCAGTGGATAGCCGGGCTAGAGCAATGGGACTATTAGAAGATATGATGCTCTAAATGGAGAGTTCGGTATCTGAGTTGATGGGCCTTGATTTCGGTCTTTCCTAAGTGGCTGCATTTTGTAGGAATTCAGGTCAACTCCAGTGCACTGCATATCCTTCATGTACACGAACATAGATCCTTAGCTCGATGAAAAGCTCTTTATGTCACTTAATTATTTGATCGCCACCTACATTCATTTACAATAATTAAGTATTCGCATTCCGGCGGGACTTTCTCATTACCGAACTGACAACGTTGCCTTGTGGCAAATGGATATTTTTCTGCCTTATAGCAACGTGCACCTGGTCACGTCAGAAGGGGCATCGACCCACCCCTTGACAGATCAACAGCACGGCAAAAGAAATGAGTGATGTTGGGGTCAGTCGACGTACATAGGTAGAGGCGAGTCCGCCATTGCGAAAACGAATCTCATTAGTACACTGGCTTTCCGCGCATATAGAGATACGCGGGGCGGCAGCCGCACTCTCCAGACGGACCCGATGCCGCACGCTGAACACGGCAGCGCTTGAGTGACGCGCGCGACCCACAACGCGATCCGCATCAGCAGAAACGTGGAAAGTAAAACGTCCAGTGAAGCAGCCATAATTAAAAAAAAAAGTCGGCCAGTTTTCCTGTCCTCTACGTACAACATGAGCGCAAGAAACAACGGTCACCGAGTGAGGGATTCACAGCGAGGCGCATCCACCACGACACCCAAAGTGCCGGGAATCATCCGTGCCATCTTTGAAGAGGTCACCGACATGCACACCAAATCTGCTCGCGGAGTCCGTGAGCTGTTGCGGGTCCACATCTATCCCATCGCTGCCACCAGTTGTGGCTCGGGTCCGCAGTGGTGTCCCTGCAGAAATAATGACGAGGAGGATTAGCATAAAAGCAAGAGGAATATATTCATACTATTTACATCCTGCAGCACTGAGAAAGACCGTACAGGGTGAAAGACAGCGATGAGCGGGATACGCGAGACTATTTAAAGCAGTCGGGTGCTCTTATACCCCTGAAACACGGGCAGTTTAAATGCCCATCGAGTCGAGAGCCTTCGAGATTCTAAATAGCTATCGAACTCGAAAGAGTTGTGTCTCTGCTATACGGCAAATTTCAATGCCCGTTGAAATGGTTATTGTGTCTTACACCACGTTTCTGTGGCGCTGCAATCGCTACATTCGGTTTTCCGCTATTGACAAAAATATTTTCATAAGTATAATCTAAATGTGGAAATACTCTTCTTTTTAGTCATAGGAGGTTTTTAATTATTATTAAAGGCCAGTTGTGCCGTCTTCGAAGACACTGCCTTTTGTACAGTTTGCTGCCGCACTTTTGTAATGCTCTGGCAACATTGATACCACTGAGGTTTCCGTCTTCTGGAATCGATAATATAAAATTAATGCGCTCTAAACAAGTTCGATAAAGTTTTTCAGTTATTGTACAGAATATTTTACTGCTTGCATTAAAGTTTCAAAGAAGAATGCTTTTGTACCGTGAACGTATCGTGCCTGAGAGTGCATATTGGCACCGCTCAAAGTAACGCTAGCAGCACTGGGCTACACTCGAAGGCCCTCGAAATCTCGATAGCCTTCCGTGCTGTTTCGTTATCTCGATAGACTAATAGACTAATAATAGAAAATTGATTAGTTGAAAAGGACGTCTCAAAGCAGAAAGTGCCAGGGGGACGTCCTGTTATTAATTGTATATATGAAGCTGATAAAACTATGGCAGGTAACACATACACAAGTGAGAAACAAGTGTAGTGGGAATTAACAAACACAACAATAGTTTGGTTAAGCATGTCGAATTTCACAAGCACATTTAGAGACGCGGTGAAACGGAGAAAACAATACTACATAAAAGCACTCAAGCAATAAAAGCGCTGTAGAATAAATACAGGGTTGATTGGCAATGTAAATAAGAATGATTAAAAAATACATACTTTTTCAAGTTTTTTATGGAATCGTGCTTGACTTTACATCACAGTTAGCAATTTTGAAGACTGAACGCCGTTCACGCTGACGTATTGCTCGTGGTTGAGCAAGTAGTTTTAGTTTTTTATTAGTTATAACGATGTGTCTTGCTTCCGTAGCTATTAATCTTGCTTATTAATATGTCATGATCTAAGAATACATTATGAGTATCTTTTTTCTCTTTTTGCTTTTTTTCTCGACTATATTAAGTACAGGCAGTTCAGTTGATTGTCCCCTCAGGTACCCATATTTTCCCTCTGCGTAAAATCACGTTCCAGAAACAAAGTTTATTAGTGACAGCATTACTTTTTCCGCCACTTTGGCCAACGGTGATAATATTGATATTGGACGATAGTTTCCTATGTTAAACTTGTCTCCTTTAAAAACTGACATGATTTTAGGTATCTTAAGCTGTGCTGGGAAAATTCCTGTCACGAATATATCATTCAAAACGTCTGTTAGTGGTTCACTGAGACACAATTCGCATCTTTCCAACTATGATACTGAAACGCCATCGTGCCCAACTGATGTGGTGATTTTGAATGCTAGAGTTTTGCGCTTGACTTCTGGGCATGTGCCTGGTTGTAAAAAAATTAGTTGACATTGCTCGTGCTCTCTACGGGACTAAGGAGCGCTTCATAAGGAGCAGCTGGGGATATATCTGCAGGTATCGCAGCAAAGTGTTTAGGGAAGGCTTCGGATATAGCAGTGCGGTCGGCAGTTAAAGCGAGGTCAGCCAGAATTCCAGGTATATCGTTTGGCGCATGCGTCCTGTTCAATCCTGAATTTTTACCTTTCCAGGTGGCTTTGCTGTCGCCACAAGCTTGCTAAATTTTCAGATTATAGTAGTTTTCTCTTTATATTTTAATTAGTTTATCTCAGAAAATTTTATATAATTGTTACCCAGTTTCGAGAATGATATTATGCGAGGTGTGCTCTAGTTTTCTGTATATGTTATTTTTCTGATTAATTGACTTCAAAAGTACTACCGTAACCCAAGGTTTTCGCCTGAATTTTGTTTTAGAGTCCCGCTAGCTTTGCTGTGGGCCAAAAAGTCTTTAAAATTGGTTAAACTTTTCCTGGGTAGATTTTGCTGAATAAACTTTCCGCATGTTTTCTTCCTATTGAAAATTCGTTTGAAACATTCATGAAAATATAGTCAAAAATACTTTGTTTTTCTTTTGATGTGCGCATTGGCCTTACTATTAATTTTTCTAGGCCATGGCCAGTTAATAAATCCATATAAGTGAATTTGCTCCATCAGCTCGTGCAGTGCCCGTATTAATACCTCCCATATTAACAACTTGAGTGTTAGAAACGCAAAAGCTAGAAAACACCCTTTCCAACTAACAAAGTGGTCCAATTTATTTTGAGGCAACCTGTAGATGATGCCTGTCATCGTGCGCTTTTATTTACCTGGAATGCCATGTCTGGTCATGTGATCTTGAGGGACTTGAAGAACAGCGATTTGCACCACTCTGATGAAATGATGACGTCATTTCTAATGACATATAGTAATGACCGATGAACGTAAACCGCATCGCCACTACGGGAAGAAAGACGAGATAGTTGGATGCATTTACTTTTTCTCATGCTGCAGGCAATTTCTTTGTTGTAGCCAGGTGACATTATTAACGCCATTTTTTTATTTAGCTATGTTTCGGATAGTGCAATGAAATGAAAAACGTGATCTAGGTTCGCGTGTAGATCGAGGAGTGCTTCATAATGTGCAGGTAGGCTTCGGATATTGAGGTGTAAAAGCGATTAGTCTGAGGAATTCTACATATTATGACTGAAGTGAGATAGCCGGAGCAGTTCATAAGGCAGGGTGATGGTGGGGAAGCAGTATTCTGAAAATCTTTCAGTGTCATTCAATCACGCGTAAGTTGGCGTGTGGAGTGATCTTGTAGACAGTGCTAGTGGCTGTTTTCCGTGTCTTGATGGCGCATCGCTCCGTCCACAAGAGCCTCCCCTCATTTGCTTTCTTTAGCTTGGATGCTTCAGAAAAGAGTGACTTGCTCTTGGGACTCAGAAGGTAATTCGAGAATACTTGAGTGGTTTCTGTGCCCTTTTCAATGTCTTATGCTTTAAGGCGAGCATTCTAGGCCTTTTGGTGGAAGTCATTTTTGTTGTCTCGAGAAACGAATCGTACAATTAATGTTCGCTTTTCAGCTGTTTTGCGTGGGTACCGTATGTACAATGTGATTATCTGATGGTGAGACGGTGTACCTGGCTGGTACTTGTACTCCAATGTCGACTATGACTTGCCTTAGGTCCTCGTCTGATAACCACGGTACGTACACCTCTTATCTCAATGTTATTCATGCATGAATATTATTCAATCCATGATAGCACTTTCACCAAACTAGTGTTCTGGGCTCACAATTCTTCATTAGCTGTTTTCAGAGCATTGCTCTCTGCGAGTATGCTATCATGCTGGCTTTTTAGGACCTCATACTCATGGCTTATGACTGCCGCGGAAGTTTCGCTTCTTCAAGTTCCGATTAATATGACATATTCTTTTCACTAAGAGCAAGCTGGGTTCAAAGATTGATGACGAGCGCGCTGAAATTTTTATTCATTGAAGCTTTCAGGGCTTTGATTTCGTTATCTAGCTCAGCGCAGGCAAGCAATGCAGAAAACTCAAATGAGCGATAACACAATTTGAGTGATCCGCAAGAGCCTCAAACGACAGCAAATGCTAATAAAAAACGAAAATTTGAAAAAATTGCAGGGAACACTTGAGCTCCGCCTTCAGTGTATGACGAAATAGCGTATTAGGTTAATTACCATATATGAAGAAGGCAATTTTCTACTTTACATTAGTAGATCCCTGGAAGTTCTTATACCCCTCCTGGCGCCGTGGTGCGGAATTTACGCGACGTTCCACTGCCCTGCGATGGCAGGTGAGCCCAGCGGTGGGCCCAGGTTGCTCTTCCCGAGCGAAAAATGATTAATTTAACTGCTAGCTGCCACGGGGGCAGTCTGCTCACAATCCGGTGAGCAGGTTGTGATGACGCCGCAATGTCACGTGACCTAGGTGGCCCCCACCTGCCTCCTTGGCTACTCTCCGGGGATCACCTGCCAGAGTCGTTCTCGTCATTTTTCGCTCACAACGCGGACGCCGACCACTGCGACGCCGTATTTTCGGTACAGCCGGACACTTAGCGCTACCAGCGCGTTAAAATGTCGACAGCGTGTACCTGCAGAAAATGAACAGTGCAGCTTGATTGGCGCTGCCGAGACCGAGTTAGCAGTGGCTGTGCGGATCGCTGAAATGGTGAATAGGCCGGCAGCTTCCTTCCTTTTGTAGTAGCAGAATGACAGTTTAGGGGCGCTTTGGGAAACCGCGTGGGCGTTACTGCAGAAGCTTCTTTCAGATGACTTGCACCGTGGTGCCCAATAATTTACAGCTGCCCGGGAAAGGGAATCTGCAGAAAATGAACAGTGTCGTCTCATCGGCCCTGCCGAGACCCAGCTAGCTGTGGCTGTGCGGATCGCTGAAAGTGGGTGAACTGAAAACACGTCGCATTAAACAAATTTTGCATTTTTTATTTTATATATCTATCTCACAGGCAAAAGTAAACAGCATAGCAAGGTTGACTGAAACCCTTATACGTTCAGAATTTTTTTTATCCTGAACCCGTTTGAACCGGTGCGATGTTGGTACGAACCGAATATATAAGAATATGTCCCCTTGACACCGAATATGCTGCGCGGAAGCGAATTTTTCAATACCTGTGGTCTTAGAAGAAATTCATTCTATTTTATACCTACATTATCATTATTAACAGTGCCAGTGGCCGCAGCTGCGCCTCACTGCAGAGTATGCGTCCGAGTCAACGAATGCCAACGCTGCACCGCAGTGGCATCGGTTCTCTAGAGGAATTGTCTTACCTGCCGCCGACACCCTGAACTGCAGCAGGCTCTGATCGGAATATATCAACCATCGTCATGCAATGCAATAAGCAAGAGCACGGCAGAAAATTGAGGAATGGTGAGCCCGGCATCTCATTCTGGTCGTAGGTATAGTTTTGACGGAGATCTGACTAATCTTGCAGTTCGCAGAAATATTTCACGCCTCAGTCTTTTCCACAGCATCTTCTTTCATAACGAGACACTAAAACAGGAATTTTTCTCTTCTATGCCATCATACCTGTCATCACGTGTTGACCATCCGCATAAAGTTTCCATCCCAATTTGTAAAACGAGTGCACTGTTTAATTCTTTCATACCGAAGACTAGCACTGAGTGGAACCACCTTTCGCCCCATATCGTCTGCATTGAAGACGCGTCATCTTTCAAGCCACTTATCACCAAGAATATCATCGTACAAGCGTCTGCATCATGAATTTGCATTTTGCCTGTACTTTTTACTATGTATTTTTTTTCTTTTTTCACCCACCCCCTCTATAACGCCCTGCGGGCCGTGGGGGTATTGTAATAAATAAATAAATAAATAAATAATGTAGCAGTCCCTAACGGGACAAAGCAAGGCACTTGCGTTGACTCGCACCCAAATGATTTATTGCAACATGTAAGGCAGCATGTTAAAGAAACATGGCGAGCAAAAGTAGCAGAAAGAAACCGCCCACCGGGAGGAGGAATTATTGAGCGTCGCCGATCACGAAATGCATATTCTTGTGGGAAGAGAGCTATCGACGAGCTGCTGTTGCACGTGTCATTAGTTTTGTGTAAATTGTAGTCCTCAGAATAAGCCCCGAGGTCTCGTATATATATATCTGGCAATGATAGCGGCCAGATTCAAAACCGCTTCACAATTTTCGCACTCCGTACAGTGTATGGCTTGTTGGTTTCTGCGTGACTTCTTAGCTATATCTTTGGCGTGCTCACATACTCGATCGTTCATGCAGCGTCCCGCAGCTTCATCATTTATTGTCCCTGTAGGGCATGTCATAAGGGGGGATGAAAAAAAAGTACAATGTGATTAAAGCAAAAAAAAATAAATAAATAATCCAGACATAAATTACAACAGGGCGTTGCAAATTGCGAAAAGAGCATACATGAGTACAATGTGGCCGTGCGGCAATACACGTAAGATTAGAAAGGGTGCTCAAAATAGAGATAAGGATGCAACAAGTAACTCGGGAAGAAAAATATTAATAAGAGGTGCAATTTTGGTACGTAAGGGATATTAAGCAATGCGCGTTAATTGCTGCTAATGATAAGTATATTCTAAGAGTAGATTCTTAAGTTAGTTCGGATCGCGCTCTGTTACTACAGGCTTTGGCAGCTGATTCCATGGTTCTATGGCTGATGGCAAGAAGATGGTTTAGGTTGGTTTGGTTTATGGGGTTTAACGTCCCAAAGCGACTAAGGCTATGAGAGACGCCGTAGTGAAGGGCTCTGGAAATTTCGACCACCTGGGGTTCTTTAACGTGCACTGACATCGCACAGTACACGGGCCTCGAATTTCTCCTCCAAAGAAATTCAACCGCCGCGGCCGTGATCAAACCCGCGTCTTTCGGGACAGCAGCCGAGCACCATAGCCACTGAGCCACCGCGGCGGCGATGGCAAGAACAATTTATCGAAGGCATTTGTTGGTGCCAGGGAAACGCTGAAGATTTAAAGTGTTCAAACAAAAGCGCGATGCTGTGTTGGGAGGAAGTAGGAGTGTGTTGTTCAAGTGGGGAAAACTGTAATATAGTTTATAGAAAAGACAAAAACAGCTGCATGACGTCAGTATATTATATACCACACCAACTCACCAATTTCACCGAATTCGAATCCTTGGATGCCAATGGACACTGTGATGTCTTAATTGGAAAGCTACAGTAGTTGACCAAAAAATGTAGCAGAACCGTCATAAAAAAAGAGCACTATTTGAAACCTCTTTGTCCTCGGATGACACCTGCTATACTAAATGTTATGAAGCAACGTGATCATTGGCTTCTTAAAATGAAGCAGAATAGGGGCAATGAATATTATAGCATGCAGTATCGCACCTATATAAATAAAGCTGTGAGAATGATGAGGCTGCAGAAGAAGCAGTATCATTGTGGTGAAATTAATAAGTGCGCTAATAATTCTAATAAGATCTGTAATATTATGAATTCAGTTATTAAACCTTCCGCCAGTAATTCAGAAATCCGACGACTCTCCACAAACAACTACCATTGTTGATCGCTTTAATGATCACTTCTGCTCAGTAGGCAATGATCTACAGTCTACTATACCCGTAAATACTTATGTTATTATGCCAACGCAGAGAGAATCCTGTTCCGTCTACGAGGATGTAACTGTTAATGAGATCACAAGTACTGTTTAATTAATTGAGTCAGGAAAGGCGATGGGCATTGATGAAATTTTTGTATCACTTATTAAGGGCAACATCAATGCACTTGGGACAATTTTGACCTCACTAATTAATAAAGCATTTTATTCCGCTGGCTACCCTGATGCGGTAAAGGTTGCCGAAGTTTTACCAATTTTTAAACATGGCGATTCTAGTGAGCTTCGAAATTATAGCCCAATTTCTATTCTTAGTTGAATTAATACTCTGCTTGAAAAATTACTAGCCCGTCGTATAAATCTTTTCTTAGGGAACAATAACCTTCTTTACCCTAATCAGCATGGCTTTGGAGGTAACAGGTCAACGACAACTGCTATATTATCTCTGTGTGAAAGTATTAATGAAGCTCTTGACAGCAACAACATTGCAATACGAGTATTATTAGATATGAAAAAAGCATTTTATACAGTAGATCATAATTTATTGTGTCAGAAACTCGAAAGATATGGATTTAGGGGTATAGTTCTCGATTTCTTTAAAAGCAATTTGTGCGATCGTAAACAGTGCGTAATTGTTGACGGGGAAGCTTCTAGCCTTCTGCCGATTCGTATGAGGGTGCCACAAGGATCAGTTCTGGGTCCTTTGCTTTTTGCTCTCTATATAAATGACTTGCCGGATTATTTAACTAGTGCTCTCGCAGTAATCTACGCCGATTATACAGCTATTATAGTGACCTCTAAAAGTGAAACTCAAGCGGAACTCATTATAAACATAGAGCCTGAGTATTTAAACGAGTGGTTTTTGTCAAATAAACTACCTTTGAATGTTGACAAAACTGAACACATTATCTTTAAATCAGGTTATAGGCGCAGTAATATGACGCCTTGCCATATACAGCTGGGCAGCAAAGATCTGCAACAAGCCTTAACAGCTCCTAACCTAGTCATTACACTGGACTGTGAATTAAACTGGAAACCGAATTTAGACACCCTCCGTAAAAAGCTGTCATATTCGTGCTTCGTTCTGTCAAAAGCACCTAAGTATTTTAATATGGCAACTTTAAGGACAATTTGTTTTTATATCCTTCAGTCACATATCGCATACTGCATTGAGGCTTGGGGATTTACATATCGTACTTATCATTAACGTTGCATAATATTACAGAAGAGAGCTTTACGATTTCTTAACTCGGCAGCCCCTGGCACCCCGTCGGGACCGCTGTTTATGGATTCCAAAATAATGCCCTTATGCGCTGCGTCCGAAGGCAAATTTTTGAAACCTCCCTCTCATAACATCTACGACCACCGGCGCCTGAGGTACACAGGTGTGAAAGCTTGGAATGATCTTCCCCTAGGCATTCTTCCTGCTTTCTATAGTTGTAACATAGTAACCTTTAAAGAAACATTGTTTGGCGCTGGATTTTAGCATTTTAAACATGCTGTAATTTGCAAACTATAAGTAAAGGGAATTTGTTCATGGGTTGTGTGCTTTACCCGTAACGGATAGCATGCGTGCAATGTGGATTATGACATGTATTTTGTTGGTGGCGTATGAAGTGCTTATTATTTACCTTATTATCTTGTATCTGTTTGCCTGCATGACAATGGTAGTTGTGCAATGTTGGTTTGCCTACATTTATGAAATAGCTAGATGAGACGTGTGATCATTTCATTTTCATGTCTATAATGTGTGGTCTTGAGTTCGTGCGTGCCATCTTCCGCCTCACTTTTTCATATTCTTGTGCATGGATCCGGTACTAGCCTTTGGCTGTGGATCCGCTCAGCTTTGTGTATTGAAGATGTACCTGTTATGGCAATAAATAAATAAATAAAACACTACAGCAAGCGATCTTCTTGTGGTTTTTCTGACGGCCTTTTTTCCTTTATTCTGCGTTCATTCGCTTATATTCCAAGCAGCAGCCTCAGGCCCGCTTCGCTCACAATCTTTCGCAGGTTGTTTGGGACTTTCTGCATGTACGGGACGCACGCTGTTCTCTTCTTGACTAGTTGGTCAGCATTGGTGCGCTTGTTCCTTTGGATTGTGCAATTGGCTAGCTACGGTCGACACGACCTCCATAGGGCGTCCTGCACCGTGGAAACTGGTATTTGTTTGTTTCACACGTGACCTCTGTCATAAATCTCCGCAACAGTCTTCGCATGGAAGGGCAGAAGCCTCTTGTTGGACCGCGGCGAGTACACCCAACACGCATGACCGCTTGAAATTACAAGTTCTAGATCTAAAAACCTAGGTCTGTTGTCAGTGAGATCCCTTATAAAAAGTCTATAGACAGTCTATAGACTTCTTATAGACTCTATTGCCTTCCTATAGATATTTTTTGTCTATTCATAGTCTGTCGACTGTCCATAGACAAAAGTCTACTAAGAGTGTATGGCCATAAATCTATAGGTTGTCTACAGACTGTCTATAGCATTTCTATTGCAGTGACTTCTAGGATTTGCCTATAGAGAGTCTATAGTCTTTATGGACAGAAGTCTATGGACCGTCTATATACTGTCTAAAACATTTTGTAAGGGTGTAGTGAAAGTAAACGAGTAAGTTCAGTAAAAAACACGTCAAAATCTGGTCAGCAGTCTGCAGAGAGTGATCAATGTGGTAAAAAATGGAAAAATAATCGACTTAACGCGTAATATACGGTCGCGTCATCGAGCATGGTTCGAAGACGGCGTTAGTAAAGTCTTTCTTGCTTCGTCTTTCATGTTAAAGAGAGGCCGCACTTGTCCCCAGGTGGCGTTGCACTCGTGCTGTTTCCCGCAAAGCTGCGAGCCACCGCTGTTTGGGTGACGACAAAAACGGCACTATGCGTGACAAGAGAAGTGCTTCATACTGTATTGCGCCACTTGCGTGGAGCACGGTGGCTTGGGTGTCGAGATATGCGTTGGTAGGCAATGTCTCAAAGTACAATACTGCCCCCTGCTCTCGTTAGGCGGCGTGTTGTGGCGCTGCTGTTGGCACGGGGAAATTTCATTGCAGGTCGTCTGTATGCTACGTAGTCGAAAACTGGAGCCCGAGCCAATCCCGTTACGAACGCTAGAGCAAGCACCATTGACGAATGCACTCGGGTACTCAACAGGCTTATCCTGAGAGATAGAACGGCCTGTGCAACCGAGATTCTATTCCTTTATAAGTGGCGACAACCTAAGCTTGTTCGACCAGCCTCTCCGCGAACAGTTTTCAATTCCCAGTGGGTATTTTTAAAGAGGTTGGCAGACACTATCTAACCCGAAAAAGCGACTGAAACTGCTACACGGGTTAGGTTTTTGCTGACTCTGTTGCCACAAGCATTAGTTCCTCGAAGAGCTAGCACTACTTTCTCAGGAAAAGCGGCATCCGCAACAGTTAATCTAACCTTTCATCGCAAGAATTTAGCAGAGTAATCAATCCCATTTTACACATTTTCCGTTCCCGCACAAGCACACGGTTTTACGCTACATAGGGGAAGAGGTTGATTAATCTGCTCGGCCCTCCGACCGACCAAGAAGAAAAAAAAACTACAGAGAATGTTTGCTGCATTCGAATTGGAGCGAAAGCACGGATTTGTGCTGCGTAGAAGACGACGGTGAGCAGGCAATGCTGCGGGACGGAGCAGACGGAAGTTGATGGAGACGACGCTCTCCAATGCACAGCGCGATAGTGTGGTGCAGTTTAACACGAGGAGTGTTGGCTGCGGCGATAACCTAGTGGTCTCGTTGAGCGGCCCTTATAGGAGATCTGTTCACGCAGCCGCGGGTTCCCTGTCATGGATATTGATTCAATTTCTTTTTCTTTCTTTTTTTTTCTTTTGCATGGTTTGACCTCTAACTAGCTCTAACATAGCAGCATAGGTGACAGGGAGGGAGTATTTTTCGCCACTCCGCGGCACCTCGACCACAGGGAAACCACGCTGGCACCTGGCGCCGAAGTCGATTAATGTCTCCCAAAGCTGTGTGCAGCACTGAGGGGCTGCGTTCCGCAGTAACGCTCATAAATGGTTACTGTTTCCAACTACAGAGTGTATTTCAGGTTACAATGCGATAGCATCAAAAGCCACATCGCCGAAAAAACGCGGCTTCATCGGTCATAAAATTCGCCAATTGCTCGAGGGGTGTGCGACGTTACCAGACCACGGGAAATAGCCGAACGCTCATTGGTCGATGGTGCGTGTGACGTCATGAGACTACGTGACATGGCCAATAGTGGTGGCAGGCACGGCGTCAGTTGGCAGGGGCGCGTGGTTTTATGCACACGTGTCTAGACAGCTCCGCGTATCAGGTTGGAAAGACAGAATCAACGCCGCGTGGGTCTGCTGTAGTTGAAAGTCCCTGCAAGCAGAGAGTGCGACCACGGAAGTATGTCGGTAAAGATAACACTATTGACACAGCCTCGGCGCACGCAGCGACCAGCAATGACGGAGAAGCAAGCAGCGCACACTTCAAGCTTAAAGCTATCGCATTCTTAAACGTACTGTAACTAGGTGTCCGCTATATTTTTTTATGTATAGCTGTTCACAAACATGTTTTTCCGTGTTCTCTCGTGTTTAAAGACGGGCATTATGGCTTGCGTGGACGCCAAGCGCAACGCCACTGTTACCGCTCATACCCCGCTGCTGGTAATCACACTTTTTATTCATATATAATTCTTACTGAAATCCATAAGGGCATATGCTGATGTTGAAGATGATGCATGCATATGTTGAAGATGATATTTATGTTAAACCTCGTCGTGAATGAAGAAAGAGGAAAGTGTACCTGTTTCACAGCACTTCGTTTCCTAAATCGCGTACATGCCAGGAAAAAAACCTGAAGACTGCAATTTTCACAGGACAAGGGCCAAACGGAGGTATGCATAACTGTGTAATGAGAGTGGGGCAAAATGCTACATTTTCTTGCTAGCGCCCACTAACTTCCAAATGTGCAATCATATTAATTTGATATTTAGCGTGTGTGATCCTCCTTATGCCACTACAACTTGGAATTATGTTGACCAGACTGGACTTTTTTCCAAACGGAGAAAAAAATTGCGAAGTGACCCATGGGGAACAAAATAGCGCTAGTAAAAGTGCGAAACTTTCTGCACGCCAAATATTTCAAAACTTTCCAGTTCAATTGACCAGGCGCCTTAAGCTGAAGTAACTGTTTAGTTGTTACAATTCGTTTTTGGTCTTACGTCACGCAGAGGCCCAGAATTTTTGCGGCTCGGGTTTGTAAGTGGAAATTATTTTAGCTTTCAGTCCCATATGAAGCAAAACACGACATTGGGGTGTTCTGGAGAGACTAAAGTAAAGATAACGTTTTTTTTCTTTCTTGCTCTAAAGCTCAACCCTTGTTTCGTCGCTCTCTATGATAGTCCGAACATTAAAAAACAAGAGTGAATGCCGATAAGCGCGCAGAACATAAAAAAGCTTTGGAGAGACGCAAGCACCGCGGGCACAAATAATCCAGTGTTTTGGTGCTCCCAAAGGCAATCATAACAGAATATTAAATGAGAGACTATGAAAGGCAGGAACTGCATAAAAAAGTCTTGCTAACCTCACCGTTGTGCTCAGTCTGGAGGTTAATAATAGGTACTTGTACTACCTATTCTAATAATGGAGCAAGCTCTGTTCGATTCAGCATACAATCACATTCAAAACTTCATGTTCACGCGTAACTAATCGAACAAAATTGTGTGTTCATTCAACAGGGCTGATGGAATGACCCACAACTGTGACACTGAAACAGGAAAATATTGCGACGAAGGCAAGAAAATAAAAATTTATTGCGTAGCAAGACTACACGCATAATTCGGCTGTAGAACAGCCCAGGCTACGGCGGACCATTGAGCAGAACAGTGCCCGGTTCGGTCTGGGTACCGTGCCTGGCATTCGCTTAGGGTCTGAAACGTTGTCTAGATGTCCATGGCGTCAACTTCGCGTGCGTTCATCGCAAGGATGAGTAATACATTGTTTTTTGAAGGTCATCTCATTTTCCCACGCCGCCGCGGTGGCCGAGTCAATGAAGAAAAAAAAAAGACAGGGTGGCTCGGTGGTTATGGCGCTCGGCTGCGGACCCGAAAGACCCGGGTTCAATCCCAGCCGCAGCGGTCGCATTTCGATGAAGGCGAAGTGCTTGGGGCCCGTGTACTGTGCAATTTCAGTGCACGTTAAAGAACCTCAGGTGGTCGAAGTTTCCGAGCGCTTCACCGCGACGTCCATCATAGCCTGAGTCGCTTTGGGACGTTAAAGCCCCCATAAACCACAAGCCTATCATTTTCCTACATGCACTGTCGTATTATGCTCCGCGGGACGAGGCAAAATGCAACATTTTGAGGATATAAATTTGTTAAACTTTGCTGAGTTCCCTTTTAGCTCGCCTTTTCACATTTGCACTGATTGATGCCAGGACGATTGGAAATATTGCGGCAATATTTGGTTTTATATATCTATGAATAATACACAGAAAGCGTCAATTTACAAATTTGTGTCCCGTTTTGCCCCACTTTTCCACACATTTTCGACCATGTCTGTGACGCCTACTGATCAAGATATCCCCTCAACAAGCAGCGCAAAGGAAAGCATGGAAAACTGAGGTCTGTCAGAAAGGTGCATGAAAAAAAGATATGAATGATACGAATCATAAACACTTCGTCGAAGGGGCGAGGACGCTCTGCCCGACGGGCATCCGGGTTGGCATACGGCGGTTCGCGACCTTTGCGGCGCCCGCGTGGTTGCGGGGAGCCGTGAACAAAAGGGATTCGGAGAACAGGACGGGAAGCGCTGAAGTTAATAGGGAAACGAAGGCCTTTTTTTTAGTTTTGTAGCTTTCTTCCCTGCTGCAGATTAGGCACCAGACAAGTTTAATGAACAAAATTTAGTCGCTGAGGCCAGTCCATGATGTGGCGGGGTGGGCGTTCGTTTTCGGTTTCGCCCAGTTGCGTTCTGACTACTGGTTGAGCGCTGCGACTACTTATTCATGCATCCAACATCAGTGTGCGACGTTCTCATGAGCGATTATGTCACAGCAAATGTATGAAAGGCAGAGCGCATAGGATATCGTCGCGGCGTCGTTCTTCGTGGCGCACATTATTGGCGGCAAATTTCAGCGGTACTGTAAGTGATCTTTTGGACTCAGTAATAAGTGTTATTCTGCCTGCTAGGTGCTTTATTACAGTGCCCTAAAGAGTGTTTTATTTTACAGTGTGTGCAGAATGCTGCTTCTTGGGGGTATTTCTTTGCCCTGCTCAAGACCATTCTGTCAAGTAAGTCAAAAGCTCCACTTCCATTTGGGAAAAGGCTGTGTGTATATTGAGAGGGTCATCCTGTGGAACGTAGTACGCGATATGGTCATCCAGCTCATGCTGCGCTTACGATCGCACGATACATCCGCGTTACGACTGTAGTGCTGGGAGGAAACCGCTCCTTGTGTTCCTACATGTATAGAAATAATAACTCCTTCTGCAAAGCCGCGCCTCCTACTTATGCCGCTGCACTTCCCTTACCCATTAGCCTGTAGTCGTGTCTCTCACAGATAAATGTGAAGAATAATTGCATCCTACCAACGCATTGTGTGCTTACTTTGCATTTTCTTTTTCAGTAATACCTCTGCCAACTTTCCTGAAACCACAGGAAATATAAGGGCAAGCCTTTCAACTATGACCTACCACGGACTCAACTTAGAGTGTACGCAGGCCAAGGTTTCTCTGCAATTCCTAACTTGTGTTTTCAATATACAGAGCTAATAATTAGTTACTGCTTGCATTTTATAAATGTTCGACTGCTACATATCATAGTGATTATTTCCTTAGTGGCATTATTCACATACTTCACCTAGTTAGAAGAGCGCTTTTTTCGGCATAGGACTGTCAGTTCTGTAGTAGATCAGAATACAGCCAAGACGTGTTAACTAGCAGGAATGTTAACTAATACGGAATGGTTAACTTACTCTTAGGCTCCTTAATAACTGAGGAATGTAGCACCGTAATTAATATCCATACCAGCTTTTAAAATTTCGAAAACGCGGTTACATTCGGCGCTGCAGCCGAACAAATTCTGGCTACATCCCGCGAAAATACATACGCTTTCGAGAAGCCAGCAGGCAAAGCAACCTCTCTTGTGCACATAAGCGGTCTAAATAGCCAAAATTTCTTGGCCCGCAGCACCGACAGTAAAGGTGTTTTCGAAATTCGATAAACTGATCGGATATTAATTATGATGGGCTACACGCCTCTTAAAAGTTAAGGAGCCTAACAGCAATTTTCAAAAGTTAACTATTATATATGAGTTAACCAGCCTTCAAGGTAGCATGTTTTAGCTGTATTGTGATTTACTACACCGCTAACAAAGCTGTACCGAAAAAACCGCTCTTCTAACAAAAAAGCCTATATTTAAAATTTAGTACAGTCTTAGGTGAAACGCCCTGTATATGAAAAATTTACCGCAAAGATACATGAAAACTCTTCACAAAATTGCACCAAAAAACTATCAAAAATATACACAGCAGGGGCCCATCAAGAAATCGAAATAAAGTTTTTGGACAAACTCTCCTAAGATGCTTCCCAAGATTACATCTCAAATGTACGCATCCATTGGACATCATAAAATGTACCGCAAAGTTTCTAGATCAATACAGCGAAGACTTATTACATGGTTGCATCAAAAATTCCACAAACTGATGCGGAATAAACACACCAGAAATGTGGACATCGAGAACGTGTCACAAAATTACTGGCAAATTTTCTGGAACAACTCTGCAGGAATTCATCACAAGATACCCCAAGGCACTCCACAAAAGGACGCATCATAAGACATCACAAATATAGGCATCAATTGGACATCAGAAAATCGGCGGCAGATTTTCTCGAACAATTCTGTAGGAATTCATCACATCGATTCACCAGGAACTCCTCAAAAGTATGCATCATAGGATCATCAGAAATGTTGCCATCGAGTGAACATCAGACAACCGGCGGCAAATTTTCTCGAGAAGCTCGTCAAGAGCTCCATGTAAAACGCATCACGAAAGCCCCAAAAAGTATGCTTCGTGCGATGCAATCGAGCAACAAAAATTCTGCAGAAACCCCGTAAATTTCTTGTAAGGGATTATATAATATATTTTTTTTTCATTCTTGCTGCGAGTTGGAACTCTGTGCACGGTATCTAGATCCTCTTAGTTCACCGGGCAGTCAGTCTCACTGCCTACAGCCTAAGTAATCTTGGTGCAATCTTTGCCCTGAGTGACCGGGACTCCTCTGATTTCAAGGCTGTTCAGGCGCGAATATTGCTGCAGGTGGGTAACCCTGCGCCCGAAGACATCATTTTCCCCCTGAAGTTTCTTGTTTTCGGCAGCAAGGCTGGCTTTCTAGTCCTTAAATGTTTCGAACTCTTCGCTCATGAACACAACGGACTTTTTCAAATCATCCACCTCATTCTGAGGTTGCTTCACGGTATCAGGACTACTTAATGCGACTGAAGCTTTCACAGTATCCAGGACTTCAGTGAAGTTTTGCAGTTTCGCTGCAAAGGGCAACTGAAGTCTCTCGAGTTCTTTAGCAACAACAGCCACCGTGGAAGCCATAACGCAAGGAGCGATATGAGACTAGCAGCCCAAATGTGGTATGTGCTGAAAAGTGGGTACAAAAATATCTTTTACCTCGAGAAGAGATGGGTAGCTTGGCAAGCTTGCCGGACCGCAGTCAGAGCGCGCTAACCAGTGAATACATAGTTATTACAGACTTTTAGTAGAGCGCTCGCAGACATACGCAAAGGCATAGCGAACGCTATAAAATAGCGTCCCTCGTACTGCGCATGCGCCGAATGTTATTTCAAATCGAGGTTTTACATACGTCCGGGTTATGTACGCAGTTTTTTTTTAATTTAGCGTGCGTTGTCAACATGGCGGCGCCCATGTCACCCACTTCGGAGAGAATTCATCAATGTTATTGAGTTTTAGGCATATTCATTGCCTTTAAGTGCAACACTTGATTTTCGCTTTGCCTCCTCTCGCTGACAGCAGAACGAACTAAGGATAAACTTGTCCTATTTTCGATTCTGTGTAACGATTCCGCCGTTCCTAACCCTTACAAGACATCGCCGGCTGCGGATTGGCTTGATTTGGATTTTTATGCCAAGGAAGTCGTACCCTTGCCAAGTGTCGTTTCAGCGGTAGGCAGAAGGATCCGAAAGAACCCAACATGCTGTTATTAAAAACCTTGCTCGGTTCAGTTACCTAAAATAAATTAGGCCCTGCCTCCACTGAACGGGCCATGTAACTGGTTATAGCATATAGTTACCGTGTCTATGTTACCGTTTACCGGGCTCGGCTAGCGACATCTGCGCATGCGCGCCCATTACCACGCCGCTAGGGATTTACGAAATCTCTTCTAGCGTTGCGGAGAGTTAGCGTTCGCTCGTAAACAAACAAGGCGACGCACTGCACGGCAGCACTGCGCGGTCGCTGCACTGCACGGTCGCTTGGAGAAACTTTCCTTTTCTAAAAATCTGAAGGCAGAACACTCTGCCGCTTTTAGGTACAGGATTGACATAATGCCAACAATCTTTGTACTGTTTGTTCATGCTCAGAAGCCGGTCCAATGTGTCGTCGATGCAGGGGAGGGTGCAGACATCCTTCTTCGTTATGCTGTTCAAGCGGCGGTAATCGACGAAGAACCACAGAATGCTATCTTTCTTCCTTACCAGAACAACCGGTGTCGCCCAGCAGCTCTTCGGCGGCTTGATGACGCCGTCGCGAAGCGGTTCTCCCACTTGGCCCTGGATGGTTCGGCGTTCTCGTAGGTGCTCTGGCGGAGAAGTCGGCCGTGTTCATCGGTTACAATGGAATGTTTGGCCATGGGCGTTTCTCGGACCTTCGACGACGACGAAAAGCGCTCGCTCTAACTTTGAAGAAGAGTGCGGGTCTGCCCTGTCTCTTTAATCGACTTCAGTTTGTAAGTAGCTGTTCTTGTGGTGCATCGAAGAGGAGTACTTTTCGTTGCAGAAGAAGCCCGAAGACATCATACGCCAACGCCACACGGAATACAAACCTGGTGAGCATGAGTAGGTCTGGACGCCCATCCGCCGTCGTGGATTCAGTGAAAAGCTGCAGCGCCGCTACTTTGGCCCGTACATGATTCTTCCTCTAATCGGAGTACTTGACTACGAGGTTATCCCCGATTGAGTTATGGGATCACAGCGGCGCCGTTGACTCCCAAAAGTAGTGCATGTTGTGCGCCTTTAGCCCTATAAAGACACTAAATGTACATTCTGTCTCTGCATTCTCAGTTTGTGTTTTTCTCTCTTCGACATTTTTTTTTGCATTCCCTTTTTTTTTTTGTTCTAAAACGTCGAACGGATGCTTCTTTTAGAGGGAGTAATTACACGAATCTTTGTGCTCTTTGTTTGGTCACGCTCAGAGCCGCAGGCACTCGGCTCTATCAGATTGTTTGTGACATGAGATGCGACCTATCTCGACAAAAGCCTAGTCTCATATCACGTCAGAAACAAAATGATAAAGCTGAGCGCCGTCGGCTCTGAGCGTGACCATACCAAGAGTACAGAAATTCGTGGCAATATGTAATTTCAGTCTTGCTGAGTGGAAGGTCTAATGTTAGGCAGTAATTATAATTTTACTGGTAGTCTCCCAGGAAATTAACGCCTTATGCTTCCTTCTGAATACTCACGCCAGGGATAACAACGTTCACGTAAATTATTCTTTTTTGGTGCCTAACTGTCAATCTAGCGCAAAAATCGGGAAAAGCCACGAAACAAAAATTTAGGGGACACTTAATTACAGTACGTGTTGAGAATGCGATAGCATTTAAGTCTGAAGTCCTTTCGGTGTGCTCCTCCTCCCTCCTTATTACATATTGCTGCTTGCCGCATACGGTGAGCCTGTGCAGCTGCCGATACTCCTTCTTCAATGGCGCACTTTCTCCTCTTTTCATTTCAGGGGACTTTCCACCTCTGTGACACACGCGGCGTTTATTCTTACTCTATTCCAGCCTGATATGCGGGGCTGTATAGACACATGTGAGCACAACCAAGCGCACCTGCCAACTGACGCCGAGGCCGAGGCCGCAACCGCACTCGACCATGTCACGTGATGAGCGTACCTGACAACTCGGCCATATCAAGTGGTCTCATAACATGACACACCCCGTCGTCCAATCAGCGAATTTTATGACAGACGACGCCAGACGCCGCCGGGTTTTTTCTGTGATAAGGCTTTTAATTTTATCGCATCAGTAACCTAAGAAGTTCTGGCGGCATTGTAGAATAATCTTCAGAGCTGGCAACGCTCGGACTGCTGTCTCTTTGCGCGCCCCAGCGCCTGGACCCTGTTGCCTGCCACATAGTCCCTTCCGCAGATGACAAGCGTATCAGCAACATCAAACTCAGTACTGTCGGCAGCGCCTCGGGTGCCAAATGCAACCACGCTGTCCGGCATGCAGAGCCAATGGCACCATATGCCCGGGTTCGAAAAAAAAACGCTAATAAAGCAAAACACATGAGAGGTGCCGACAGCTCAGCCTCCCCGTGGGCCGGAAAACACTGTGAGCGGCCCGTGGGAATCCTCGCCTCCAGTTGAAAGAAAAATGAGGGCCAAAACAGGCTCGAACCGCGCCGTCAGCTCGATGATCGAACACGCTTAGTTCTCTCAGCCTGAGAGGGGGGAGCTCGTCTGCCTCTTCCACAAAATAGACGCGTCTCGGGAGGAAGTTGTTTTCTTCTTGATGCGGTGAAAGAAGAGACACGGAGAGCGGCACGTCAAGGACGCCGCGTGATGAGCTGTATATGGAAATAAATACATATACCTATAAAGCGCGATACCCATGCAGTTCAGCGACCTCTGGCAAAAGTATGTTGTAGTAGACAGCATGTTTTAACGGTCTCTGATAAACGAAAGTGTACGCACAGTTTGCACGGTCAGCAGCGATATTTTGGCATGCAACTGTGCAGGAAAAAAAATATTTCGACGTCGTTACGCAAGCCCATTGTCTGCAGTGCCTTCAAGTGTGAGGAGACATGGATTCTTCATCCGCTGGTATCAATACCTGGCGACGAAGTCAGGACTTTAGGTGAATTTGTTTCCGAGCACACACATTCCGGAAACCTTTGCTCTATGCTGTGTGACTGCGAATGTACTCTTACGTGCCTACGCATTAGAATTGCAGCATCAAATTAAATCGAGCAAAGACAGCAGCTGATCGCACCTGTCTGCTCACACAATGATATGCTAGCCCATGATATTGCAAAAAAAAATTAGCAGAGGGTTAGCATGGCTGAGCACTAAATATGGCGCAAAATCACCAGTTACATTTTCCATTTAAGGTCCTTACGTGCTTAAAAGCATTTCAGAGCTTTACCATGCCATAAATTCACCATAAATTTCTTTGGCCTTAAGGCCTTTACCCGGAAAGCATTTAACATGAAACCTTTCACACCAAAGGCCTTTACCATAAGGCCTTTAACCTTAAGGCGTTCACCTTGAAGGCCTTCGGAAAGGTGAAGGCCTGGGCACCTTGCAGGTTGCCCACAACGCGGTGAAC
The DNA here is from genome assembly GCF_055824585.1 of Amblyomma mixtum. Lineage (NCBI taxonomy): Eukaryota > Metazoa > Arthropoda > Arachnida > Ixodida > Ixodidae > Amblyomma > Amblyomma mixtum. The sequence goes on along the minus strand of NC_143014.1, from coordinate 371,118,573 downwards.
GGGTGAGCCGCCTGCCACAAAGAAGGCTTCGGGTCGTACGTATGCTCGAAATCGGAAAACGCACATTGTAGTGCTGCCGCATTAATGCAGAAGCATTGCAGAGGGAGCGTCAAGATGTAAGTAGCCCTGTGAAGCGTTGGACTTTAGGCAATCAATTCAATCATTTGTCGCCGAACTTTACTACATGTCGATAAAAACCACCGGATGCGGCGGGAGACTAATTAACCTGCCCGTTGTTGATTCATTGCCTATTTCAAGTCAGGTAAACTTCCAAAAGGCGCCCAACCCCGTCCGTTACCGCCGTTTACCGAAGCCATGAGCTTGCGCCCGGAAGGCGGAAGGCGCTAAGGCATCCGCCTCGCAATCAGGAGGTGCTGGGTTCGATGCCCAGCGCCACCGGGTACGCACCGGCTTCAAAATGGGTACGAGATTTCTTCCGGCCTATAGTGCTCGGCTTTTCTGGAGAGAAATGCTTGGGAAAAGGGTGTCGGACCAAACCGTTGCTTTGTCATGTCAGTGATCTGTTCCGCCGTTAACGTAAGTCCGCCTCGTAAGGTAAACCCTACTCCTGGCCCTTTATCGGGTGTCTGTTGAAGCCCACAGTAACGTAATTAAAAATACGCAGGCTCATTTCCCATGCCATGCACTGTAGGGAAGTCAAGCACCTGGCCGGACCATGTTGTGCAACCATTTCAGAGAACCGGTGGGTAACCAACCAGCATTGAGAGTAGCACCAGAGTACCTTCGTTCAACTTGTCACCCTAGAACAAACTTCCGAACTAACGTTGATCTTCCGGTAATCTTCACAAATACACGCAGCTTCCATCTAAAATGAGAGCTTATATCAAACATCGTATCGTGATCTGTCAGCAACATACTCGTACTAGCTTAAACATTGCTCGGCGATAACATCACTGACACTGAAGTTTCGCACCATCATCATCATCAACCTGGCTACGCCTACTGCAGGTACAAGGCCTCTCCCATGTCTCTCCAATTAACCCTGTCCTTTGCGTCATTCACCAAAGTTTCGCCTTTTGCTTTTGCACACTGACAGTGACAGTTGTCGAGTGGGAGGTGTTTTAGTTACCGTTAATCAGGAACTACCATTCTCTGTACTTAATATTACATCCGATATTGAAATTCTGGGGCTTATAAGCAGCAGTGCGCCATTAGAGAGTTTTAGTATAGCAGCCTTCACGTGACTGCATGCTTAGCGGAATAGCGGGCCGAAAGTGCGCATGCGCAGAACGCTAACAGAAAAGTTGCGTTAGCGCAAAAACGAATTTTCAGAAGTTAGTGTTGCGGTAGTTGCGGCTACTGCACACTGACGCACTTAACGTGAAAACATGGCGGCGTGCATCTAAGCGGGAGCCGCCCGCTTCAGCCAAATCAGCCATCCTTGCGGTCTTTACTCAGCATTTTCCTCACTAGATGGCGCCGCAGTGTTTACGTTTAGTATTTCAAATATCTTTTAATCGCTAAGGCATTTTCTTTGGCATTTTGCTGGCAGGAAAAGGTGTTACTGTATCAAAAGCGCCTTCCGCCTCCATGTAATTTAGATCGCGTTTACCGTTTTCGAACACTCCACTAAAACCCGCAGTGAGGATAAGTTGCTTACGGCATGCAAATGTAATTTCCCTTAGATCCACTATCATGCTAACGTTATACTAAAACTCTTTGATAACAACAGTAATTGGCGTCTCCTATCGACCGCCACAAATAGCAGTGACTTCACCCGTAAGCTCAACCACGTTTTGCTAAAACAAAAAAGGGGTAGTGGGCGCCACAGTCAGCCACCAACATGTGCTTTTATATCCATAACAATAAAAAAATCAGCTAAGTATCCCAGCGCACTAATTATTCTTTTTGTTGACTGACAAACGGTCTACAAACTGGCATCAACGTCATGTTAGCGTATCTCCACGGCGTCAAGAATTCGTCGGCGAATTTTAATCTTTCGCTAATTATAACTGAGCCAACACGCACCACAAAGACATCTAAAAACATTCTAGACCTCATTCTCACTAATCACCCTGAGACCTTAGCTTCTCTTACATACCTGAAGGAAATCAGTGAGCGTAAAGTAATTCACTCCACATTTAACGTTACTCCACAGCAAAGGAAAGTATTTAAAAAACAGTAAGGCACTACGATAAGGCTCACTGCATAAAAATTTCTTTTTTCGCATTTTAGAACTACGCTGCCATTAGCAGACAGTTCCCGAAAATTGGTCACTGCTAAAAAGCAATACTTAGTGGCCTAACAAACAAATGCATTTTCGAGGCAATATGTTCAGAGACAATGTTGACTTTTTTTATTTGTAAAGAGCGCTTTTTCCAGTTTAAAATTTTGGAAGTTCCGCATATTTTATGTGGTTCTGTTCTAGGTTTTGTACAAAGAGATGATCGTACGTTTGTCTTGGTTGACAGGTTTGGGGTCGTGAGATAGCTTTTGTGATCGAACTGGTTACACGGACGAGGAGTAGTCGCGCGCGAGGAATTGTTTTGCCTCTCCCCGCAGGCATCGCTTTTTGAGCGAAGTATGCCTTCAGAGCAGGAGAACGCAATAAGTGAATTCAGCATGATAAGCGAATTGTAAAGTAACAAGACAAGCCAACGTTAATGGTGTTCTGCTTTCGCACGTTCATAGAATTTTCGCGGAAATTCTATGAACGTGCGAAAGCAGAACACCATTAACGTTGGCTTGTCTTGTTACTTTACAATTCGCTTATCATGCTGTTTTTCATGACATAAATGGTAGGGTTTCCATGTAGTTAAGTCGAGTAGGGCGAGCGAAAGCAATTCAGGAAACACCGCTTCAAAGCCGCCGACGCGGCTAGCCTAATGAGGCAAATGACGGAAATGTTTCCCCATTTGACGGTCAGCTCGGTGGTTGGCGCCACCGCTTGCTGGCGCCAAGCAAGCCGCAGCATCGGCGATAGTACCGTGTCCGCTGATAACCGTAGAGGTCGCCTCCTTTTCCGGCTCCACGGGCGGTAAATTAGTCCCCCAGTTCTTGCAACAACTCGAGAGCTAACAGACAGCGCTGGGTTCCCCACACGACGTGGTGCTAAGGCAAGTCCTGCCTGTAGCCCTTGTCGAGAGCGCGGCGCGACGGAGACACTGGTAGCCGGCCTTCTAGTCGATGGAAGATTTCAAGGAACGTTCCGCGCCGAGTTCTTGCCGCCTGACTACGAACGCCGGATGCAAGAGGAGCTCGCGTTGTGCACCCAGCACCCAGAGGAAAGCCTCCTCGAGTACTTACGCGCAATGCATGAGCTCTATGAGGGAGCAGATCCTTCGACAACCGACCATGATTAGGTCGCGCATATAATCAGACAGTGCCATCGACGCTTCAAACCGTACTTCAATGGCCGTTTGCGAACGTCGAGGCCTTAGCACAGGAGGTCATGGCAGGGAAGGCGAATTACTCGTCGAGCTGCGCTACCAGCCACCCCCCAGGCCCGTCGAATCGCTTGGACTGCAATTCGCCTAGGGCGGAGGCCATGACTCCGTGCCGTGAGAAAGAAGCGCAGAGGGAATGAACGTAGAAAGGAAATCGCTTGGCTCCGCTGTTCCTCACGTTCTTCACCGCGGCCGCGCGTCGGGCGACCGCTCGGAAGGCGCGAAGAGAGGGGGAAGACGTACCCGGGGGTACACGGGGGAGGGGGAAGACGTATACCAAGTTCCACTTCGTGGAACCCGAGGTCCCCCTTCTGCGTGGCAGGTGAACACCAGGCTTTGCTAGACCTGCAACCCGCCCGGTCACATGGCACGCGAGTGTCAAGCGAGGAGCGCCAGGGAAACGGGGAACGCCAGTGTCGATGAGTGGTAGCATCACCCCGTCTTCTTCGGCGAAGACTTTCGTGGAAGACAGAGCGCAAGTCTGACAGAGAACACACGAAGCCGGCCCGCCACACCTGCGGCGGAGAGGCATTTGCTCCCCTCGCCTTTATATTATTATTAGTGGCTCTTTATTATTGATAAGATAACAATGGAAGGAAAAGAAGCAGCTAACCGCGGCATCTGCCATCGAAGTCTGAAGCACTTCAGCTGCGACTAGTGTGAGTAAAAGGGCCAGGAGAGGAGAGAAAGTGGGAAACAAAAGGGCGAGCAATAGATAGAATTCATTGGGGCCTGTACAGCGCAAGGAGTTGTTTCGCGCTCAGGCCCATTTATGATAGTCCAGTTGGCAGGTCAATTCTACTCCGCACTCGTGGACACCGGGTCAAGGCTCTCACTGGTCGGAGACGATGTGTACGAGGCCTGCAGAAGTGTAACGTCCGTGTCAGACCAGCCGAAACTCCTTGGAGCTTCGCATCTGCTACAGCAAAAGCTGTGCGGCTCGTTATGTGCTTTGACGGCAGAAAGCGGAGACACCGCTTCGTCTACCTAAGAAGGCATTTCCTCTCGAGCGAGGGCATAGTGCTCGTTATAGGGGAGAACGGGCTACCGCTACGTACACCCATGTCACCCCCTTATTCCTTTTAATAGCGCACCTCCGCCTGAGTGCCCAGCACAACGGATGGGTGGTGTCCCAAAAGCCCCCCCCCCCCCCCCCCCCCTAGACGCTGAAAGACGGTAACCCGATAAAAGCCAATATCGCGTCTTTCTCAGTTAGTCAGCGATGAAGGCTTGCGGAAATTTCGCCTCAGATTTCGGATTGCTTCACGGAGAAACCAGGCAGAAACTACGAGATTGAGGCAGGTAATGCGTGCCCTTTCAGGTGCAAACCGAGGCCGTTAAGTGCTCATAGAGACAGCTTCTCTACTACGCCCTTAATGAGATGATTGATACTGGTGCGGTAAAAACTTCGCAAAGTCCTTGAGGGTCACCAGTGGTTCTAGCGCCGAAGAAAGACGGATCGGTCAGGTTGTGTGTTGATTATCTAAAGCTGAACTCTCTGACGCCTACGATTCCATACCCTTTCTATTCGATCGAGGCTGTGCTGTATGCGTCAGCAAACGTAAGGCTGTCCTGGATCTTGGCAGAGGGTATCTCGAGACTGAGGTGGCTGAAAATGACATTTAGACTCTGCCGTGGCGTACCTCGACGACGTTGTGATATTCTCACAGTCATTCGAGGAGCAGCTCATTCCCCTGAATTCCGTTCTAGAAAGAATGAGACGTGTCAGTTTAACGATAAAACAAACTGAAGTTTATATACAGGATATTGACAGAATGCACAGCATATTAAACACAGTGACAAATAAGACGGAACTGGCTAAAATGGACATCTTCCCTCCTCTGCATAGCCGAAGATGGAGAGCATCTAAACCTAGCCCAGAACGACGGATTGGGCTCCCGGGCTTGTTTTTAAGCCCTCGGAGTCCGTCTCACTTTCAGGAAGCATTCAATAGCAGCAAGCGTCAATACGGTTGGTTCCTTGCTGCGTGCCACCCCCTTCAACTTTAGTATATTAATAACTCTTCCCCAAAACACAAAATACAAAGTCATCAAATTAGTTATAACATGCAACGCGCAGAGCGACCTCCGCAATTCTTCACGGGCCAATCCGGCGCCTCCTTAAAGCACATTCATTTATGACCCCTTGCGGTTCCCACACTTACGACATAACGTAAAGCGGAAGGGTCGCTGTCGTGCAGTCACCCCTTTGGGGAGTGAGGAGATACGGAGTTGTTGCTCCCCGTAGCAGCCTCTGTTGTCTGCCTCTTTGCAATTTTCCCAAAACTTGCAGGCCGGCGACTTTCGACCGACGGCGCTGTGGGGCGAAAGGGTTCCGTCTTCACGTGTCTGCCTCACCACTCGTTGTTGTCTCCACAGCCTGTATAGGCGGCCGCTGACCCTTGTCCCCGCGAGCTCGCCTCTTTCTGTTGAGGCAGCCTTGGCTAGAATAACCTCAGCGCCTCTCGCTGGTGCCCGAAGGGACGCACTCGCCTTGTAGCGACTTCTTCTGCGAACGGGACATCACCTGCTGTCGCCAGCGGTTTCCTGAAGGGACTGTGTCGGGTCGAGGGAAGTTCTTCGGCTGGCATGCATAAAGGTAACGGCCGCGGCCTTCTGAAGAACCGTTGACTGCCGGCCATAAGGGGGCGCCTGTCTCCTCAACGGATGCCGGCGTTGTCCGACAGTCCGGCGCCCACGTGTAGCCGCCTGTCACCACCCACGCTTCCTACCCAAGCCATTACTGCGACGGAGTGCTGTATATCCACCCATCGTCCGACGCGCCTCATGCTGACGCATCGACGATTGCAGACAGGGTGCGAGGCGAGAACACCGAGTGCTGCGGTCCTGCCTGGCGCGCTGCAGATGGAGGATCAGACAACTACTCAGCGCAGCGGCGACCGAACCTACAGCCGTACTGCGACCCCTCGTGTTAACTCTGCTGCTGGAGGGGTCCCGTACGTAGGAGCAGCCCCTCGTGTGCTGCTCGCCTGTCGTCTGGCGGACCTGCCTCCTCCTGAGGCTGAACCCCTGTCGCTACGCCTAGGGCGCTTCCCCTCCATTCCTGAGCAGGCCTGGCAATTGCCGACGATTCGGACTTAAACGCGACCTTGCCAAAGACATTACCGCATGGCGTTTGGCGGACCCCAGGTCGGATGTTTGAGGGGGGGGGGGGGGACCTCGGACTGACGCTCAATTGCACACACGCTGGGGCCAGATACCGACCACGAGATGTGATTCGAATAAACACCCCTTATATATACGATTGCCGTGAGTCTGAGCCTGTTCCCTGGGGTAGGGGAGTTGTCCACGCCTGTAATCATGAAGAAACAACGTACTTTTTTATGGCAACACCATCCCTTATGTTATTCCCTAAAACAAGGGGTCTTTAATAAAATGGAATGGAAAGAAGAAACTCCCTTGGAACTCGTAAGGTTCATCGCATGCTCCAGAGATTGAAATCAACACCTTGCACCAATCTGGAGTGAAATTGAAGTGTATTGGGTTAAAAAGTGTCGCTTTGACTGATAACTCCCACGAGAAGCGCCATGGAAAGAAAACGAATGAAAAAATCGGCACGGCAAATCTTATACTCCACTGTCATCAGCAGCTTCAGCCTCATCATCAGCCTGTGTTCAGACTGCTCCCCGCAGCTCCGTCACCATGGAAAGGTTTCGAAACCTCACCACAGCTGCAGCGAATGCCGGCTAAGTCCGGTAAAATGAGTCACTTTGCTAGCAATCTTTTATTTTCGAGCGTTTGTAGCTTTTTCATCAGGGGTCCACAACGTAATTCACACGAAGAGAATATCACGACAGCAGCTCGTGAAGACATAACTCAGGCCTTGCTTGTTTACTTCGGAAGCAAGCGAGAAGTCGGTTTGAGCATCAGAATAGTACGCGGGAAGTACTCCATCCCCAGTACCGCCTGCTACGCACCTGGACAAGTGCTCCGCTTCTGTAGCTCCTCGACGCAACCTCCGGCAGGCCAGAACACTCTACTCGTAACGCTCCTTGGAAAAGCTGTGCAAATAAAACCGTCGTCTTCATGAGCATCATTTTTTTTCCAAGGTTTGGTCCCTCCTTTAGCGTGCCTCAGCGCTGCTGTGAGGAGGAAAGAACATACTGGGGGTAGTGCTGAGCGTCCCGCGTACAGTCCGGGAGTCCGCAGACGCCGCCTTCTACGCCTGGGTGGTTCCCTGGCATCAAACTGATGCCTCATTAACTGAATTCCCTTCCGCACCTGTGCATGTTATGGTTGGAAGGTTGGTAAACACGCAAAGAATACTCCAAAGTATAGAAGACAAGGAATTTAAGCCCATAGTGCTATGGACTCCAGAACACTCCGCGGATTTTGGAAACGAAGGGGCTGAAGCCGCTGCCCGAGTCCCAGAACATTCGCAGGAATTTAAGTATTCAGAGCCATTATTAAGCTTTAGGGAATTACTCCAACATTTCAGATTATCAAGGAAAGTATACGTCGAACCGGAGAAAAATCTAAATAGGTAGCAAAGGGGTCTTCCTAAGTATATTGCAATCGAAAACTTATATCAACCCGGTAACATTCCGCTATATCTTTCTAAATTGATACGTCCGTATTGCGCTTTCTACGGCGAAGTAGATAACTTATAGCAGATGGTACAGGCATGCCAGAACAATCCATATATTGCGAAAATCAATAACCCAGCAACTCAGGTCTGGGAGGGCGACACTGTCCAGCTCACAGCCATTAAACCAGCATTTGATGGGGAGGGCAAAATCCACGGGAAAAGCCAATGGTATCCTGGGCCCAGCCAACTAACTGCGATTCCCTCTATGCATTAAATGTCTCCAGTGCTGTAGGCGTTACCGAAAAAAAGTAACTAAATACGTTACTCGTTACACTAAAAAAAAGAAAGCGTTACCGCCCTACGTTACCTACAAAAAAAAGGTAACGCGTTACCATTACCGTTACCGAAAAAACGTATCGACGTTACTTTGCTTTACTCCATGGCCATAAATTTTAATCAATGCTTCTTCGCTGTAGGAACTCAACATAACAATTTTATAAAGCTCATACTTCATGTAATTCCAACTTCACAAAGAAAACAGCTCAACTCAACAAATTTACAGTAATTCTGGTGTGCTTCTGCTTACGAAATTACGCGGAAATTGTGTAGATATGAAGAAATGCTTAGATGTCATAGTTCCGGAAAAAATATATTTGCGCACATAAAGAAATTTTTTTAATTGAACCTGCATAATTATCGCAAAAATGCGAGTGTTTACTTCAAGGTGTTCAAGGTCAGCTTCGCTCGCTTAGCAACTCAATAACCAGAAACGTAGCCGCAGTTGCAGATAAAAACAGCCGGTTGACTGCAATCCCCTTTTCTGGGCTTTACTATTGTACTCTTTCGACGGCTCTCTCGGGGCCATCTTGAAGTAAACTGGCGACATTCCTGAGTTTGCTCAGAAGAGGGAACTGCTTCCACCAAGAAAGCGAGAGTGTCGCCTAGGAACGAGACCTTTTGGTTGGAAAACAAGCTTAGGTGAAACTGACTTACAGATTGCTGCAAATGGTTCATTGGTGGCTCGGCATGCGTCCACTCTTTAGAGAGTTGTGTGTGTGAGTGGCTTGGGGGTGAAGACAAGTGTGTGACTGCGTTTTCGTGCTTTTTTTTTTAGTGGAGTGCGTCGTCAAGGGCAGGAATTTTTTGCATGCATGCGAGCCGCAACAAGGGTCGTCGAGAACACCGGTAGGTTTTATTTATTTGTAACATTTTCGGCGGTTTGTTTTGAAAAAGAAGCGGAGGGGGACAATTGAAACAAAAAGTAACTAGTAACGTGACACCTCCCGTTACCGAAAAATGTTAACGTAAGTACGTTACCCATTACAGTTCCGAAATGGTAACGAGTACGTTACTAAATTACCGAAAAAAGTAACGCGCTACCGGTAACGCCGTTACTTGTAACGCGTTGCCGACAACACTGAATGTCTCCCACATGCACACAACTTATCATCACGAGGATTTCCATACTTCGCGTGCGTATGTAGTCTTTCCTATTTTCTCCTCGAAGAATGTCTGGGTGTCTTGTATCAATAAAGGTTACGCCGCAGTACACGACGTACCCAGCTGCCGGGGTCGAGCGAACGGTTTCCACGCCGCCGTGCTCTCCGCCGGGTGGCTGCCAGTTCTTTCGTTCTTTCTTTCTCTCTCTCTCTCTCTCTCTCTCTCTCTCTCTCTCTTCCTTTCTTTCCTTCTTCCTTTCTTTCTTTCTTTCTTTCTTCCTTCATTTCTTTCTTTCTTTCTTTCTTTCTGTCTGTCTTCCTTGCGTTCTTTTCTTCTTTCTTTCTCTCTTCCTTCCTCTCTTCCTTCCTTTCTTCCTTTCTTTCTGCTCTCTTTCATTGTTTCTTCCTTCTTTCCTTTATTTCCTTCTTTTTCTCTTTATTTATTTATTTATTTATTTATTTACACAATACTGCAGGAGGGGCGATAGAATACAACAAATACAAAAACACAGAACAAAAATTTGAAACTGAAAGCCGACAAATTTTATGGCGTCATTGATTTTTTTTTTAAAGGAGGTAGAGAAATATACTGCTCGGCTTTCCATCTCCTGTGAGCCTGAGTCTGCCAGTCCTCCCAGAGGAAGACAGTAGCGACGAGATCCATGCGTAATTCCTGGTATATCACTAAATATCATCTACACCACAGAGCTGCGAGGTATGTAGAGATTAATAAGGAGGAGGAGGATAAACTTTATTCAGAGATTAATAAGACAGCTGTTATCAGCTGACATGCCTCTGTCGATGGAGAACAAATTGGCCCTCAAAGTGGCGATTCCTCTGCTTCTCCTCCAGGCGCAAGGAATACGACAAGTTCTATAGAAAAACCAATGCGCACAACGCTCTGCTTGCTGTTTCAGGGTACCGATCCGCGATAAGCAAAGCAACGTATGTATGAGGGTCACCGTAAATATCCTGTGCTGCTCTGCTAAGTAAGCCATGAGCGCACAGAGGTGCATCGATTCTTTATTGTTGGTGGTGTCGCCGCAACTCTCCATTTCACTCGTTCTTGCAAGCCTCGCACAATAAATGAATGCGACGTTGACACATTTCTTTTGCCCAGACTCCCCGCCTGTTTCAACTCATTTGCGTTACTGATAGCAGACTATCGTCGGTTTTCATTCGTGTCACGTTTAGCGACGGCACAAGCTTGAATTTATATGGAAAGCGGGGTGGAACGGTCCATTCACTCCAACGTAGCACTGCTGTTTGGCGGCACCCTTTGCACAAGCCGGTTGTGCCATAGACAAGAATAACATGAATCCTGTTTCCTCGTCGGAAATGGAGTCCCGCTACTCCACCGACGTCGACGTGGATATTAAAGCAATAGCTTCAAAGCCCCATTACGTAGGAAATGCGGTATCGTCGGCGTTGGCCGTGCATTGCCCGTGAGGGAAAACACTAACGCTTTAAAAGCTCAGATTGCTCGGCTGCCATAGCAGCTAAGCGCAACTGGATGGATGGACGGACGGACGGACGGACGGACGGACGGACGGACGGATGGACGGATGTACGAATGGACGGATGGACGGATGGACGGATGTACGAATGGACGGATGGACGGATGGACGGATGGATGGATGGATGGATGGATGGATGGATGGATGGATGGATGGATGGATGGATGGATGGATGGATGGATGGATGGATGGATGGATGGATGGATGGATGGATGGATGGATGGATGGATGGATGGATGGATGGATGGATGGATGGATGGATGGATGGATAGGAGTGCCCCCCTTGCAACGGGGTGGGGCAAGTGCCACCATTCTCAGGTTTTTTTTACGTTATTTTTGTTCAACTGTGTTGTTAATTCTCATTAAGATTCACCATCTTCTTTCACTGCGGCTTTCTACACTTCTAACCTTATGTCACATCTCTGTTTTTCACCCACCAATCCTCAAATCGCTTTTTGCTAACTTCCACTGCAGATTTATTTACGCCGCCGCGGTGGCTCAGCGGCTATGGTGCTCGGCTGCTGACCCAAAAGACGCGGGTTCGATCCCGGCCGCGGCGGCTAGAATTTCTTTGGAGGAGAAATTCTAGAGGCCCGTGTACTGTGCGATCTCAGTGCACGTTAAAGAACCCCAGGTGGTCGAAATTTCCGGAGCCCTACACTACGGCGTCTCTCATAGCCTTAGTCGCTTTGGGACGTTAAACCCCATAAACCAAACCAAACCAACCAGATTTATTTACATGACCATTGTTATCTTTAAACCCTGGGGCCTCAGGAAGAGTGACTGTGCCTACATCGACATCCGGATGGATGCCATCACATTTGAGTATGAGGTGTTCAATTCAATAAAACTTGCGTTGGGCCTAGTTGTGAGGTGTTGTGAGGTGTTCAATTGTTTCCCCAGGTCTACCACACACTGCACATAAGTCATCATCTTCGTTAATTTTTTTTGTAGCTGCGCGTTTTAAGACACCCTGACCTAGCTTCAAGGAGTAGGGTACTGCCTCTTGAGTTATCATAGAAAACTTCTTTCCTGATCTGTCTTTTCCAGTATCGATACAGTTCTGCATTATGCTTCTTTCCATTGAAGTAATCCAATTTTTAACTTCCGCGTTTTTAACCTGTCGTTTAATGCTCTTTCTTTCTCCGTCCTCATGACCGGCATACTTACTGGTTAGTTTTCTAGTTCTTTTCCGCCACTGTGAGTCAACGCTCTTTGTGTATAAGTATTCATTCATTCATTAATTCATTTAATTTTTTTCTTCTTCACAACATGACGTACACATTGTGAAAGGGGTCAAGAAGAAAAGCCGTTCCTTTACGGCTTGAAAGAAATCTTCAAATACCTTAGCTGCCCACCTGTTATCGTCCAATTTCCTCAGGCGTTCTTCATATAGTATTTTACTTTTAGCTTCCCGTGCTTCGAACAATGCCCAGCCCATATCCCCTTGTACTGCCTCGTTTGTGGTTCTGCCGTGGGCACCTAGTGCTAATCTTCCAACAGCTCTCTGATTTACGTCTAATCTCGACTGAACTTCTGCCCTTAAACACAGAACCGCATTTCCGAAAGTAAGCCAAGGCACCATTATTACTTTCCAAAAACCTCTGGCTGGTTTTTAGTGGCGCCGCCATGCGGCGGCTGCCAGAGCTAATATGCGCCGAGGAGCGCCACTGGACCGAAGCTGTAGATGCACCATCGCAGGCGGCAGCTCAGTGGAAAACGAGAGAGTCGCTGCTCGGCGCTGTCCGTGTTCGCGCCGAGGATGCCACGCCCAGTGACTCTAACTGAACGAATCAGTTTTTTCTCGTGGAAGTCTCGCAGTCAGACGTGGTCTGTGTTCGCCTTGCATCCTTCTGAGCACTGTAACTCCATGTCCGTGTTTCACTCGTGTTATTATTTCACCACGTAATCGTGATACCCGCTACATCTAAAAAGAAAAGCTATTGCTGAAGGCTCTCTGTCCCCTGAATTTTTACTGGCGTGGCTTTGTGAGCTCATAATCTTAGTGCAGGTGATGATCGGCTCATATGCAAGTGAAAGGAGAGAAGCCTCAATATAATGTTTCTGAAGAGGACTTTTGTTCGTCTGAGCAAGGCCGTCTGGTTGAAAGGTTGGCCCCTAGCCCTTCCCTTTATTAAGCTTGTGCATCTACAATCTGCCTCTCTTCTACGATATTTTTGTACGCGGTCATTTTGATATGTCCCTCGCAGGTGATCGAAATAGCACGGTGAATTTTTCAGAGCACACGAATACGGAAAAGGAAAGCACCGATGTATGAAAAGCAGTTCATAGGTTTTGCAGTAAAAAATCTGCAGAGATCGGTCATCATATCAATCCAGAATTTTTTTTATTGTTGATTGAAAAGGGAAGCAAAGCCAAAGCCACTCGTAGTAACTGCAAATGGTTTTGAGTCTTTTAGAGCTCAGTGAAAACAACGTTTTGTCCAAGTAGCAGTCGTGATGTCATCGCACGTTTCGCCCAAAACGTGTGTTCGAAACGGCCAGCGTGCTTCCCTGACCAACCACATCAACGACGACCTGGAGAAAGCTTTTCAGGCGGCACGAAGCCCTGGCAGCGGCCGGCACTTAATTTATTTTATCGCGTGTACGATAAGTAAGCGCCAAAAGCTGCGGTGCGACGTGTGGCCGCAATGATGGTTGGATCCAAATAATTCCGTCGCTGCGGAACGACACGCAGGCACTACAAAGTGCAGAAACACAGCCGGATCGACCGCACAAAGGTAAGGACAAGGTGGCGTCAGCTCCAGGCTGAGATTTTTTCCCGCACTCATGAGAACGCTGCTTCACCCAGAAACACAAGACAAGCCTGTCAATGCTGCTGTGCTGTTCAGGCGAAGGTAATCCCAGCTGTCTCACTGCTGTGAAGGTGAAACTCCAGAATCTCCGTTGTGGTGTACGATCTCAGAGCACGTTAAAGAACCGCCACTCCCTCAGAGCCCGTGACAGGCTTCGGAACATTAAACTTTACCTGCCAGCCAACATCTTTGTACTTATCACAGAGGAAAGTTGGGGTTGTAACCCTTCCGACTGGCATGGAGCATGGTTCTGGCGCCGGCGTGCCTTGGATTTGTTTCGCAAAATGGCCAGGCGAAACTCACAAGACTATTATACCAGGCGAAGCGCGCCACTAATTTTTTTTTAAAAATGAGTTTTTTGAGTTAAAGAAATGAAACACGTCTACTAGTTAGGTGGCCACCTAAATTTTGTTAAGGCGAAAGCCTTTTATGGCTCATATTCGCAGTGTCCGTCCGTGCGCTGGAATCGTGTCAACTGTGGCCTCTCCTCCGCGCAGCGGCGGAATCTCCTCTCTTCCTTAGGAACAGGCGCGGCGGTGGGGGCACAACTGTGCATAGCAACCGTGACGTCACACAGTAGCGGTAGCTGCACCGCCGCTCCTTCGCCGGACGTTTCGTTGCAGTCGAGTGAGTGAGACGCATGGCTGCGAAGCGACCCAGTGATTCCGCGCCAAGCCGTTCGGGGAAGCGGCCGCGGACACCGGATTCCCCCAACACCAAACGCCAGAAGAACAAGGAGCGAATGCGCATGCGCCGACTGAACATGTCACCAGATGCGAAAGTAAAAGTAGGGTCCCTAGATATGCAAGTCTTTCTAGGGACCCTAGTAAAAGAGGCAGAACGGACGTGGCTTTCGCCAAGCACACTTTAGAATTTCCAAGGTGTTTTCGGTAATTTTGTTTTACTTTTTAACTGTTACGGATAGGCGCCTATTACCAAATAAAGATTTGTAACTGGACATTAGTAATAGTCATATTAGTTCTATAATTTTGAAAACGCGTTTGCCCTCGCCACTGTGGGTCAACAAACTTTGGCGATTTGTCGCGCAGTTCGAGAACAGCGCGCCTGCAGTGACCGCACACAAGCGTGCATCAAATCGCGTCGCTCTGTGGCGCTCTATGTCCCGCCTCGGGTGGAGCGATGAACACCGCAGCGCAGCAAAGCAGAGACGGCCATCACGTGTCATGTGCGCCACGGAGTGACGCGACTTGATGGACGTCGCTGTACTTCAAGCGCGCGGCTTGCGAACTGCGCGACAAATGGCCTGGCGAGAGCAATAGCGTTTTAGAAATTAAAAAAAACTAATACTGCTATCACTAATGGGCACCTATCAATCCCATTTCAGACCGGGCGCCTGTCTGTAAAAGTTAAAAATGTAACTAATACAATTTTGTCGATCACTTTACTAGTTAACGTGATTCGCTTCGTCTCTGGTGTTCATCAAGACTGGCATTGCTATGCACCAAAGCATACCTCAAGTAACTAATTCTTAAAAAATTCTTAAAACTTGGCCCCGCCAGACTTTTTTCTATTCCCGAAAATAAAATCGACGCTCAAGAGGACACATTACGGATTGGTAGAGGCGGTTCAACAGGCCGTGACGAGGGAGCTAAACAGCATTCCGGTCCAGGCGTTCCTGGAGGCGTATGAAAACTGGAAAACTCATTAGCAGCAGCGTCTAGGTGCGGAAGGGTGCTACTTTGGAAAATTATAATCGTTTTTACTACTCTCATGAATAAATTTCATTAAAAAAAATGAGTCCTACTACTTTCAGAACAGACCCTGTATGTCGCGTGTATCGCAAGCAGGGATGCTGGAAAGACGCCGGATGTTCTGGCGCGAAAGAGCTTCGTGGTTCATTTCAACGCCCCCCTCTCAGCGTCGGCGAGCTCCCCTTCGCAGCTCTCTTCTTGCGGGACAATAAAGAAAAGGGCGAGAGGCGTCACAGGTGCACTACCTCCCATTGTTTTCCGACGCGTTGATACTCCTACCGACGGCGCGCAGCGGTAGTGCTGACGACGAGAAGGACGCATTCACCCTCGGAACCTTCAAGACTTCCACTCTGGCGAGCTGTCTGACAGGCGTCGCATCAGCACATGAACCGCGGGATATAATTAAGCTCGGCTGTGCTCCCACACATGGCGCTGCCTGGCGGAGCCGGATGACCAGACTGAAAAGCGCATAAATAACGTGCAACGCTGCTGCCTGCAGGAGAGGGTTAATACCTCCTCTGTACTGCCCCCGAGCACATGCCAATGGCCAAGCTGACCAGGACGGTGCGAGGCGTAGCATGCACCATGTTCCCGCGCCGGGGTAGTCGTCTCATTCATGGCGCTCCTCAAGGCATGAGCATAAGCAGGTCTGCCTTCCGCTCACGCCTTGCCGACTGCGCACCGGCATTTGTGACTCGTAAGCCAAGCCGGAGCGCGCATCTTTTATGGCTTTAAGTGCTCCAGCAAGGCGCTCGACAACAGCGCCGTTGTGAATTTGGTTTGAGCTTTCACTTTCAACGCGCATCTGCAGAGGCCTTCCTCCTGCGTGCACATCGCGGATGTAGCTGGTCAACACCTCACTATTTTATCGCAGTTTGCACCAACGTTCCCGCAATAGCCAGTTCCGTACTGCATAACTGACCCGGTTAATTTGCCGTTTCCAAGGTCACTTCGATCTTGTCCCCTGAGCCCTGAGCAGATTGCGTATTTTAAGATTTTTAAAAACACTTTGGCAACCTTTGGCCCACCTTCCTTGTTTTAACTCTCAGCAAGGTTAGCTTCAGCCCTCACCTACCACGCACAACAGCATCGCAGCTCTTCTCAAAGTTCTCCTCACCTGCATGCATATCACCCGGTTATTAAATGTGAAGTGCACGAGTGTGTCATCACCAGGTCGTGCGTACTCCGGCCTGACGTTAGAGCTACCTTGTCGCGCTTTGGCAAGATTGATGACAGTAAGTGCTTGAGAATGCAAATTTAGGCACATGTCTCCAAGTAGCTTCCTTGCCTATAGCATCCACGCAGTGAAGCATATACTGAATTTGGCAGCAGCTGTTCAGTTCCAAGCACGATGCTGCACGGTCGTCGATTTGTCTCTGCTCTAAATTTTAACACTTGCATCCCACTAGAATGACCTGTCGCAATCTGTACTCCCACCAGCGGCCGGTTGTATATACATGGTTAAAGAATGCAGCGCGAAAAGACAAGGACGAACGAAGAAGTGGACAGGACTGGCGCTGGACAGGACAGCGCCAGTCCTGTCCACTTCTTCATTTGTCCTTGTCTTTTCGCGCTGCATTCTTTAACCATGATAACTGACCAATAAGCCCTAACAGCCACCTTAGTTTATATGCATATCTGCTAACCTTTTATAAGTGCACCATATAAAGTGGATCTTTAACAGGCTGAATTCCGTAAAAGGAATTATACTGACGCCCGCAGTCATTCATGAAATAATCACCTTAAAATGCACTAGTTCATTAGAAAGCCCAATATTCCGCAGTTGTCTGACTACTCTGGCGCGCACTGAATAATGACGCATAACGATACCGTTCAAAACTGTTCTGAACGCTTCATCGTGAATAGTAACTGCGTCGCTGACATGCATACATTCGATTCTGGCATAATCTATCAGTGCACCGATCCATTCAAAAGTTCAGCTGAATTCTTACTATCTGTATATTTAAGGATGTAATGGGTTGTAAGTGTTAGAGGTGCACCCCGGCTAAAGAGGAACGCCTCAGTGGATAAGTGCTCTATTCTAGAACACAACATCCATGGCTGGCGTACACTTTGTTCAACTCTCTAGAACGCGTTTGAAACGGTACCAAGACAATAAGATTGTGGCGAAAGGCAAGAGCAGCAAAAAGACGCTGCTGTCGTAAATAGAACTTTTCTTGTCT
Organism: Amblyomma mixtum; assembly: GCF_055824585.1. Classification (NCBI taxonomy): domain Eukaryota; kingdom Metazoa; phylum Arthropoda; class Arachnida; order Ixodida; family Ixodidae; genus Amblyomma; species Amblyomma mixtum. The sequence goes on along the minus strand of NC_143014.1, from coordinate 371,100,952 downwards.
TGCGCCTCAGACTTAAGCAACAATTACGCGAAATGTCATGTGTAAAGGGTGGGTCTCAGATTATGTGGAAAGCTGTTGTTTACTTCGCAGCTTTTCATGGCACCACACGCTAGACTCGACGAGCTAAAACTTAGTGGGGAGAGTAGGAGAGGGGAGAAGGTAAACAGAAATTGGGGTGCACTGATCAAGTCTAATCACAATCTGATCGAAAATGGAGCTGTTAAAATTCAAAAAAGCAAGAAGTGAAATACGGCTGTCGCCACCAGCAGTCGGTTTCGCAACTAAAATGCATGCATCGATGGACATGTTTTGGGCGCGGATCGCAGAAGCCACGCTACACTGCCGTTGAGCTCGAAACGGTACGGACGCCTCAAGTTTAAATTGACCGCCGGGACGGGTGATTTCTTTGGCGATAAGTACGTCTTTTGCTGCATCCACAAAGTATAGGATCAGTTTTTACTGAGAAAATTAATAGGATGGAGTTGCCCTCCCTTTAACATCATTCTTCTCTAACTGCCGGAACGCTACGCATGCGTGTTTTACAACCAGACTCTATTGGGCAGAACAAATTTAGGCAAATGCGACGCTCATTCAGCAAGACAAGTACAGTGTAGTGCTCATTAGCAGTCGTTGCATGAGATAGTTTGAACGATAATATAGCAGTGTTGGTGGCGCAGGCAAGTTCAATTATGCAACGCTGACTGCTCTGAAAACGGGAATTAAAGCGGCGTGGAGGGCGGACCCATAACATGGTGCGGTCAAACGCTATCGCCTCGACATAACACGGCTCCATTCGCTGGGGGAAGCTGCGGCAACGAGAGACAAGCTCCGGCGAAACAAGTTCTCTCGCGCCGCTCCTAAAAAGCCCGCACGAAGGCGCGGACTACATTCTGCTCCGGCGTCGAGAATGCACCGAAGCTCGTTGTAGTAGATGCCGCGAGAAAAGGAGGGAGCAGCGGGCGATCGCGCGGTCCGGAATGAGTTTTTCTGGGTGGCCCCGCGCGTCAAGTCAGCCCGAGCGAAAGGCGCCGGACCCAAATTGCCCGCAGCGAACGACTGCTGCCCCGCGTGAAGGCCGGCAAAGCGAGTTGGTGCATGAGTAGCTTGTAGTGGCGTGTTATCTATAGCGTGCCCAAGTTTATGTGTGTTGGTCGCTTCTTATCGGTCGCCGTTGTCCGTCTCCCGACTTCCGCGGACATGCCACTCGCTGCTTATCAGACCGATTTCCGAGGAGGCTGTAATCCCCGAGATGGCTTCGCGACGGGGTCCTTCACTCTGAAATGCTTGTCTCTGGGAAGAGGCCGCAGCGAGCGAGGAGCAGCGGCACGACGTGAACTTCCTCGACCGCAGTGTACTGAGCCCCCCTTGTTGCTGTCCATCGAAAGCGGCTAACTGCACTGTACATGTCCGGAACGATGTTTACAGGAAGTTCTGAACCACCCTAAAGTCATAAATTAATCCCAGGACATCGCTGGCGAGGCGGCGATAAAAAATAACGACGGAAACTACCGACGAGCCGTCAGCTTTTGAGTTCATGACAAAACCAACAACGCGGTGAATTCGCAGATAAAGGGAATGTACCCACAGGTCCAGAGCCAGGCCTACAGTGTCAAAGGGAACGCGTCATTTTTACGCAACCAATGATTTGCGCTGGAGAGCGACTGCGAACCCGGCTCTTGATGTTTTCGAGGTAGTCTTTTCGCAGATGAATAAGTTTTCTATGCTCAAATAGCCCTTGTCAATTCAACAGGAAGTTCTCCTTGTTCCTAGAAAATAAAAAAATAAAATTACCTCAGTTGTCAACTAAGGGTTCTTGATATAGTTTATGGGGCTGAACGTCCCAAAGCGATTCAGGCTATGTGGTACGCCGCAGTGGAAGACTCCGGATGATTTCGACCACCTGACTTCCTTTGACGTGCACTGATATCGCGCACTACATGGGCATCTAGCATTTCTTCTCCATCTAAATGCGACCGCCGTGGCCGGGATCGAACCCGTGTTTTTAACTTCAGCAGCCTAATACCATAGCAACGCAAGCACCATACCCCCCCCCCCCCCCCCCCCTTTGCCAGTTTAAAGAGCTGGACCTCGTCTGCCTCAAAGCCCGGGTGCTGGTGTGCAGCTTAAAAGGGATTTGGAGCTTGGAAAAGGATTTGTTTTGATTACACATGTGGTGGTCAGTTTGACATTGGGACACATATGGCTGACTTTATATGAAAAAAAAATAATTAGAAAAGAATCGAAATATCCGAGGGGTTCAACAGGTATGATTGGACGTGTTCAAGTGGCAGCAAAGCTAGGGTACGGATAAAGCACCTGGGACTTGCGGCGATTCCCCTGTAGTTTGTAACAGGTTAACCTCTGTAAGGTGCAGTTAAATAAGTGTTTGGTGCGCATTTACGCCATATGTCTTGCCATACATTCCGCAACATTTTCGCGCAGGTCCACACTAGCATCTCGCAACTGTCTACGCGTTCAGAACCGCCTGAAGTGCATCTTGCCACAGTACCGAGCGCACCTTCCTATGACGGCATTTTATTTATTTTTTGTTTTTTTTACGCCTCTGAGGCCTTCCGCTTACTCGGCGCCGTTTGAATATTCCAAGTTACAGGGGCAGGCGCCATGCTCCGTTTTTGAACTCCTTGGCTCATGAAAGTACTCTTGCCATTCTAAGCGAAACGCACAAATGGTAGAATAGCTATTTTCAGTTAAGTACGAAGAGACCAAAAACTGATGTAACAGCAGTCTCGAACAATTTCGGCCTCCATCATTTCGAGGTAGAAGACGTAATCGCGCCCGCAGTTAGTGTACGCTTCGTGAAGTGAACGCAGTCACGGCGTCAAAAAGAACGCTATCACAGCGGCTAAGATGCGGACATTGCGATGGAGGCCTACGCAAAAGTGCCCGTTAAGCACCTCCAGGTTGATGCGGCGCGGCAGCCAGCCCACAGCACTCCTTCGGCGCATAAAAACAAGCATTAATCAGAGTGTACTCAGAAACTGCAGTCGTACAGCGAAACAGGCGAGAATAGAGCCGCGTGTGCGTCTGACTGCTGTGCCGAGCGACGCCTTCCCTCATCAAATTTTTATCGCCAAGGAAGATTTGCTGAAACCAAATCAAAGATACCCAGCTCTCTCAGGAGACAAAAAATCTGAATAAGAAAAGACAACACATGAAAACACCTAACCCAACAGACAGAAGAGACCTGGCAGAGCTGTAAAGCTAATCAATAAGCCCAAGGTAGCCGATATAAGCAAGTGTAATATGGAGAGAATCGAGCTTGTTCTAAAGAACGGAGGTAGTCTAAAAGCGGTAGAGATGAAACTAGGCATAAGCAAAAACCAGATGTATTTGTTAAGAGACAAAGAGCTCAATGTCATTAGCAGTATGGATAAGGTAGTTAAAGTAGCTAGGTGGGCGAGTTAGGTGAAAGTTAGGTGGGCAAATGAGATTAAGAATTTTGCGGCGATACGGTGGCCGCAGCTAGGAAAGGACAGGGTTAATTGGAGACACATGGGAGAGGCCTTTGCCCTGCAGTGGGCGTAGGCAGGATGATGATGATTAAATGTTATTAATGTCCTGTTTTTCTAACCATTTTTTTTTTCATTTTACAAATCACCGTTTAATATGCCATTTACAAGCATTAATTAAACATTTAAACAGCTTAGATGTAATATTCCTGAAAATGTTAAAGCAACTAGTTGCGAACGTGCACAACGCTTTGAAAAGATCAGCAATGAGGGCGGTATTTGAGCTTCCGACATATATTTGAGGTTTAGGTTAGGTTTATGGGGTTTAACGTCCCAAAGCGACTAAGGCTATGAGAGACGCCGAAGTGGAGGGCTCCGGAAATTTCGACCACCTGGGGTTCTTTAACGTGCACTGACATCGCACAGCACACGGGCCTCTAGAATTTCTCCTCCAAAGAAATTCTAGCCGACGCGACCGGGATCGAACCCGCGTATTTCGGGACAGCAGCCGAGCACCATAACCGCTGAGCCACCGCGGCGGCGACATATATTTGAGCTTCTTCTCTTTGGACGAGACCCCTTACTGCCCTTCGACACTCTGCTGCCCACAGCCGGCCCTGTCACTACATATGCGCGTGACGCTATCGCCCGAGCAGACGTCGCCCGCCAGGTTGCTCGTTACAAGCTCTCCGCCTCCCAAGAGGCTCAAAAACTCCGCTACGATGGCCTGCACCGTGATGTGCGCTACCCTGCCGGATCTCTCGTCTTGCTGTGGCTCCCCTCCCGTCGTGTGGGGTTATGTGAAAAACTTCTGCCGCGCTACACAGGTCCTTATCGTGTATTACGGGCAGTGACCGACGTAACGTATGAAATCACGCCGCTGCACCCAAAGTCGACGTCCGCTCCACTGACATCCGAAGTCGTTCATGTAGCTCGCCTCAAGCCCTATCACCCACCCTCGACATCGCACGCCTAACACGCACCGGGACGTTGCCTTCAGCCGAGGGGGATAGTGTTACCAGTGAACTGGTTACTAAATAAGTGGACGAATTGTGAACGAAGAAGGGGCGGTGCGCTGAACGACGACGACGTTGACAGTGGGTAGCTGGGCCCTCGGAGTCTGAGGTGAGTGCAGCGCAGCCGCCAATATAGACTTACAGCCGTAACATCCCCGTAATAATATATATATATATATATATATATATATGTATATATATGTATATATATATGTCGCCCTCATTGCTGATCTTTTCAAAGCGTTGAGCACGTTCACAACTAGTTGCTTTAACATTTTCAGGAATATTACATCTAAGCTGTTTAAATGTTTAATTAATGCTTGGAAATGGCATATTAAACGGTGATTTCTAACATGAAAAAAAAATGGTTGGAAAAACAGGAGATTAATAACATTTAATCATCATCATCCTGTCTACGCCCACTGCAGGGCAAAAGCCTCTCCCATGTATCTCCAATTAACTCTCTCCTTTCCCAGCTGCGGCCACCGTATCCCCGCAAAATTGTTAATCTCATCCGCCCATATATATATGGGTGTGAACTCGAAAAAAGCTGGCCCTCCAGCCGAAATGTGGTGAGTTAAATCCTGTTGTTTTGCAATTTGTGGCGAATTTATCTAATACATACATACATACATACATACATACATACATACATACATACATACATACATACATACATACATACATACATACATACATACATACATACATACATACATACATACATACATACATACATACATACATACATACATACATACATACATACATACATACATACATACATACATACATACATACATACATACATACATACATACATACATACATACATACATACATACATACATACATACATACATACATACATACATACATACATACATACATACATACATACATTTAGAGCCATTACAGAGGGGTGTCCCATGAATGACAGTGCGTATGGGCAATAAGCAAAGCCTTCTAAAACAATAATTTGGCTGTGCATGTAATCTATAGCAGGGCAGAATCTAAGAAATTTATTTGCAGATTACTGCGAGTTAAAGACAACATTTTTACTTTAGGAACAGTGGGAAAAGTTCAGGGATCCACACTTGAAACTTCAAAAAAAAATAAAGTGTGTATGTAATGTTGTTTCATAGTTATGTCTAAAACATTGCAACAACGTTTAGAAGACCATTTTAGTTAATCCTACGATAGCGTTCCGTAGCTGTTCCGCAATGTCAGTCTTGGAAGCAGCAAGCTACTCAGACAACCCGGAAACTAAGCGACTACGAATTGGACTGGCAGGAAACAAATATCACGTCCAATATATACGCGCTCAAGAAGAACAGCAGAAGCGGCAGCCAGTAGCTTCATCTTTTTGGACCCGACGAAGGAGGATCTTAAAGCCTGGACCGTCATAACCGACTTAAAGGCGAAATGTCGGGCGGACGCCTCTGGTCAGTTATCAGAACAGGTGTAGCCTGTCCTCCATCAGTGTTCCGCGGACACACTTCCGTTCATTCGAATCGTCTGGACACCAGGCCACGCTTCCCTTCCTGGCAACGAGTGCGCCCACGACCTGACCCACCGGGCACCATAGCGAGAGGTCAACACATCTGGCTGGCGATTTACAGACGAAAAGAACAACGTAACAGCACCACTACCTACAGGAACTTTCACATACACGCTCAGCCTTGAACACATTTACCACGGATACCACAGAAGCACACTCCCCCCCCCCCCCAACACACACACACAAATACAGAAACAAATCCTTCAACAGAGAGGACGCCATATCCTGGCGCTAGCTTCAAACTCATATTTTTCAAAGCCTCTAACATAACACCTTTCTTTCGCCACAGAGTATCCTCTATGCTGCCCAAAATGCAGCAGCCTTACACCTACACCCTTCTACTGCCCTTTGGCAACACCCCTACCCACAGAGGCGCCAACCACCCATCCTCCACCTCACTTTTTCCTCTTGGGAGGCTGCTTTGTTCAGCACAGACCACAGGACCAGCGACAGCTCATTGAGAGGGTGCGCAGGATAGCGACAAGCAAAACAGCACTGAACTAAGTACACAACCCGTAGAGGATAGCGACCGACTACCATTGGTTAAATAAAAGCTCTTCCTCCTCCTTCTCGGCGCAGACTTAAAGTGTCGGTCAAAAGTTTTCAGGCCAGAGGGTCTGCATTTGAGCAGTATAGTCGAGCAGTCACGGCATCCTAGAAGCTGAAAATCGCCGTACTGGGTAGAAGTACCGTTCTCGGGTCTGAGAAACTTCTTAGCTTCATTAGCATCTTATGTGCCAGGATACACCGCTGAAAAGCAAATACTGTAGCCTCGCAATTTTTGGCCAACCCTGTACTTCTGAGAGTAATACGGCTCGGTTTATTTGCATATATATTTACTACTTATTTACAGATATCGACCAGGGCGGTCGCTGTCATCAAGACTAATCAGGAGCGTAAGGCCAGAGCTCGTTCGTCACGAGGCCCTGTCAGCCTGTCTAACCAGACAAGCAGACCCACCATTCGAAACAAGCTTGAACTGGTTTCGTTAGCATAGCGGTTCCGCAGCTCAACCCAGTCCGCTGTCTCCTCCGTCACTCCACCAAGAGCTGAGTTGAGTGTCTCCCTTCGGGTCTCCCTTCCGAGTCTCTCTTTTGGCGCAAGAACGCCTCATTCAACAAGCTTGACCAGCATTCTGGGGACCGTACTGGTAACCAATCGAAAATGAGCTTCTTCTTAAACCGAAAGGATCATTGCATGCCTGTGCCAACGAGGCTATTTACCCGCGAGTACCGCGTGATCTACGAAACCGTTAAGTATTTCCGCTCGTGGTTAGCGCAAACAGCACAAACGTACAAAAAGACATCCGCAACAGCAACAACACAAACACGCCGGCGGGGACGCGCGCACAGATGCCTCTGCGGTCCCCTTTTCGTGTCCGCCTCTGGGGCATCTGTCTTTCGTCGCGTGGTGCGCCGTCAAACTGCCACAATTCACGCCCCTCTCCGAACCCGAGAGGCCCGCCTGTCGCCGCCGCTTTTCGGCAGCAACGCGACCCTCGAAGGTCTTGGCTCCTCGCTGTCGTCCACCCACTATTCGCAAGAGCACTGCAGTTGCAATGTTTCTTTTAAAATCGCTAGACAACCGGCGCCGGGTTTGGGGCAGCGCGACGATCCCCCGGCTCCACAGAAAAACCAAAGAAAAAAGGAAGCTCAATGGCGGCGGGGTGCGAGATGATGATGGCCCACTCCTCGTCGTCCCGAAAACCTGATTCTTTGCCAAGAGAAAGTATAGGAAAGGAGCCTACGGGTGTGGGCCGCTCAACTGGCCTCTGCACCACGGCCCATAAACCTAAGTAAATAACAATATTTATTTGAAACATTAAACTACCAGTATGGCACAACATTTTACATTATTTGTTAAACATTATAATACCATTAAAAGCCCGCATTACAATGATGTTCAAGTTGGATGGTAAACTAATTTTTTTTAGATATAACATAGTAGGTTATTTCTTCACTTAACATTACTGTAATGTTCCAATGTCACATGTAATGTTGCTGCATTACTCTAATGTTTGGCGCTACCCGGGTTGTCAATCTAAAGTTTCAAGTACGTGATCATCGACTGTGGTGTCGTAAAAATAGAGTGATGTCGGGCAGCTGCCATAGTAACTGATAAAAAATAATTGCCCACAGACTGCAGACACGTGTTAAGCTACTCTTGGCGAAACATTTTCTTTCAGTGCTTCTCGGCACCTTTCTCTCTGGGAGAAGCAGCGTCGAAAGTAAACGTGCTCGCTACGTGCTTAAACTCGTTGCCTCACTACCCTCGAAGCCACGAACGTAAACGTCCCTTCTACTTGCGCTGCAAAGGCAGAATGTTACGTATCATCCGCGGCTGCATAGACGCATATTCAAGACACGATTTAGAAACTCCAGGGCTGTGGCCGCCAGGCCAGTGCTCCTATCTGAGGATACATGAAGCGTACAAAACAGTATCAAAATGGCATGCAAACTCAGAAATGAAACCCGACTAGTATTTCAATGGTATGGCTGCAATTTCAGCGACCTATCTTTGACCTGTAGAGGAGATTGCCGCGAACCTCGACGTGTCATCATTAAGAAACCAAGATATATATTACTGGAATCTTGCGTGTTGAGAAACACGTAGATTTTTAGGCAGGATGGCGTGATGAGTAAGGCGTAGAAGTCGCCAGTCGCCATGAGCTTTGAAACGAACCCACTTGTTTGCAACAACTTCTGCAGCAACGAGAGCATGCCGCTCTATCTCGACAACGTTTCATCAGGATCGAGTGGGAACGTCGCGGCATGTAGAGCGAGCTTTGAACTTTAATCGTGATAGGACTCGAACGTGACCGGATGTACGTGTCCATGTAACAGCGCTATAAAGTTAGTTTATGATCACTTGCCATATCATGCGAATAATTGTAGTCGCAGAATATTCGCTCTTTGCGCATCTATGCCAGAGCCGTATATCTATGCAACCTTTGCGTACAAAGAAGCGTACATCGGAGGCAGGGCTCCTGGTTTCTCGAAACGTCACTATCTACACAGTCACTTTCACTATCAAACGCTTCCATCACCAGATGCCACACTTATGATAACCCTCCGCCAATGACGCCCTCAGGAGGCACGGCCCATCGCGTCACATTGCCCTCCTTTAATACGCGAATGTAGAAGTTCTCGTTCCTTAATTTGTGAAAACCATCCTAACATGCGATGGAACCGACTTCACAGAGGTGTTACCGACAGAGGTGTTGCCGACAGCGTGGTTGCAGTGGATTCGTTGCCAACATGAAGTTAATTTAAAAACAATATACGTTTGAATACTGGCTAAATCAGCTGCTGACAGGGACTAACCGAATGAAAAGGAGATTTCGTACAGATGCTGTCCTTTATATCGGGAGCGCAACTGAAAAAAAAACTTGCTTTGTTAGAAAGAAAGTTCTACGTGTTTTGTCGTATAATTCACACATGCCAGTGGTAAGTACGAATCGGTCGAGCACTAGTATTGCTCTCGTCACTGCTTCTCGACTTTTAAGTTCGTTGACACAACGTGCTGTTCGACACATTGTGGAACACTGACTTACGCAGTTTTCAGGGAGGCGGAAGCACTGGCAACTACCGAGCCTGCGCAATGAGTTCTTTTGCATCATAGTAGCGTTTGCTGTCTCCATCCTAGTGAATTTGTAGCAAGACTGCGATTTCGAACTGCTTTGTCCTTTCCGCTCAGCGGGGACCATTGCAATGCAGCAGGTATGTAGAGGGCAAAACGCATGTCTAGAACACGTTCTGGGCGTGTTTCGGGCTGAACACGCGATAACTAGCCATATGATTTGGTTAAAAATGGTCTGGATGTAAACATGTCCAGTTGAACTCATTGAATTTCATCGCCATTTTTGTCTGCTTGCTCGCAGTGACTTTGGGAGCTGCGGAACACCCAGTTTAGTTGTTCTAGGCATGTGTACACTGGAATGCCTACAATCGGGTCACCCATGATCAACGAGGACGCTGGCTAGGAACCATGAATTCGCACTCAGTCTTAGCTGGTTCTTGTTGCATTCGGGTCAGATGTGATTCGCGTGGCAAATAACAGTGCGCGACCGTTTAATACGTGCAGTATTGGTGGTGTACCGCTGTCCGTGTAATGCAGCTAGTTCCAGCTGTTTTTTAAACCGCTCACGTAAGTTAAACAGCCGTGATTCACGCAGGGCCATTTCATGGTAAGCATGTGCGTGACGAACCGAAAACTACCGGAATGTCATGTGCTTCATACGATGAGTGTTCTAGAACTCCACCAGAAGACCGCCTTCAGTTAGTTCAGTTATGATAGCGGAACCGATCAAGTGCAAGCAAACGAATTATAAAGCAGAGCCGCACGCACGTTTTCAATCCTGCGCTGTGTCGCTAGCATCCATCAGAGATTCCGAGGCCTCTGGCGCCAAAAGAAACGAATCAACTGCGACGCCTCCAGTTTCGTGAGAACACCGAAAAAAAAAAAAGGATGTGATTATCAGTGCGAGCATAATGGGGAGAAGGTGCAGTACAGCGCTCGATACAACAAATATGCCAAACTGAAATGGACAAGCGCTGTAGTGGTAGGGTCGCCATCCGGGCTGAGACACTGACATCCGCGCAGCTATTCCTGCAGTGGAGATGACTTTTCTACAGTAAGCATTGCAGTTATACTGCGAAAATTCTTCAAACGTGTAGAGCCCACATTTCAAGCGAACACAAAGGGAATGTAGCGATCTTTGTCTGCAGTGGTTTTAAACGAATCAGCTTATCTAGTCTTGGATGTACACGCAGCAAATGTTACGGCTAGCAGCAAAATGGCGCATTCGATTCGCTAAACAACACTTCGCTGGCTTGTCGAAGTTGTGCCAGTAGGGGCGCGAAAAAAGCAAGCAGTTACCCAAAGGGCCCAAACTTCGCAACAATATGTTCTCAAGAATGACTAAACAACGGCCAGAAATAGCTTTCATGATGCGCGAAATTTCGCCACCAGAATCCTTAGTACCAGCGCAACTCGCTTAGCCTGGTTAGATCGCCTGACTTTTCTAAACGGATGACCTTTAGAGCGATCCTACTCGACTCAAGCAAAGCATAGATCTAGGGCAGAGGTGCGATTTTTCCAGTTTGTTAACGGCACTCTTCACAACCAGCAAACACTTTCTGAGGCGCTTTTTCGGGCTTCATAGGCTGAACTGCCTGCGAAACGCTTGAAACGAGATGCCTATAAAAAGTTAGCATTTTTCAACTGTTATGGAAGTGACTGCGACTCGAGCTGGTAATGTAGATCCCAGACCACACACTGCAGACGACAAAGTGCACATGCGACTGTTTTAGTATCGGCAAAATTTCCTGCGCGCTATTTAAACCTGGTATTCAAGCTGAGAAGGTAAAGCAAAAATGCTCACGCTGCCAGTGACCCAACAGTACACTTCGGGATCTCGGACAAAAGCAACGTATCGCAATCCTAATATGCTTGAGCAGCCGGAACAACCCATGGTTACACATGCTTGTAGATTACAGTAAGTGTGGACATAGTTGCGCGGAAAAAGAAAGAGCGTATCCACTTCGCATGACTTCGAGGCTGTTCTGTGTCCGCCATCTGAACACACACACAAGCAGCGCGATGCGCCTAGCGAGGAGCGGCGCCAAGCAGGAAAGTTCCAAGGAGGAATAAGTTCGCATGAAGCCGCGGCTGGCGCCGCACAAAACGTCTCCCGCACGGACACACTGCGCCATCTGTCGGCGAGCGCCGCAAGAATGGCCTCGCTCGGTGGCGGGACGGAATTTCCCCCCGCCCCGCAAACCGTGGCCGGCTGGCTGTAATAGAGCTGCTTTGCGACGTTTGTCCGGATGCGCAAGTACATGAACAGCTGTTACAGTTCCCGCAAAAGCACTCTCCGGGGCAACTAATTAAGAAAGCGGACAATGACGACTGACCTCGTGAGCATTGCAACGCTGTCAAGCTCAGGAATACGCAGTTTAAAGCCTGCGAAGAGAGCAGTGATCGTGTACACAAGGCTGCTTGAAAGTGAAGCCTCCAAAATAGTCCCCTCGTTCCCGTTACAACCCTCGAGTAAAGGTTCCGATTTATAAATATTCAGTTTCGCGTACCAATCATGAGAGCAAAGTTCTATAGATGTGAACATAAAATGCTGTTGCTTCCATTGGTTATCAAACGGAGGATTCGCAGGGGTACGAATGCCATATAGCACACGAAGCAGTCAGATTTCGATGATTCCCTACACCCGTACAGTGGCCGCCAAATGTTGATGTACTTACTACCATAAACTCAACTCCTCCGTTGGCGCGTCAAAATAATCTATACAACAGTCTAATGTAGTTACTGAAGTTATCGTTAAAACTGTATTCTGTGCTAAAGAGGATTAGTTAAGTGGGCAGTTTATCGCCCTCTATTACCTTTATGTTTTCTCGTGGTTTACACAGTGTGTATCAGTCATTTGCTAACGTTGTTGTGTTTTTTCCTTGATATGTTTTGTACTAAATGCCCTCGCTTTTAAAATCCCCATTGGATTGACATTGTGGGCAAATAAATAAATCAAATGCAATTTTGTGCCTGCTGTTTCAGTCCGGTCGCGTGATGTCTATAAAGAACCGTAGCTATGCTTACAAGACTTTTTTTTATTTTGTTCTTTTTGTTCACTGTTGTTTTGCTTTGTGAACAGGGTGGTGGCCATTGTGAGGCCATTACAGAATGTTTGCTAGGAACCCGTAGCATCACGGGTATTGCAATTTCGCTGTTGACGCTGAAATGAAGTTATTAGTGCGTAAGCACTAATCCAATGGGTACCAACCGCGAGGACAATCGTTCGTTGTCGCATAGTCTGTTCCTGTAGCGCGAGCGCTCCTGCCCTGTGCACTGCATGCCCGCTCATCGTCGTCTTCTATGCAGAAGAAATCTGTGCATTCGCACTGATTCGAATGTGGTAAACATTACCTGTAGCTCTTTTTTTTTATTTGATTCCAAGCATAGATCCTGCTGAACACATCTAGAGTAACAAGGAGAAAAGAAAGCCGAAAAGAGAAACCGCGAGCAGGAAACGTCTTGCAGCTATTGGCTCGGCCGAGATTGACTCGTGGAAAGTGCTTACTTTCACTTACATGAATTAAAAAGGCGATTTCAAAAACATGAAGTCACAGAGTGACGAATACGTTGACTGGACAACCAAACAGGAATAAACAAATAATGCGTCTCTTCCGTTGCCACCCCGACAAAGTGCTAGTGGGAAGTAGTAGGTAGCGTCTTGTTAATGATGGAGAAATGCCGGGAGAAGTGAATAGAATATCACGCCGTATGTGTAACATCATACCTTTTTGACTGCGCCACAATACCAACAAAAATGTAATTGCTGAGCAAAAATGAATTGTCGACCGGCAACCTTCCAAGCTTAAAGCAGATTTTTTTCATAAAACAAAGACCGTCTCAGAGGGGAAAGCTTGCGTAGCTGCGACAGTGGGGAAATCTTTTCCGCCGACCCTCTCCACAGACCGTCTGCACAGGCCTGACGAAATCCTGTGTTGCGAAACCTACGCTCCACAAATGTGAGCAGCGATGGAAACCCCCGTTATCCCTTTTTTGAGGTTCCTGCATTCTTGAAAATGCGAAACATTTGCGGGGATACACTACAGTCTCCTTGTTTATTTGCCCCTGTACAATGATAGTGAAGTAAAAAAATTGATATTTAGGTGTGACATACTCACTTAAATAACTATTTGTTGTAAATTGCGGAAAATTAGTGTGCTGTCTTTCCTTCCATCTCTTAAAAATAGCAAAAGCAGCAAAGCGTGCCCGGCAACAACTACCTTCTCTCACAGCTGTCATTCCACTTGCATCATCATCATCAACCTGACTGTGCCAACTACAGGGCAAGGGCCAATCCCATATCTATAACCCTGTCCTGTGCCAGCTGCGGCCACCCGTATCCCTGCAAACTTATTAATCTCATCCGCCCACTTAACTTTCTGCCGCCCCTTGCTACGCTTGCCTTCTCTTGGAATCCACTCCGCTACCCTTAGAACCATCGGTTTCTTGCCTTCGCGTTACAAGCCCTGCCCAAGCCCATTTCTCCCTCTTGATTTTCACTAACCTGATTTTCATTAACCCTCGTTTGTTCCCTGACCAACTATGCCCTCTTCCTGTCTCTTAACGTTACACCTATCATTTTTCTTTTCATAGGTCGCTGAGTTGTCCTAAAGAGGAAGCCTTTTCATTACCCTCCACGTTTTGCCCCGTAGGAGAGTACCGGTAATATACAGTTGTTATATACTTGCAACACTTGCAACACCTACTTATTGTGATCTTGGGTAGCAAGATTTTAAACAATTTCTTGTACTTCATTCATTATGTATTGCAAATGCATGACCAGCGACTGCCACTCTAGGCAGTCAACGGACATCAGAGAACACAACATTACAGGCCTTCAAGACAAAGGGAAAGTTTATTGCACAGAAATTGGGGAAAAAGCAGCGAATATTTATGCGGTAATGAAAGGAAGTGAATTAGAAAAGTCACATGCATAGCAGTACTTGGCTCAGTAATACTAGAGTCCTTGGAGTACTCACAGGCAACAGCAAATTTCGAAAACGCAGCGCACACAACAAACTGCACCCTCAGCATACCACAAGCAATCCTCAGTACAAGAATCAAAAAGTGATGTTGCAAATGTATCATCAGTATCGTGAACTTTTCTATAGCATTTGTATGTGCCGTAGAGATGTACGAAAATAAAGTCTACCGGGCAGAACATTAGCTGCGGGAACTGGGCGTGGCATTTTGCAGTCTACTCCACATAATGCTGAGTATTTAACAAAATGCTTGCGTTGAATTCCTAACGCAATATCCGTGAATATATGCAGGCGCCTGCTGCGATGAATACGAGCTGCCAGTCCTAGTGGAGGCTGCCAGAGGCATCATCAGCTTTGAAAACCCCATGAAGGAGGGCATACCAGGTAACTTACACCAAGACGAGTAAGTTTACTAGCTCCCTCTGCACAGCGAGCCGCAGTCACCGACAGCCATCATGTCAGTCACTAGAAAATGGGGTCGTAGTGTTCCAACTGGTGTCACATAATTTTTTAAAGTTGCTGCTCTGCAACATGTGCTAGAACAGGGCAGAATAGGAGAACACGAGCACATACACACACATAAAAGGGGCTCAGGTGAATAGATTTTTCTGTCTAGATTGCGAAGCATGATTTATGAGCAGATATTCTATATAGACGCGCTAATTTTCTCAGGAAAAAGTTACCACAGTAAAACCGCCACATTTTCGACACTTGGTGCAGTTCGTCAAGAAAGATAATCGCAGTCCGAAGCCGACGGCGCTGCTGCGCTTCTTGTACAAAGATATATTCAACCTCAAGGCACTAAACTTCAGTCTCTCCACGCAGCTGATTTGTCTGCAAACAGGCATACGTTCCCACCAGCAGTCTAATCAATACAAACTTTCGTGTTGGTCTACACAATCCTAAAACTACAAATCATTCGCCCAGGTCTTTTGAAGACAGCGACGCCCTGCATATACTCGTACAACGCCCTCCTGAGGAACCAGAGCAGCAAAAGAGCAGCACTAGCACGCAGGTTTGCAGTGATTATGCACTCCCACTAGACGGGGTGGATTAAGCGATGTTTTATTCCCTACACCCAACCAAACTACACGGGAAAGTGTGGGCTCGGAAGTTAGAAACACAGGCAGGCGAGCACGGGATGACACATCATTCCGGTAAGACGCGCCTATTCAAGAGCCAGAGAGGGGGCAAGGAACAGCAGTAGCGGCCACCGCAGGACAGTCATCGGCAGCAGCAAGCCAACTAGCTCCACGTTCGGCAGGGCACCAACAGTGATGCCGCAAGCCTGTATGCTTGTCACGGCCAGCACAACAAGCCCAGAACCTTCAAAAAGCCATTTAGCTCAACAGGAGCAACGCTGAGTGGAACACACACTGCTACAAGGCGAGCTGTACGCACTGAGCTAACCACAGCAGGAGCTGCAGCACAAGCACCAGCAAAAGTAGCAGTTGCTGCTGACACCTGCGAAGACCTCAGTTACAGCAATGCAGCAATGGTTACAGCAATGGATAAATTTGGTCAGGCTGCAGATGCACTTAGGGCAGCCGCAGAAGCACACAGAAAGCTCAACGTGTATGAGCGATGAAAGACAGACCCGCACAAGCGCACTCAGAGGAAGAAATCCTCCAGCTTGAAAAATGATGCTGTAAGCTCTATATAGGAAAGCCTGAGCTGGAGTTAAACTCTCTTCAATGCTTTGGTACTAACTGCAATGCGCCAACAATAATTAGGTATACTACCGTAGGGAAAGGAAAGGCTCGGTGTTTGTGTCGCTATCTACAGCCTTCAAGAAACAGGGAAAAATAATTTTCTGTACCAAAGTTCAACATAAATGAAACACCCAGAAGCAGCAAGTGTATTCAGAGGCTTTTTTTAGTTACTGCTTATTTGCAAAGAATTTCAAGTATAATTTTGTATTTGTCTAGAATGGCACCTCATTGTACACCAGACCATAGCATACCACTAGGTAGTATATGTTGTTTCAATCCTTTCTTGAAGCAAGCAACATGCCATACTCAAGTGTACAGGTTTCCTCTTCATACCTGACATCCTTTCAAGAGCCACAATTCCCTTTTCTAACTTGTCCTCTTTGGGCTATATGCACCACTTTGAGCGTAAAGGTTATTGTTTAAAGGCTCAATAATTTTTTCTGTCAAAGATTACCACATGGGCACTTACTTGAAATGCGGTTAGCATTAAGTACGTTCATGCGCTTTTTTGAAACTCGTCAAGTACAAAACGGTAGTTACAGCACAAGTTTTTCTTTGACTGCCATGTGTTATCACACTGCAGTTTTCACGTTTCTAACAGCACAATTATCTGCGATGTTGCAAGTCATTCTGCAATAGTTCCGTCAAGAAGCAAGCAATGCTCCCCAGGACATGATGTTTCATGTGATATAATTCCTTACTTCTACTAGCAGAATGCTGGCAAAATGATTCTGTTCGAACCTTCGTTTGAAGGCTCAGCCATTTTTGCACCCAAGCTTCATATATTTTAATGGAATGCTCTGCACGAGTAAATGTGTTTTGTATGTTTGGTAATACTTGTTTCTTTCTCCGCTTTTATACGTTTCCGGCATTTTACTTTTTCTCTGGGTATGCAATAAAAATAAACCGCACTTTTATTCACTGTCCAGTTTGTCAACGATTATGACAAAAGCATAGCACAATCAGGAAGGGAATTTATGCAATCCGGGGCAAGATATGTTATAAGGAATTCAGGAGGTAACATATTTTCTTTTTTACTTATCTGAGAAATGAAGTCCAAAGTTTGATACTTCAACGAAAAAAGTGTTGCCGCACCAGTACATTTTGCACTGTCTTGCCATCGACAGCCATCACAAATTGAACAAGGGAAGCGAAAGTGTCAGGAAGCTCGCCAACTTGTCAAAAAGAGGACTTGTGTTTGTATGGGCAATGCGTTCATCATTGGCAGGCTTTAAATAGGGTCTTCACTACGACTACGAAGGCCCGGCGAGGGGGGGGGGGGGGGAGTGCAGTGGGAAGGGCGTTAAGATGAGGAGCCTGAACCTTGTCCAGGCATGATGGCTGCTAAAGAGAATTAGTCGGTTAACCTGCAAAACAAAACTGTGGAAAGAAATACGCCAGCACAGCAGAAAGGAATCCGGCGGCTGGGGAGGGTGGAGAGATAGCGAATGCGAGCTGAAAGGCCGTGTGTCCTCAGGAGCTGCGACAGGCGGCATGGTATGACTGGTTGGGCTGACCTGGAAAAGCTTGAACACAATTAAGCAGTAACGCCGAACGAAAAACAAGAGCCGAAAAAAAAGACAGAAGGGTGCAGAACAAGAGCAAAAACAAGGGGTGGCAGGGGATTGCGAAAGCAAAGGGTTGAAGAGAAATGATGGAAGGTGCTGCACAGCATAAAGTAAAAGTAGTTAACAATAAACAGCAGTAAAACTAAGAAATTAAAAAATAAAAGGAAGAAGAGAACAGGAAGGAGGGGATAGAGTTCCAGAAACAATAACGCGATCTGAAAACACCGGTGGAATGAATTTTTGTATTATTTTTTCGTTGAACACGTGAGAGATCTTTTTAAAGAATTACTGCACTGCCAGAATGGACCGCAGAGATTATATTGTTACGCGGCGGCCAGCCGAAGAATGAGACGTGGTGAACCATGGCTATGAGATGATTTTAATGGCCGCTGGCCTAGCGCGGGCGCTCCGTCCCGCGCCACTGCCAGCTTCGTCTTCGTCACACTACCCGGGGCCTCCGAGCGATCGTCCCGATCGGTGACGAACAGACGGCGAAGTGGCGATGGTCTTGAGTGAAGGATCGAACAATATGTAGAAGATGGTGCAGTGCTGGCCGCCACGATGAGAAAGATGAGAGAATGAGTCCTTGTCCACGAAGCATCCGGGCCGTAGGGTGCCAGGAGCTGACGGCCGAGGTCTCTGGACGCACCGAACGGCAGAGGCAGGGGGACGGTGTCTTCACGTTTGGGTCAGTGGGGCCTTGGGTCGGTGGGGTCTTGTTTCCGTCGGGTCTTGGGTCCGTCGGGTCTTGGGTCGTCGTGTAGTGTGGTCCGGGCGGGGGACGGGGCTGGGGTGAGCGTCGAGGTCGGTTCAGGTCGGTCGGGCTGGGGCACGGCCGTGCGGCGCTGACCAGGTACTCACGGCCGATGTCCACGGCAGGCCCAGGACGCCGAAGCTCCGTGACCAGGATGGCGATGAAGGGACCCCAGCACCTCACACCAAATGTTACGCGGCGGCCAGCCGAAGAATGAGACGTGGTGAACCATGGCTATGAGATGATTTTAATGGCCGCTGGCCTAGCGCGGGCGCTCCGTCCCGCGCCACTGCCAGCTTCGTCTTCGTCACAATATGTTTACTCAGTAGATGATGATCCCTGCTGGCTGTAAGGTTTTAAATTTATTGATAAGGAATGCCTTTCTGTATTTTCTACACTTCGGTTTATGAAGCCTGATTGCAGAATGATTAGTTGAAAGATAAACTTAAACTATTTATTCTCCCATAATCAGGCTTCAAAACTGCAAGGAATAGATAATACAGTGGGGCATTTTGAATCCACAATTTTAGAACCCTACAAACCAGCAGGGATCAACATCGCCGAGGTAAACTTAAAATCTCCCCGGGACATTCCGGAACTAATGTAATTCTAAAGAAGACCTTGCACGTGGTCAAAGAAACAATAATACGAAAAAAAATGATGATCAGTTATTGTAGTTAGGCCAAATGCGAATTAGGCGCGTGAGCAGTTCGCTTTCTCATTTGGTTGAGTTGCTAAGATGCAGTGTTCACAGATGGCAGTTTTTCGTATGACGTTAATGGGTTGATGTCCATATATGCGGATGTGGTCATTCTCTCCATTCACAGATCCCTGGGAGTCCTCATCCCGCTCCTGGCGCAGTGGTGCAGCAGTCAAGCGGTGCGCCAATGCTGTAGGATGGCAGGTGCTGCCATTCGTGGGACTGAGGTTGCTTGGGTTGGGTTGCATGATTAGATGAGCTGCCGCCTGACACGGTGGGCAGGTTGCTATGTGCGCGTATATATATATATATATATATATATATATATATATATATATATATATATATGCATATATATAAACGTAATTCGGTTGACACACGGTAGAAAAACAACAACTTTATTCTAACGTTTCGACCAGGGTCTGGCCTTCGTCAGAGTCTCTGACGAAGGCCAGACCCTGGTCGAAACGTTAGAATAAAGTTGTTGTTTTTCTACCGTGTGTCAACCGAATTACGTTTATGTTCTACCGGATCCATCCGATCTTCACCCCCTTCTTATACATATATATATATATATATATATATATATATATATACCTGGGCAGGCGAGCAGCCTGCCACAAAACCGGCTTCAAACAACCAGACAGAAAAATAGGCGACGGTTAAATGCGGGAAATGGCCACTATCAGTGCTAGCGCACTAAAAAATCATTACCCTGGTGTTTTCAGGACTCCATATCACCTCTTTTTCGTTTCTTTCACCGTGCAGACCTTACCTGTCCTCTTCTGCCTTCTTTCTCTTTTTTTCATTTTATTATCGCTTATTCTCACCTTCTTTTACCCACCTGCTGCTGTTTCTAAGGAACCATTCGTTTTCTCACTCCCTTCCTCCATTCCTTTGGCTCTTTTTCTGCACCCCTCTCTCATTTTTCCCCGATTCCCGGTATTTCGTTCAGTCTTACTGCCATACCATGCCACCTTCGCGGCTCCCCATTTGTGTACACGCAGCCTTTGAAGCTAACGTTCTCTGTCTCCCCACCCCTCGAATTTATTTCTGCTGTGCTGGCGCATTTCTTTTGCACAGTTTTGTTTTTTCGGTCAACCGCTTAACCCTCTTCGGAAGCCATCATGCCTGGGCAATATTCATGCTCCCCATCCTACATCTTTTCCACTTCACGCTCTTCCTCCTCACCGGGCTTTCCTCATTGGAGTGAAGGCCCTATTTAAACAGCGCCTGTAGTTCTTTAACGTGCACAGACATGCACAGTAGACGGGCCTCTGAAATTTTGCCTGCATCGAAATTCGACCACAGCAGCCGGGATCGAACCCGCATCTTTCGAGTCAGCGGGCGAGCGCCATAACCTCTGAGCCACCGTGGCGGCCCGAATGGTGGACGTAGCGGTTGACTTAGGCATCTTGATGCTGTTCGGGAGCCTGTATCCGCACATAGGGGCCGTTGAGTGCACCCACGACGTGCGAGGAATCGGCGACTGCGTAGAAGCCGCCTCCCGCAGCTGGCTAGGAGACGACGAGCGGGGAAGAAAATGAGGGTGGTCATCGTAAGTTCTAGGCGGATGTCAAGAGCGGACTTGCACACACTCGCACGCGGACATACTAAATGAAGGAACACGTACATGCAGTTAATTTCACGCTGACCATCGCACAGTCACATGACGTCGACTCCAAACAAGAAAAATGTTGGCGCATGCTTAAGTTCCGCTTTTCAGGGTAAGACGCGACAGCGGTTCGTCTTGCCCACGCAGACACGGACACTGTTTCCTCTTTCACAATAACAATAATTATGTGATTGACCACACGTCATACATCTGAGGCCCTGCTTTAACCAAGCCGTACGAACGTGCCTGCGAGGCGCAGCGGTAGCGTTGTCTGACTCGCAACCCGAGGGTCAGGGGTTTGATTCCTGAGCACGCTGCATAGGTGTGGTTACTACGACTACAGCGACGGGTGTGGTGCGTAGCAGCTTGAGAGGCGACGCTTGCAACGTGAGTCGTCGACGGCTGCGTGTTTGTATGACGCTGAGGAGGAGGACGGCGGGCGAGGGCCCATGCGCTTGGCGCGTTGGTCGCGGTGGCTCCGATCGCTGAAGATCAATGCGCCGCTGGTGTGGCTGGGGCCATCTTTAGCAGCCTCGTGCAACAGCCACCTTTTCGGCCAATCCAGACTTTTCCGTCACGCCGACGCCGGCTTTCCTGAGGCACGAGGCCCTTACTATAGTGAACTATCCTTTCGCTATCGCATAAAGTCATGAACTGTGCTCTTGTACCTCAAAACATTATTCGTGTCGATTTATACCTTCTAGCTACTTGAGATCTGTTCGTTTTAAGTCCTGTACATGCAGAACAGGAACTCATTCGAGACATGGTATGTAAGGGAGCTGTTCTGCCGTGCAGCTAGTTAGAATGCGAGGCCTATTCAAAGGAAGCCTTCGGCAAGGAAACAATGAAGAACACAAGATAAGAAACAGCTTACCTAATCCATTCTCTTCTGTGGCGGACGAGGGCGAAAGCAACTCGGCGTACAGTGCGGCGTGCTGTGGACTTGTGGGCACCGATCATATCTCCGGCAGGGGTAAGAAAGTTCGTCGGCGGGTGCTCGATTTCGGAGCGAAGAAGCTCGGAGGCTATGCCGTCTTGGCCGAGGTGTAAACGTCGCTGCAGCTGCTTGTCGCTGAACGGGTCAAGAGGATTCGTCCAGTTGCGAAACACGTTCGCGGCGCAGCGGGTGCTCGGCGAGCATCTGGAGGCGGACCAAGCGCAGGGCGGTAATGCTTAATAAGACAGGACAAGGTTTGGATGAGACTGCTCGGAGCAGCCTTGATACCAGTCTTATTTAAACCTTTATTTGCTCTCTTGTACAAGTCTAATTTCTTTCGTGCAAACGACTTATCAGCTAGGGCAGATTAAGACTCCAATAAGAATGGATTGAGCCTGAAGATTAGAATAAGACTGGACTAAAGGGCTTTCTGCTAGCAGGTCCTGCTTCCGCGCGTTTCAGTCGAGAAGGAGTTTCGAAAGCAAGCAGGAGTATAAGAAAAAAGTGCTCAACGCAATGAAAAAGAGAGTGAAAAAATAAGACAACAAAGAACTGAAATTTTTTGAACTTCGGAAACTATTCGAAGCGGATGCATGCGCTAAAGCTTGTCGTGCATGAAGAAATAACACAGCCCGCCTACTTATCAGGATTTATTTTCGAAATCACGCACATGCCAGGAAAGAAACCGCATTATTCATACCATGCGAAAAAAATGATGGTCTGCATAAGTCCGCATTTTTGCGCACATACTTGCAATTTGCGCTGATTAAGATGCTCGTGCAACAAGGAGAAAACAGGGGAAATAGGCGTTTCTTTGCTTCCTTTTTCGTGACAGGATTCTTTTCGGCCCTCAGAAAAGTACAGAAAAAAATCTAGGTCTCTCACAAAGGCGCGCGAAAAAAAGAAACTAAAGGAAACAAATCCCAAACACATATACGAAGGCGCTGCACCTCTTTAAAAACTCCTCCCCCCCTCCCCTACGTGCAGCCGGGTCAGCCGTGTGGCATACCTACGGCAGTCCACGAGCTTGGAGACATCCTCGTGGGAGCGGGGAGCTGGGAACAAGAGACCCGGGAGACGGGATGCGGGGCGCTGAAGTTAAGAAGGCAGAAAGGCAGCACTTTTCAGCGCTTTGTAGGTTTGCCCCCTCCTGCAAGTCACGTGGCAGACTAGTTTGTTCGGACCTGGCTTCAGACGATTCAAATTTGTGGTGCGGCTGGCGGTGAACTAGGCTTTACTTCTTTTTAGCTCATTCGTTTCCGTTCTGTTACAACGGTGCGCGATATTGCCGTGAACGACGATATCATGAAACAGCCAACGTTCGACGTCCGAGAAAAATACCGCACGGGAGGCCGTCGCGGCTGTGTTATTCTTAGTATGCATTCTTCAAGCCAAATTTCAGCAGAGCATGCAAGTGACCTTCTTGCCCAATTACGAAGGCTTATTTTGCTGCTGGCTGCCGTATTGCAGTGCATTAAGCTGCTTCCCGTTTGTATTTCATTGCCCTGCACTTTGCCCTGCCCAATACCACTCTGTCAAGTAAGTCAAGTAAGCACTACGTTCGTTCGGGAAAGGGCTGCATATCTAGGAAAACCGAAGGGACGTAGTACGCCATATTGTCTTCCTGTTCAGGCTGGGCTTGCGATCTCGCGAAAAGATTCGTGTACGATTTTAATGTTCAGAAATAATTCCTGCTGTCACGTCGCGTCACCTGCTAATGGCGCTACATGTCTCTTATGCTGTATCAAGCACCCTTGTCTCTATCAGTTAAATTGGAACGACAATGACATCCTACTAACGCAGTGTGTTGCTTTTATTTTGCCTTTTATTTTTCAGGAATACGTGTGCCAGCTTTCCTGAAACTGCAGTACGGAAGGTAGACGGCAGCCTTTCATCTATGATGTAATGCGAATTCAAGTCAGAAAGTGTACGGGTGGCTCAGGCATCTCTGAAAGTTCTTAATTTGCGGCTTTCAACAACATGGTTCGCTGGTTAGCTTCTACTTGCATTTTAAGCAATGTTCAAATTACACACAAGATCTAACTGCAAAAAGGAAAAATTGTTGGGCCAGTTGGTTCATGTTTATAGGAATGAAACGGCGCGAAAAACGGGACATTAGCGAAGCATGTGACAGAATGCAAATGCATTCCACAGTTTGGACAATGCAAAGTGCTTTGCACGCACGCAAGTCAAACGAAAACAACGAAACGCACCAGAAACGTAACATCAAGTGCATGCCACAAAACCGGCGGCAGATTTTCTCTCCGGACTCTAGAAAAATCTATCACACTGTTTCACCACGAACGGCTCACAAGGATGCACCATATGCTCATCTGAAGTGTAAACATCAAGTCCAGAGCAGAAAATTGCGGTTAAATTTTCTGTCAGCTCTATAGAACTTTACCACATTGTTTAGCCAGAAGCCCAACATATAGGATCCAAGATACGCTCATCAGAATAAAGACATCAAGGAACGAGCGCGAAAATTTTGAAGCGGTTTTTAATGGGAAGGCTGTCATAGCCAGATATAAAGATGAGATCTTGAGGCTGATTTCCAAGGTCTACAGTATGGAAAAAAAGACACTTGCGCCAGCTCTCTTCCTACAAAAATACGCATTTCTTGATCAGTGGTGCTGAATAATTCCTCCCGGGTGGGTTGTTTTTCTCTGTCATTTTATTGATGCTCGCCATGTTTTCTTCATAAGCAGCCTTAGACGTCGAAATAAACATTTGGTTGCTATTCAGCACAAGTGCGTGTGTCGTTCCTCTTGCGCCGTCTTAACGCTGCTACATGCTTTCCGTGTTTTTGAAAAGATACACAGAATGGTGGAGCAGATACCTCGCCGTAATATCCCATTTTCATCATGAAGACTATCGGACGACTGGAAGCAGGCAGAAATAATTAGAATCCTTAATGACAGGGACGTTCGGAGTGCGCCAAAATCAGACTCAGTTCACTCGCTAGCACAGCATGTAAAGTTTTACAACACTTCATTTCAAAGCATGTAACACATTTTCCAGAGCTTGAAAACTTGATAGCACCTGACCAGCATAATTCCGCCGCCACCTGTCTACCGTCTCCCAGTTAATTGAAGCGTTCATGACTTGGCACTCGCATCAGCAACTACAATCAGAATGACTTCGAACTACTATATTTTTGTAAAGCTTTTGAGTGCGTATGCGATAACAAACAAATCGTAAAGCTGCTTAGCATGATCGGACAGGGGCAAGTTGACGGCTCGTTTAAAGGAATGAAAACATCAAATTTTTCGGAGTGTGTTTTTGCTCTGGAAAACACTTAAGACATTAGTAAACATGAATCTCCACATGCAATTACTCCGTGATCAATAAATAATTTGTAACTGTGTTTTACCCCCGCGTAGTTTCAGTTTCTATTTTCAGGTGATCGTTGCGACGTCACAAGCGAGTACGAGATCACGCGAGGCACAAAAAACTGCAGTAATACCGCTGCATTGTAGTTTCAGTTCATTGCAAGTCCTGCCCTAAATTTCTCCAGGATCCGCAATTGCAGAAAATGAATGAATTTGCAATTGTTGTAACCCTAACTGAATGAAAGAATAAGTTCAGTTATAATTCATGTACTGAGCGTAGGCGAATCTCACGTGGTGATTATTGTTTACTAATGTCTTAAACGTCATTCGAAGGCAAAAACATACCACGGGAATTTTGATGTCTGTACGCCTTAATACTGCCCGTTCTCAATTCGTAACCTTTGAAATAGAATAAGCGCGGTTACTTCGGCGATTCCGCTATACTCCATCCTTGGTCTGTTACTATTTCGAGCTTGTATTAATGATGCCTTCGTCAAATTACCTACCATCGAACTATTTCTAGACGACGTATTCACACGCAGAGAAATAAAAAGTCCAGACGACCATATTGTGCTTCAATTACAGCATTTACGGCACTCCACTTACAAAAGCCTCCCAGCATAAATATCTCAGCGTTGCACCAAGCGCAGAATTCAGTTGGGACGCACACATCGCTAAAGTATCTCTGGCAGCATGGCGTATACTATTTTTTTTAGATATATCCGGCTTGAACCAGCATGGACTAGGCTCTTACCTCATAAAATAAAGTTAAGGCGTATCTAAGAGTACACCCACACTGTTTGGCTTCCGCAATCAGCCACTAGACAAGCATTAACAAAATTTAAAGCTATTTCAGGTCTTCCGACACTATCAAGAAGAGCAAAGAAGGCTCGACTGAAATCTTTATATCAACTGCTGGTTAACACTTATAATATTATTGTTTCAGAATATATTTCCCCATCTCAGCATTCACCGACGTGCCACAAACATGCACCCATATTAATTGTTTTTTTCTATCACGCTGATGCATTAATTCGCCATCCGTGAGCGAAGAAAATTGCATACTCCCACTGCAACGATGGAGGCAATCGTTATAGCATGCATAGTAACGCGCTGTCATGAACCACAGGCTCAGATTATTCATGCCAATACCGGGCTTACGTTCAAATTTGCCTCCCTTTTTCCCAGGTTAAACACTGCATGAGCATCTTTGTCATCCTGGCTTGTCTTGTAGGGTTCGAGTGTTTGCATATATTTTGTACTGCTGTTGCCATGTGCGGACCTGATATGGTTTCGGGCGCATTTAGAGCCTTTTTTGTGGCGTGCATGTTGTACTCTATTAACAGTGTTTCATTATTTCTCACTTATAACTTATTGAAGAGCCATTTGTACATTTTCTATCCCGAGTTAGGCATTTCAACTTATTAATGTTTTCTGACTTATTTAGGCACGTGTTTGTGCCGCCATGTAATATTTCCTTGTTCTTATGATGTAGCGTTTCTTTCAAGGTGAAAGTTGTGCTTGCCTACCTGCTAGGGCCTCGTAGAGGGGCCTGCAGTATGGAAAATAAAGAAATAGTCTCTCTACCCCGTCCAGCCGGTGCGTGCGCCACCCCGTCCAGCGGCGGCACCGCTGTTTATCTCTGATTGTTCGTCAAGGCAACGCCCCTGGGGCGGTTCTTTATGCGCCTGGCGGTTGCGTTGGGGCCCCACCCAGGAGGAAAGCCGCAAAGCGCGGAGCCCCCTGTCTGCAACTACTCCGTCAATCGACTGTGCAATTCGGGGCGCCGAGTGACTCTATGCATGATGGCCCGCAGGCTGCTGTGTAGGGGAAACCTAACATGCGGCGCGTTAGGCACTCTAGAGGCCTTGTGTATATTCCGCCCGCCTGTAAGCGACCTGCTGCTGCCTCCGCGTCCGAATCTCGCGGAGATACGACGTTCTATAACCTATTTTGACGATAAAGTCCACGTTACAGCAGCGACTGAGAGCCATACCTAAGCAGTTGGTACCACCGATAATGACACCCAGGCTGTGAACGTATACCGACGGGCATGATCTTCCGTTGCCTTGAAACTTGTGGTAGTAGTGAGCGCTAAACCATCCGAGAGGGCAATCTACGCCGTCGAACGGCGCGCTAAATGTGGTTTGCATGCTTGTGCCGTCTCCGTACAAGACGCGTCAGGAAGGGAACATTCATGTTGTTTTGAACAAAGCTGTACTGAGCAGACATATGCTTATAGCACCGGGTACTTTCGTGGAGGCGCGTTGGTACAGCGCAGATATTTTTATAGCCATCCGGGCACGAAGCAGCATGCATGCATCTACGTTAACAGATGGGTCATGGTGCGTACTGCGAGAAGGTAGTGTAAATTCAGGACCGCGGCGCCATCAACCGGCTTTCAGCACCAAGTGTTTTCTGGCAGGCTAGTTAGTGCGTTACGTACATCGTGGAAACTGAGCGAAAATACAGAACAGATCTGCGCTTGCGTGTTTGTCCCTCGCTCTGTCCTGTTTTTACACGCAGTTTCGAAGATGAACGTGTCAGAACCAAACTTGGCGCATCATCGGCGAGGACGGAACGAACAGAAAACCAGAGCACCTCTAAAGGCAGAGATAGGAGGCTTGGTGCTAATTACGAAAGCTTGCGTCTGTTTATCTTCGCCGAACAAGAAGGGTCCAATTTGAATGCGGATCTGTAGCTGCCACAAAGAAATAAGGCCGTCCGCGCCCCGTCGTACTGTCAGAGCTACGGAGCAGCGCTGCTCTACGGCCTGCATCGCAGGTGTCTCGCGCAGCTGTTTTTCGCTTCGATATAGAAAACATCTGGCTGGGCGACACGAGCGGTGCTGTTACCGGAAATGTCCTCTTAGCGCGAAACACGCGCTGCGCCTCCACTGGCAGCGCTCGTATGTGGATATGTAGGCCGCGATATTGCCGCGTTTTTTTCTGTGCAGGGTTGAAGAGACAAGCGCGAAATGCTCGCCCTGTACGAAGACCAAGGATGTCTAGCACTGTAAAAGAAATGTGTATGGACTACTGTCACCTTGGATTTCTTTTTTTCACTCTAAGCGGACAACCTGAAAGGGAAGGAGATAAAAATAGATATCGGAAATCAATGAGACTAACGAGACTTACGTCCGGCTGACTACGCTGCGCTGGACCAAGGGAAATAAAGGGACGAAAAGTGGCCATATCGAAAATGAGCAGGGAGGCGCTATGATACATTATCCTCTCAAAAGGATGCACACAAAGGTTATAAACGACCTGTGAATTATGCTATCACGTGAGATTGCACCTGGGACCTGTGAAGTTATAGCTTTGAAGCCCTGTTTCATGCCAGGAATGAAAAATAATTCAGTCTTTTCTTTCCTTAATGGCTTATGCATGTCGAGACTACATAGACGGCGGAATGCACCTACGTCGCATAGTGCCGTTGAGCTTTGATGGTGTAAATTGACGGTTATAAAAGTCAGGATTTCCAGGTGTCGTGCCTTTTGTTAGTTCGCAAGAACCCAGGTATCATAACTCCCCTGTTTGCTTTTGCTGTCAGCAAACAAGCAAAGAGTGAAGGATGCTTTAGATGAAGTTCACAGAATCACAACTGAATCGGCGCTTTCATGTATGACACAGCACCATTTACGTGGAAGTGAAGAAATGCTATATATCATGCCCTGGCTACATCTCAAGGCACAAGCACGGCGGTACGCGTAAAGCGTTATTTGCCTGCTGGTGGTGCTTGCGCGATTTGTAGTAAGCGAGGGCTTATGATAATGGCGAAATCAGACTGGCGCTAGGGTGCACTCTGTAAGTTGCATTTGACGAACATGGCCTTCTGTACCCGGCCACGGTTGGCGTCGTTGTGACTAAAGGCTGCGATAATTTAAGTCAGAACAACATGGCTTTTGCGCGCGTGAGTAGCCTGGGACGGAGTGAAATATTGCGCAGTCAGGCTTTCACCAGCGCGACTGCCGCCATTACCTCAACTGAAGGCACGAGCTTTGTTAAGAGGCACGCGTACTGGCAGTTCTTTGTTCGCAATGATCAATTTGTTGCATGATTCCTTAATGAAACGGAGAGGTTGTCGAAATTACCAAAATTCCCGGAAATTCAACACAACATTCCATAATAACCCAACCTGATTTGTGCGAAATTTGCGGTACTTTCAAGGCAAAATACGAGCCTCGCTACATGTATACTTAGTGGATCCCACTCGATTACACCGGCGTTGATGAACACGTGCCAGTCAAATTCTGCGTGATTACATTGAAGCTCTCGAGGTACCCGCGACAAGCTCAGTTCTCACAAGGTCTCAGCAGAGGCTCATAATCTGATAAAGGACGCCGAGAAAGGAATGATTAAACCTCCACGTTAGTTACGCATATAGCCACTTTAATCGACTGGAATGCAGGAATGCGATTGCAGCTGTACACGTCGAAACGCTGCTACTGACATGGCTATACAGTGATATCTAGGGGAGAATGAGGCGGTCCTGCCTGCATTTCTTGCACTATATTCATCGAAAACATGGGTGCCACGAGTGATTGGTCCACTGGAAACTTCTCACTTGGTGGGGAGCGCAGCCCTTTTTTTGACGGACACTAAATTGAATAAATGGGAGCCGTTATCCACCATCCCGGTGAGTCCAAGCCTATTGGTGGGGATTTTTGGCTTGGATTGCAAAACTATGATCGTCGAAAACAAAGGGATGTTTCTTGGCTCCACTTCTAGGCGACGGCCAAAAGGTCTTGGTTCTTCGTGTGGCTTCGGCCAGCCGGATGGCTTCTAGTTAGATCTGTGAACTAGAGCTGAGTAGTAAAGCCTCCCCTTGGTAGAGTGAGTTAAAAAATTCAACGCTTTAACCGAGAAAAACGAGGGCAGTGTCAGCATAACGAATGACGAGAATAAGTCTCTATCTGAAGTAAGAGGAAAAGTAAGCAAGGCGGAAAATGAAAAGCTCTCCAGAGGATCAGGGAATGTGACCGAGAAATGAGAAAACATGAAGGCCAAAGGCTGCATAAAAAAATAAGCATAACTCTGAACATTATATTAGCAATAACTAATATTTTTTCATTTGCAAAGGCCGAGGTAGCAGCTATGAGGTACGCCGTAATGGAGGGCTCCGCAATAATTTCGACCTTGTGGGGTTTTTTAATATGCACTGCCATCACAGTGCACACGGGCGCTATTGCATTCGTTGTGCAAATCAATTGTGCTGCTGTGGCTGAGATAGGACTCCCAACTTGCTGAATAGTAGAATGCAATGCTCATTGTGCCTCGCCTCCGAGGTGGGTCATCTGTGAGCGGAAAGTGAGCGACATCCGCAAATATAGGCACTGCTTAGGTGCATCGACTTGAATGGGTTAGTGTACTGCCTACAACAAACGCGACGTGCCACCGTTTACGCGTAACGCATCATTTTACAGTTGAAGGTGGCGGCCCCTCGTGCCGCAGATAGTGAGGAGTGAATGCGCGCCAGCTGTTCCTACGACGTGATGGGTTCATGAGCCGCCCAAGGGTTGAACCCTCTATACAAGAGTTAAGGAAACAAGCCGTTTAGAAGAGGCTCATTAGGTCGAATTTTTTGAGGCCGCAAGTGGGGCTCCGCCATGCCAGGTCGCCACCAGTCAGAAAGCCGGGAGTGAATAGCGTCTCCTTTGATATATCAACACCAGAGTATGCACCGAGGAGCTCGTGGTTTAAGCTACTGCGGAAAACCTCTCCCGCCTCAGTCATCCGACCTTGGTGAAGTAGGCGTTGTCATGACTACGTCGTTGTGCGAAATAAAAGCCCACAACTTCCGGCACGCTTTCTGCAGCGTCGCTACGGTAGCTGCTGGGGCCTCCTCTCCAATGTTTTCTTTCCTCCATGGTTCGATGCAGTGGAAAGTTTATGCGATGCGCTAATGGTCGCCTTTACGTAAGCATCGTTACTGATATATGATGAAATATTAAGGCGGCAGTCCCGCCAATAGGTATGAATAAATTAAAGTAGCAGAGGTGTTCTATATTTAAGTGTATATAGCCAATCCAACCAGGCCGGACGTCCTATAAATGATGACGCTGCGGCGGCAGAAATTCTAGCTGGCGTTGATAAAGAATCAAGCAAGGCCTCACAAGTCATAGTAGAGGGAAGCTGCCGGTGTAGGTCAAGCGACTACTGATCGTCTTAGAGATGGTGTGTGCACTGTGTCTGGAAAGCCTATGACCTAGTGTACGCAACGTCTAATTGTCTCTGGTTGACTGGCGGCGAAGAAAATTGATAAAATGGCACTAACTCATGCAAGAGAGGTAACTTCAAAGATACGAGGTGCAGACCCGCTCCAAGGTTTCGACAAAAAAAAATAATTGTTACAGGATGAGTGCAACGCTTTACTCCTGTCAACCGAAGAAACGCCGTTCTTTTCCTCTGCGATGTGTCAGAATCGATCACGTCCTCAGCAATGCCAGAAAATGTGAGGAATATTGGGCATCCATAGCAGAACAAACATTTCTAAACTTGGTGAAAACAGTCGTGCTTGTACTGTGCAATACTAGCGTTTAGGAAAGTTAGCAGCAAATATACGAGTATTGGTGAACGCCCACATACTGCACAGCAACCACTGAGATTCATGAGAAGTGAAAAAAATACCTATCGGGGACGTTTCTCGCAGGAACACAATCTCTCCGTTCCCAATGACAAATTGGGAAGAACAGAGAATAAGGGCGAAAAGGGAACAAATATGCTGATTGCATTTTCACCTAAGTAAACCAGGTGATGAGCTATAGCAGTTGATTGCAGATCCCAAAAGGAAAAGCATAGGATTACGCTTGAAAAATAAATATAGAAAGCCACAAGGTGACACTCAACACTACGCCAGAAAAGCAGAAGTGAATGGTTGGTACTGACATGGAAGCAGCGAGGGAGTATGTCGAGGCCGCGCAGTTATAGCAGATTCAGACCAGGAGAAGGACATTGATACCATAAAACTGAGTTAGTGTACGTAGCAAACAGTGCCCAAGTGACGAACACACGCTCAAAAGAATCACATATTAAAGTGAGAACAAGATTAGCTCATAAGGCCAAAGTTTGTCGGCTAAGACAGAGAAGTTGTCCTGAGACGGAGGAGAGCACAGCGACTCATGATATTAAAAATGATAGGTTTAACATCGAGACGCAGAAAAAGAGGAACTAGATTACGGAAGAAACGCAAGTTGGTTGTACTGAAATTAGCAG
Source organism: Amblyomma mixtum (assembly GCF_055824585.1). Taxonomy (NCBI): domain Eukaryota; kingdom Metazoa; phylum Arthropoda; class Arachnida; order Ixodida; family Ixodidae; genus Amblyomma; species Amblyomma mixtum. The sequence goes on along the minus strand of NC_143014.1, from coordinate 371,068,512 downwards.
GAAGAAAGGGGCATGCACAGAATTTGAGCGCAAGGGACGGCATACGACCAGGCGGAGATGGAGAATTTGCAAATATCAGCGGCAACTTTAAATCACCAGGAGAGTTTTTCGTCTTGATGAGAACTTTTCCTGAGTGATGATTGTTGATCACGCAGTGCGCCATGCCTGTCAGAAATAGCCGAGCAGGCTTTCGCAGAAACATGATTATAGGCGTCGTCTGCGAAGGGAAATATCAGCAACTGAAATCCGACACATAGTCTGGTGCTTGAGTTCAGGGCTCATCCACTAGCCGTGTCTGGGACTAGCAGGAAACTAGCAGAGGAGACAAGCAACGGCGCGCAGCAAGAGAAAGAAACGAGCGAGGGAAGGAATAGGCCCTGATTTTTTTTAACCTCTGGAAAACAACCAACTACTGACTCTCGACGTCTGGTTAGGCGCGAACATGCACCCCTCATCATCTGCAGCAAACCACCAGGCGTCTCTACAGGGCCTATAAACTCAATGCTGCCCACACAATCAGCCCATGTTTTGACGGAGGGTGACATTCTCGGAACATTTTGATTCCCGCATGCTGTCGCACGTGATCATGGGCACTGGATTTCAGACAGTTTTGCTCCTAGACAAACACTCCAATGTGAGTGACGCGAGCGAAATGGTGAAGCAACGTTCGTGTACACACAGCTGAACGCGCCGTAGCTGTTCTTGTGTAGGTGTTCTCGTAAGGCAGGCAGCCGCAGCTGATGCTGCGTGGACGCAGATGGGGAGCCCATCCGGGGCCGTAATCTGAACTACCCATTCTATTAAATATGGTCATGACGTCAATGTGACGAACGCAACACCAGTTAGGAAAGTGAACTGCGAATCACAGGCACAGACAACCTCGCGTCGCCACAGCCAGTTGGGCTGAGTCACACGGACCACGCTGCGCCAATTCTGCGCCCAAACGACGCCCAGTTTCTTTGCCGGGACTGAATTAGCGGCGATAAAGCTCTTCAGGCGTGTCAAGCGGTCGAACGCGTCGTCGTTCGTAATCACTCGTGGGCGTCAGCGCCGGTCGGAAAGTGTGACATGGGCTCGAGACGTGTTTATGGAAGCAGACGGCACCACAGGCATCTGTCACCACCATCATGACATCTGCTCGAAGACCCTAAAGATATGGGAGCAGCGACCAATGACATAGGATCAAATGGAACAGAAAGGAAAGCGATCGTTACAGAATACAGCCCCTGGTTCATCCCAGATAAGCCAGGGTGTCCTTAGGCAGCTATATATGCCTCTAGGGACGCATACGTGATCTGTATATTGGTGCGATGGCTGGAAGAATAGCCCTCCCAAAACACGGATCAGCGAGTGCGGATGCATGCATTTGATAAGGCGATATTTTTCAGTGTTGGGAACCTATATCGGCTTTTTGAGTTAGCACCACGACAAGACCATCGTGAGAATAGCTCAGCATAATACAAAGAACACACAGAAAAAGTAACCTACAAACGCGAACATCTATTCGCAATCATTGCACGCGTGCGAAGGCACGCTTGGAACCACCTGGTAAGTGCGCTTCTCACAACATCTTTTTTTTCGTATTATTCCACGAAGGCAGAAAATGCCTTCATCGTTTCATAACTGACAATCGACCCGTGGGTCAGCGCTGGTCGAATTCAGCGGCGATATGCAAAGTACTGTAGGCGTGTCATGAATTCGCTTTGTTCTGAGCCGATTCATGTACCGAAAGTCAAAGGCTATCTATAGGTACTCACAGAAATTCCAGACAAAAAAAAAAGGTCAATGAACGTGCACTGCCTCCAACATACTTCTAACGGGAACCTTACTCATTCTTATAAGTTTCCCCTGGCGCCCTTTTGCGACCGGCAGAAGCAAGCAATCACCACAAACTTTTCGACATGATTAATTTAAATACGTAGCAACGAGAACATTCATTCCAGCAGCGCCCAGCTGTCGAAGCTAATTGGCAGCGCGGCTTATCTTAAACCGTGAGAACTAGTCCTTCTACAACATGCCACAACCCGCTCCTCTTCGGGTCAGCAAGTCTGCTGCAGAGCGGGCGAGCAGGCCTGCCACAAAGCAGACTTCCTGACCTCAGTAAATGATGCTCACTACTAGCGGGTTGATGCACTGACGCAGCTTTTGCATACAGTCAATGTCGCGCCCCCACTCGTAGCTACTTCCCCATTTCATCATCCCAAATCCGCAGGAAACCCGACCTACCTTTCTGGCCGCGCGTGAGTCGTTATCCAAGCATGCGTGGCGGACGATGGTGACAATTTCGGATGTTCGCAGCATAACTAGAAAACCGCACTTTCCGCATACAGCCATTGCACCGACGCTGGCACCCAATACACAGGGGTAGATGCAGTAGCTACATATCGTGCCTGCTTCGTAGAGACGCACGGCTCCAGCCAGCCGAGGCAGAGGTTGAGAGGCAGTGCCCAGAGCGCTGCGTTTACGACCCCGGTTCACGGAGAACGAAAGATGTCTGCGCACAAGCCACTAAGCAAGCGAGATCAGCGTTGTGCAGGAGTTTATCCTAGCGCCTCCGCGACGTTCTGCCCGCAGGGAGACACACGCGCGCCGTGCGTGCCCGACAGGGCCGAAAGAACGTCGGAGGCGTCCAGCCAGCTCTCTATGGTGGGCGGACAAAAAAGCGGCATACGGACGATGATGACGGGTGGCAAGCACACACAACACGCACACTCTGTGCACCCCCCCCCCCCCCCTCTCCTCGCTCAACTTACTCCACCTTCTTGAAAATGAATCGGTCTGGAATTTATTGATGTCGGCAGAACGGCTGACAGCGCGGCTTGATGTATTGCCGCCGCGCGCCTGCCAGCCTGCCTGGCAGCCCGTGGCAGCTCGCGACGGCGGGGCATCCCCCCCTCCAGCGTCCGCAGCCTTCACTGCCGCATCGCTCGGGCTGCCTGCTGGCTGTCATCGGTGACTGCCATAAACAATCGGGTTCCATCCGCCGCTCTGTATGCACCTTCCTTTTTCCCCGCCCTGCGTGGTCGGAGCTGTTCCGTTCAGCCCGACAAACGACAGCTACAGCGCGCCAGCGGAACGTACAGCAGCAACAAAGGGCGGAAGACCTGCGTGTCCGAAGCCACGCGGCGGCGGTGCTATGGACGTCAGTTTTCCTTCGTTTTTTTTTTTTCGTCCTGGGGTCACCCGCGCACCGGTGTGCCCTCGCCCCCACGGCGTCTAGAAGGCACGCAACCACGCCCCTCAAGCGCGCAAACGTGATGTGCATGACACGGCCATCAGGTTCCGCGCACACGTTCGGGCGGCCGCAAAGAAACGCAACAGCCGTACCCCGGATTTAAACAGGGACGCCGCGGGAGCGCCGCAGATGCAATGTGTTTTCCGACCGTCAAGGCGGCCGCGAGCTCCTGCTTTCATGCTCTTGTGCGGCTGAGAGCCAGCGGCGCGTGAGGAGGAACACAGCTGAGGGGGCGCCTTTGCCAAACCCACCCAGAAGCAAAAGCCGCCTATGCCTCCAGCCTTCCCGTTTGTAACGTGTGCGTTTGCGTCCGCACACATTAAACGCGTGACGCGTCACCTCTTGAGAGAAAGAAAGTCACTAACTGGGAAATGAGCTGTCAGGAGAAACAACGAAAGTCGGCGACAACATCCTGTCTTCGAAGATTCCACAACGCCAAGCTGCAGCTGCGTTACCTGCACACCGCTCCTCGATGGCTGAGCAACTTTGGCGTTCCGGCCCAATTAACACGCCGGGTCGGATGCAGGACGTGAAGGCCGAAATTTTGGGGAGGCTAAATGAGAAAGACGTCCGTGTTCTGTGCGATGCAAGCGCACGGTAAAGAACCGATCCCCATCATCATCAGCCTGACTGGGGAAATGGCTGTCCCATATCTCTGCAATCAGCCTGGACCTGCGCTGGCTACGGAAAACCATTTGTAAAGAACACCAAATGATAGAAATTAATCCGCTGCCCTCTACTACAGCGTCTCTTGGATGTCCCACGTGTATTTTCGGGGCGTTAAACCTCGCAAATCAAACACTATTGGGCACCTCTGCAACATCGGCGCGCGTGCACTCACTACATGAATTAGCCTACATAGGAGTTAGAAGGGAGTTATCTGTCCTCTAGCGCACTCCCATTTGTGGAAAGTTATGCGGTCCCAGCCCTGGGCTAGATTAATACCACTAAAAATAAAGAATACTTACATGAAAACAAAAACACATTTCCTCTTCAAAGCATAGCAGGTTGTAGTAGTTAGGCATATTTAACTGAGGTTTCAACCTATATTTCCAAACCTGAAGGCCTTCAGTGCGGCTTTAAAATTCCTCCTCCAATTCCTACCGGCATCAAGTTACCATGCTTTGCAGTGTAAATAAGCCTCCATTCCGTATACATATTTAGTAATCGAAATCTACTCTGGGACTTGGGCAGCAGCTTATACTGCTCCTAAAAGGGAGTGGCATAGATGAGAAATTGCTCTCTTTTAACTCCCATATAGGCTTATTCTTGTTTTGAGTGCACGACGTCAGTCCTCCAGCAGACCTGGAAGCGCTCAATTATCGTCTCAAACCAGTGTCTCTTGTAACCCCTTCGAATAGATTCGCTCCGACGCTACAGAATCGCTCGCAACGCAATGGTTTGAGCGCATTTCAGGTGAGCTACGCTCCATATCAGAAGCACGAACTTTCTTGCGGTGGAGGGTCCAGATCGGGCAGCGTCATGCAATGGCGAGGACTATGGGCAGAAAGTTACTCCTATGAGTACCGTGATACAAGTAATTGCTTCGAAGTCACGAGCTAATGCAGAGGAATGCAGTTGGGTCATAAACGGGCTTGGAAAAAGCTTTTCCTGTAGCGCCTGGTACCAGATACCGCGGGGTAACACGTTCGCTCGTCTCCAGCGCAGTCTTTGTGTTTTTAATTTTCTTAAGTGACAACATAACCTCGTTTGATCAGTAGCTTCAACGCTCACACTAATTGCCGATACAGTTCTACAGAAGTCTCTAGACACCGAAGGGAACGCCGCATTCAGGAGCCCCGAGGAAGTGCTCGTCGCGTGTACGCGGCCTACCCGCACGCGTGCTCTATATTTAAAGCGAAGCAGATTGCGGCGCTGAGTGGAAATACAGCGGGGCATGTAAATAACACCTGCAGGAAGAAGAATGGCGAGACTGATGTAGTTCATCCTGAAAACAAAATTCAGACGCTACAAGCGCTGTCTCACAACTAAGCTTTTATTGTGAAGGGAAAGATATACCTCTATATACACACACAACGAAAATCGCGGCGCGTGAGAAAGCCGAGCAAGGCATAAAAGCACAACCTGCAAGAATGAACAAAAAGAATAAAAACAAAACACTAACATAGCCACACCCACGTCACTACCTCGAAAAGTGACACATCACGAATTATCTAAAGAGGCTATCTCTTTGTCATATAACAATATAGGCGGTTTGTTAACACAAATACCTTTTTTTTTCTTTTAAATAAAAAACGCTTCCATGAGTTCTTTCGTGCGTTGATCCCGATGCCGGTAAAGGACATTAGTCTTTCTGAACAGCGCTTTACACAACTTCTTAATTTCACTTCTATACTCTGCACAATGTTCAGCAATGCCTGGGCGAATGCAGTCCGATGACAAGTTATTATATGCTCCATGATAAGAACGTTCAGGCCTCGCCCATATTGGCCATGCACATTTATCGCATGAAAGATATACCCCGTAGGTGACGCCACACATACATTTCACGAAAGGTGCATTGTGACGAACTGTGCACACAATAGGGCTATCCTAACGCCTATGACATCCTCTATATTTATCGACTGCACAAACACGTTCCACTTTCAACGGTGCTGTTTACAGGAAATCGACGTCAAATCTGCGCCGAAGGTTCCTTAAGTTGTGCTTCATCTGACGCACATAAGGAATTGCCACAGTTTTTTCCTCCTACGTTTTTCCTGATTGCCACCCTCTGTGTTTCTGGAACAATCAGCCCTTGCCCAGGAAATAAGCTTCTGGCAGGCTCTTGAAATTGCCGAGTCCGGAAACCCAGCGGCGGCAGGTCTTTGTAGTTGAAACTCCTTCTGCGATGCAATTCACGCAAGACTTGAGTGCCAAGCGCAAACGGGAGAGAGCAACCAGTTTTGAGTGCCTTGACGAAAAATTAAAAATAGGCTCTTTTGACCTTCGTTTGTTCACCCAACAAATATGCTCTTCATTAAACCGTTACATTATATCCGGAAATTTCAGCTTGTTATTCACAGGTAGTTCCAATGTGCCCTTGAGGCCCATGGAGTTCTCGTTAAACACTTTCAAGACGCCGACAATGCGCCTTTCCAAAAAATCGTCCAAGTACCTCCAAATTCGTAAAGCCAAACCATTAAGGTTTCGGGAGATATCCCCACCCACTTTTCCATGAAAAATTCTGCTGAGAACCGGAGCTACACGGGATCCAATGCACACACTGTTTCTGTAGGAAGATTTTCCGCGCCACTGCACAAACGTTGCATTGAAGAAGAAAGAAAGTAGTTCTAAAAACTTTCTAACGAAATCCCGTTCCTACCAATGAACTGCACTTCGCTGTCCATTTGGGTGATGCATTCCTTTACTGCGGTCGTGAGTTTGTCATGGGGAAGGGCGTAGTATGAATCCTCAACATCAAAGCTAAACGCAAAACATGTTCCTGAATTCAATATAGACAGTACTGAACCACTAATCCTGAGTTCCGAGGAACAAAAGAGTTTGCAGTAGGCGAGGAGTCAAGGGGCTTTTGCAGAAACCCTGACACCGCGTGTCGCCAAACCTTAAGCTCCAAAATTATGGTGAGAAAAGGAATTTCTTGCTGATGCGTCTTTGCCGCAAAAATCACCTCTAAATGTGACACCTTCGACTTGTTAACATAAGAGGCGAGCGACACAAGGTTTAATGTGGTTAACATTTCCACAGCACGGTCCCTTACTTTGTCACATGCGAGCCATTTATGCGCCATTTATCATGTGGCCCACTTATCTTGCAGCGCACAATAGGGCAAGCCTCGTCGGCAAGATAAACCACGGCCACTTCACCATTCCTTGTTCTTCTCTCTCCACCGTACTCAGGCTGGGGAGGACTTCCTACTTTTTTGTTACAGCATGTGGAGCCTCTCCATACGCTTGCTTGGGACGTGTCTTACCTGCTGTAGTTTGTGGCTCCCCTCGGGGCATGTTTGTGCAGAGCCTTGCATTGTGTCCGCGACTATGGCAAGCGAAGCACACCATTTCCTCAAAATCTCTCATGCCGCACCTGAAGCTTTGTGGTGGTCTCCCGTTTCCAACTATTGGGCGCTGCTGAGTCCGCGCTTCATCCTTGCATTCCATCTGCTGCGCTAGCAGGTGGTCTAAGCAGTCTAGCAGCTCTGTGAAAAAAGCAAGCTCGGGTCTTGGCTCTGTTCTCTCGACGACGCGTACTCTCTCTGTGCTCACCGTTAGCGCCTCATTTCGCTCCTCATCCCACGCGGCCTCCACAGCTCGGTCAAAATCGCTAAGCTTGCGCGAGAGCACGAACCGGCGCACGGGGTCTCGCAAATTGGCCACAAACAAAGCGGTCATTTGCTCTCTCAGTAGGTGCTCCGTGTGTTTCTTCTTTAGCGGGTCTCCTTTACCCTCCCTCCTCAGCGTATCGCGTTCTAGGGGCTGAAGTCGCGACGCAAACGTTCGCACGTCCTCTCACTATCTGTGCAGCCCCCCGGAACTTCCGTACACGAACCTGACAGGGTTCAGTATCGGAGTGCCCGAAAGCAAACTTCTTGAATTCCGAAAATGATTTTGTTGACTTAACCTTTTCGTTTCGCCATGCAAATCATGAGAACCTCTCCCTGTCTTGCACCTTGCCTTTCCAGGAATTGCGCATCTGACCATCCCCTGATTTTTTATGCGAAGCATACTACTTTAGCTACCACTTCAGCCCTTCACCGTGGTTATGCGCCTCCAAATCACGTGATACATGACGTCACACCACGTGACACGATGACGTCACGACAGTGGAGAAACGGGGGCCCACCTCGCGCCGTCGCTGTGGTTGTGCGCCTCCAAATCACGTGATACATGACGTCACACCACGTGACACGATGACGTCACGACAGTGGAGAAACGGGGGCCCACCTCGCGCCGTCTGTGTGGTTGTGCGCCTCCAAATCACGTGACACATGACGTCATACCACGTGACACGATGACGTCACGACAATGGAGAAACGGGGGCCCACCTCGCGCCGTCGCTGTGGTTGTGCGCCTCCAAATTACGCGACACGATGATGCTTCGCATTCTCCAGGCTTAACCAAGTTAAGCCTCAGCCTTTTTTTTTTCAATTTGTTTTAGAATGGAAAGTGGACTAGCAGGCCAGGGCCGTGTGCCACCGGCCGACCTTTCCTCCTTTCCTATCATTAAAGTTCCTTTTTTTCTCTCTCTAGTATGGAAAAGCAATTTCTGGCTTAACCCCAGTCTTACCCGTAAATGTCGGCATAACGCTTCCTAATGCCACCATGCTTCCCCCGAGCGATGACTGCGGAGTGGGAGCTCCCTCTGACAGAGGCATTTTCTCCGCTGAAGCCCTTCGGTGTCTCAAGCCTATCAAATGTGTGTCAAAATCCCGAAGTCAGTCCCGTAATTTTCCTTGGATTGCAAATTTCATTAAGAAACGACCAAGCATGAAAGCGTGTAACCCTACGGACAGACTATAACTGGCAGAGCTATCAAAGTTAATAAATAAGCGCAGGCTAGGCGACATAAGGCAGTTTAATATGGAGCAAATCAAGCATTCTCCACAGAACGGAAGTAGCCTGAAAGCAGTGAAGAGGAAACTAGGCATAGGTAAAAACCAGATGTATGCACTAAGAGACATAGAGGGCAATGGTATTAGCAATTTGGATAAGATGGTTAAAGTAGCCGTAGAGATTTACACAAACCTATACAGTAGCCAATGTAATGAGAAGGTTAATGAGAGGCATTCGCGCACACCACAGGGACGTCCCACCAGTAAGGAAAGAGGAAGTAAAGAGAGGCTTAGGAGCAATCCAAAGGGGAACACGGCTGGTGACGATCAGGTAAAAGCAGATCTGTTGAAGGGCGGAGGGTCGATGGCGCTAGAAAAACCAGCCACCCTGTACACGTAATGCCTTATGACCTGGATCGTACCGGAAGCTGGGAAGGACGCCTACGTTATTTTAATTCATGATAAAGAAGACGTCATGGAGAAGAAAAATTAGACCGATCAGCTCACGGTCCGTTGCCTGCAAGGTATTCACTAAGGTAGTCGCTTATAGAGTGAGGACAAAATTAGACTTCAGACACCCAAATGGTCAGGCAGGCTTTCGTAAAGGATACTCAAGAATAGGCCATATTCACACTATCAGCCAGGTGATATAGAAATGCGCAGAATATAAACAACCTCTATATATAGTCTTCATTGATTATGAGAAAGCATTTGACTCAGTGGAAACCTCACTAGTCATGCAGGCATTGCGGATCCAGTGTGTACAAGGGTGTTGTATTAAAATGCTGGAAGATATCCACAACCACTGCACAGCTACCATAGTCCTCCATAAAGTCAGCAATAAAATTCCAATAAGTAAGGGTGTCAGACAGAAAGACACGATCCCGCCAAAACTAGTCCGCCTGTTACAGAAGGTAATCTGAGGCCTGGATTGAGAACGGTTCGGGGTAAGAGTTAGTGGAGAATACCTAAGTAAGCTGCAATTCGCTGATAACATTGCCTTCCCAAGTTACTCAAAAGATGATCTGCAAAGCATGATCAATGAGTTAGAAGGCATAGCAGAACGGTGGGTCTAAGATAACGTGCAGGCAACCAAATTAATGTTCAACAGTCTCGCAATAAAAAAGCAGTTCACAATTGGTAGCGAGGGGCTTGAAGTGGTAAGGGAAGACGTCTAATTAGTACAGGTAGTGACCGCTGATACGGAGCATGAGAGGAAAATAACTAGAAGAATAAGAATTGAGCGGAGCGCATGTGGCAGGTTCTATCTAATAATGAATGGCAGTTTACCCATATCCCTCAACAGGAAAGTGTACAAGAGCTGTACCTTACTGGTGCTCACCTATGGAGCAGAAACTTGGATGCTAATGAAAAAGGTTCAGATTAAGATAAGAACAACGCAGCGAGCTATGGAAAGGAAAAGGATAGGTGTAACGTTAAGAGACCGGAAGCGGGCAGAGTGGGTGAGGGAACATAGGCGGGTTAATGACATTCTAGTCAAAATGAAGAGGAAGAAATATGCTTTGGCAGGGCATGTAATGCGTGGGCAAGATAACTGCTGGTCCTTAAGGGTAACGGAGTGGATTCCAAGGGAAGGAAAGCGTAGCAGGGGACGGCAGAAAGTTTGGTGGGCGGATGAGACTAAGAAGTTGGCGGGTATCCGGTGGCCGCTGCTGGTAAAGGACAGGCTTAATGGAGAGGCATGGGGAGAGGATTTTGCCTTGAAGTGGGTGTACTCAGGCTGATGATGATAATAGAAACACCCATCAAGGTGCCTCACTGATTGCGACAAATAATTAAACAGGCAGTGTTAAAAGTATAGTGTTCGTGCGACGTTACGCAAGTTTTTGTTAATGCTATTCTATTTAACCAGACTGCCATATCCTCAAACTTCTTGGGAAAGTAAGAATAACACGCATTCAGTCTCGTGTTCAAATATACCCTCCTTTCTGATGTTAAAACTGGTCAAAAGTCGCACAAATACACATATGCATTTTTACATTTAACTTCCATGCTATGTTAAATGTGGGCTTCCTTTCCGCGGTGCGTGCAAGAAATGCCTCAATTACAAAGTCTAAACTCAAAGTATCCGTCAGCTCACAGTGCACGGGAAATGGGGGGGGGGGGAGATAATTCAATCTTTCCTTTCACATTGTGCTTGGAAGAAAGTTTCTGATATATCGGAGGGCACTGAAGAATAGTTCAGATGGTGCCGACGACAAGCGAACCGTGAGAACAAGAAGCATAATTATGAAAACCTCATCGAAAATTAGGTTCCCGTTCTGAGCCTGATTTTTCAACAATATATATACGTCTTGGATGGTGTCGCACTTGCTGCTTCCATTACCAATTGTGCAGCAAGCCGGGAGACATCGACATTCCGAGGTGTGGAGCCCCACTTCCTCTTCCAAGAATGAGGCAGAGGGAGACTTCCCATTGGCTGCATCAGTCACGATTCTTTTCATACGAACAAGCTCTTAAAGTTCAGGCTGCGTGAATCTCCAGTGGATTTTCTCTGTCAGAGTATCGACCAGCTCAATGAATTCCTTCCACAGCGCATCTTTCTAGTCTAATGACGCTGGCGAAACAGAACGGCTTGTACGTAGAGTCCTTGCAGTCTCTTTGGAGGCCCTTTGTTTTCCTCGTTTCAGAAGAGAATTTGAGATCAAGTTTCTCGGCTTGGGCAGATGCAAGAAAACTCTCATCGAAGGCATCATCGCTTCATATATTTCTCAGCATAAACACGAGAACATCGGCTGATTGCATGGCGCTGCGGTACAGCAAGTGTAGCTTTGAAGTGGCCGGGCGAGTTCCTCTCAGGTACCGCAGGTTTTGATGGTGCAATTAATTAAAACATCGTCTCGAAGCGCTTGAGGCGTTTTAATAGCCCTCGAATGCAGTGCGGCGGTCGTCTCAAATAGAAGTATTCTCTTCAAGGATTCCCGCGAGAGTGGCTTGCACCCGATGATAGTCATTCAAGAAGCTCTACATAGAGTTCACGCGTACGTTCCAAAGGGTTGGGGACAGAGGCAACAGCTGCTTCACCGGCATGCCCATCTCGCATTCTGAAAGGCACGGAGTTAGCACAATAACAATGTATATTAACTTCCTATTTGCCGAATTCAGCTTCACGTTGGTCACATCCTTCACAATTATTAATGTGGTACAAATGCCTTCAGAGCTGCGACCCACTTCCTGAAGTGCAAGGTCGAGGAAGTGATTACAGAAATGAACATATGTTGATTTCGGCCGCTAATCTGCACAGCCGCGTCGGCAGCACCACCAAAACAATGCCTCTGGAGGTTGTGGAAACCAAGATATGGCCTGATCAGGACGTCTTTTATCGTTTAAAAAAATGTTGATGCTTTGGTGTCAGGTGGGTTGTACATGCCTAAGACAGCTTCATCCACATCAACTGTGTCAGGAGAAAAGTACCTTACACACACGGAAAACTTTTCTTGGCCCGACGTGCCAGTTGTGGAGTCTGCCATGATGGCGTAGAATGCTGACGTAGTGATTTTGTTGACAAGCATACTCTGAATACTGTGCGCCCTTATTTTGAGTATTTCGTTTTACACGTCGCCGCTACGCGATCTCTCACAATTGTTCTGCCAGGTTCTTAGCGCAGGGACACCATCTCTTTGTTCTTCTTGAAGCTGCAAGAGGACTCCGTCGCTTGCAAGGTGGCCATGGATCGACAAACCACTTCGAGCAAGGAAGCGCAACGAGCTCACAATAGCCCGTAAAGCTGCGCGTTTTCTTGTTGCTGTTCAAGATTGCTTCGAGGTGAGCGCTGCTCTTGATACCATTTCTCTCTCTGGATAATATGGTAGATCGTGTCTATTTTATGCTCACTTTTCTCATGAGTTTGGAACTTGTGCGATCGCTTGCGCCAGTTTCTGAACCAAGTCTTCAGAAAAGCCGGCTCGACACCATGGAGAAACTTCGAGCCCTTCATTTCAAACGCCATAGTACAGTCAAAACAGAAAACGCAGTCCTGCTTCTCATCGCAATGAAGCCACTGAAACATCGGAAAGCATGATGACTAGCAACTTCTGCTTTCAATTTTAGGAAATTTGAGTGAAGTTCCGGAATGTAATTTCGCTTCAATGCTACGCACAGCGTCAGGAGAACTGTTTCTTCTCTCTGCAGGACCTAGAATGGTCTATATGGTGGCGGACATGCCGCGGGAGTACTCTCACTCGCTTCCAAGTCCGTGATGTGCTCCTTTGGAGAAGATTGATCCTCTTTACAGCTGGTGACCAGAGGTACAGGAAGAGCTGCTTTCGTACCATCTGCGAAATAGATATAGAGTGTGCGTAATCCGAAAATTTTGAGCATCAAAAGTAAATTCAATGTTCTTTGTAAATCCACCCTCAGCCCAGCGCTTATATTAGACAGGCATTATACAGCGCCGTAATTACATTAGAGCGAAACATGTAAGAAGCAAGTTAAGTAATAAGCTCTTCTCTTAAGCTAAGTTCTCGTTGTTGTTGTTCTAATGACAAATTACTGCTGATGTATTCCAGTAATTATTCGGGCACAAACACGGATTAATTCTTGCTGCTGAAAGCCAGTGAGCATCAATTTTTATTTCAAATTTCCTACAGAGACCATGTTTTCATAAGATTGCCCATTTTGATTCATGTTTAGCGCTTTGGAAATCACTCGGATGGTGTTGGCAAAAAAGCTACCAGATGTGGAGCTCATTTTACCATCAGTGAAATAAAACCTTTTCTGCTCTGAAGCCTGGCCCTCATCGTTGCGGAGTTTGGCGAAAACCGCATATTGATGGGCAGCAAAACAGATGCGAAATACCATCAGCATTTTTCTGCATATATTATTCCCTAAATCCATGATAGGGCACGGAGGTGTGGTGATGCTGATTTGTGTTGGCATAACAACACGCGTTACGCCAGCATCCGGGCAGCGCTTTCCTAGCCACGCGACTAGCGTGATGTATTCACAATTTCACAGAACCACCTTTTCGAGCCGTCTTTGTTCGCGCCCAAGCTCAAGGCCGCGTAACAAACTTGCCCTTTTTTTGTTGAAGATGTCTCAACTATAAACGAGTACCGCCGTACCACAAACTTAAACTGAACTGCAATGCATTTTTCCCGCTTTTATTTTTCAACCCCTTCAGGTCCAGCCTTTATCTTCAAACGCTATCTCTCGCGTATCTCTTATCAAGAATAAAATGATCAATTTTCCACATTCTTGAGTTTTTCTGATTCGTATTGGGCAGCACGATGTAACGATTAACTTGAAATGGCATGAAAAGTTAGCATCTTACAATATGAAATTAAAAGAAAAGCAGGAGTGCGAGTGACACACGGCAGCGGGTATGAAATTTCGTTCGATGTTGTCTTCAATGATGTTGTCCTGGTCTGAAATCATTAAAGCTTTCCACCCTGTAGTCTTTGTAGTCTCCAGAAATTATATTTTGACTTGTCTGTTCACCTTCCTATGCAGCCAGGGTACCAAAAGATATACAGCTATCGGGTCCATGCGGAGGCACTGAAACATGGCAGCGATGATGCCAGGGTCTACTGCTTGCAGTAGTGATGAACTTAGTGAAAAGTTTGACCTGTATCCAGCGTTGTATAACTACTTTTATGTGACAGAAATAACGCCTTGGTTAATTTCAGCCAAGTGAGCCTAATTTACCGCACATGAAACGTTTTCAAGCAATTTGGCTTCCATTCTATCACGTGGGGTCTGCAGTTTGTTTCGTTCGAATGATCCTAGGGTTTGCGGTTCAACGTTCACGCTTCAATCGTGTCCGTTTCTATAATAACCAGTTGTCGATTTGATTGCCGCAAGCGTTCTCGTTCAGCCACCTCCCAGAAAAGTTTGTTGCTTTTTGTAGGTACAGTGAGGGGACATGAAGGCATTCTGAGCTTTATATTTTGGAAGATAGGGCCAGATGTAGCCAACACGCTCACTGCACTCGTACTGCAGCTCTGAGCCAATCGGAAAAGCTAAGTCTTCCAGATTCCTGTCTCAAACTCCTTTCTCTAAATCTTCTTTGACTCGCGATTGTTTGTTTTATACTTATACATATACTAATCCTGCATCCTCTACAACGTTTGCTACGCCGAATCTATACAGGGACCTTTACACGTAAAGAAAGAGACTTTAGTAACTTTATTGTTTAGTGAAAGCGAAAACACTGTTAAAAAATTGCCCCATGCAGCTTACCTTGCTTCACAGGCTAAGCAATATATGCCCTGATAAGCCACTACATTATTTTTGCCATAACTGTCCGCGTGCTCCAGCTAGAAGACAGGGAATAAACGACGTCGGAGCACGCACCGCCTCTCCCAAAAGTTGTTGGACACAGGTGGTTTGTTTCTTTACACGCGTGGCAAAGCACTTATGGTAGCCCTTAAGCTCTCAATGTGCGTAAAGTAAGGTGATCCCTTTTCATCATGTTCTGACACCTTTCGGTCTTTAGGATGCCGTAAAGGCTCCGTTATGCGGTTGAGAAGCGAAAACCTGCTGCTCGGTTACTTTTCGCAAAGGGTAAATTTTATGGCGACCTTATGCTCCATCCCACAACTAACTTGTAGCAGTAGCAAAGCCAGAGACCTTCTAAGCCAATAAGGAGAGCACGTCAAACGTGTTCATCCGTGCCTATTCGTCTGCCTGTCGTCTACTCGGGGCGTACACCGCTGTGGTTAGCAGAGTACAAATCGACGCTTTATACGTACCATAAGCGTATGCACGGATACATATGCCAACCGCAAGCATTTTGCAAGGCATTATGCCATTTGTCACATTCGCACTTTTACTTAAGGGCATATATGTAGAGACGCGATGGCAAGATCAGCCTAACGGCGCCATCTGGTTTTTAGAACGGGAAGCATTTTTGTCAAAAAACCGATCGACGCTCTCTTTAGGACTAAAAGCGGCCTACTCCTCGCTCTAATTAAAAATTATAGCATATTTATCGCTCATCCGTTTTGTTACAGGCGAGAAAAGACGAAGCAAATGCTCGGTGCCACATTTATGGGCAGTGAACATACTGAAAACGGCAGTAACAGCCACGAATTCAATTCGAGGCAAGGGGTCCTGCTTCGAAGGGCGCCGCCATTGTGGAAAAGATGATTTATGGCAAGCAAAAGTCGCGCACGATAAACACGAGAAATAGCATACGTACCGCGAGCGTATGCTAAGGCTCGATATGAAATGGCGTTTGTCGTACGAGAGCTTTAAAGCGTGCTATCCCATATGCCAGTATGCGTATTTTATACTGTCACTTCATTCCGCGGAGTGAGAACGTTGCCTGTGCACTCTTAGCAGTTTTGTTATTGCTGCGAGGAACTGCTGGGGTGGTGTATAGTTTGTGCCGTGCTCTATCTTCCTTATCGTTTTGAACCGAAAAAAAAGCACGAAAGTGTGAAAAGTGGTGCAGATATGATTACCGGAGCCTCCTTGAAGATTTTCATGTTTGTTCTCAGTGACTCGTCAATACAGGGCATAAAAATATTCTTTCTTTGTCCTCGCCTGAGGAGACCAGGGGCGAAAGGGTTGTTTTAATTGTTCCCACCGGAAGCAGCCCCTCAAAAAACGCACAGGGAGAAGACTCAAGAATGCCTGAAAAGCCTGACTTGCTACACAAATTCACGACAGGAATAACATTGCGAGCCTTTCTTTGTTTCAAAGCCCGTTACAATCAACCGCTATCACTGTTCCCACTTCAAATTCTAACTGAAATAACCATGGTATTTAAGGAGCCGATGAGCAAGTATTTAAAAGAGATCTTTTTGTTGGGATCAAAAAGCGAGAATTTAATCACTGGTATCATTATTTATTTACATAATTTAGTAACCATGCCACCCAGACTCACCGTGAAATTTACAGTTTCTGTTCACAGATCGTTCTGCCTATAATACATGCAATCTTCGAACTTAACTAAGCAAACGCAGGCCTACCTCCACATACGGTGGACAGTGCTGCGCAAAATTATGAAGTGTGCCCACACTTGTGAAACATGAAGACTCCGGCCCGTACCCGATGCCATCCCTTACACCAAATCCCACTCGCACTCTCGAGCTTCCAGAATTTTGAGAAGCGAGTTTATTTATTCATATTTTTCCACATTGCAGCGGCTCTTGATAGTGTATTTTAATGACACATCAGCATTGTTGAAATACTCAGCATGAGCATTTGAACTCGCGTGGGGTCTTCATTCTGTTTTAATGAAATATAGCGCCACGGGGCTCCGATACTATGCCCCTAGGCAAGATCATCTAGCGCTCACTATCGGAGCGTAGATTTCTTTTTTTTTCAGTACGGGGAGGGGGGCGCAGATAATCCGTGCCGTGGGGGTCTTTACTAGTGCAGACGTAAATCACAGTGTTAACAATACAAGCGCGTAAACCTAATAAAGAAAACTGAATGAACAACGGACCTGTGAGGTACAGCTTCGGTCAAAATATTGCGCATCACGCATTCAGCGATTCAAAGTTCCTCACGAGTTCCGTAGAGAAGGTACGGTGGTCTGTTGGATTCATGCGTGAGCGCACCAGCGGCATTTGCTGTCATGTTTAAGGTACTTACTAGCATTAATTAGATGAGCGGTGACAAAATGGTTTCGATCATCGAAGCGTGCTGCCTAATATTATGATCAGGACTGCGCAGTTCTCATTTAGTTGCAAACAAGAGACCAGACAGAACTAGTGCAGTGCTCGAAGGGAAGACCGGGAAGGAAGGCTCGTGCGCGCTTAAAAAGCCAAAATTTTCCTACACTTTCTAGCGCTTTTTACACCAGTCAACTTCTTGGACACTGACATGCGATCAGGTTCCTTCTCTGTTGACTGAAGCGCATTTAAGCGGAGTAGCCGCGTAGGCATACAGAGGGCTAAAGGGCATCTCGAAAGCAGTACCTGTGACGTCAGCGCTGTTTTCTGGTAGGAACGCTACGCCCCGTTTCTGACTCCAAGAAAAAACCGACTAAAATGGGGCCAGTTGTTAGTCGCTTTAGGGACTAACTGGCCGACTAATGGCATTCGTCCTTTTAGGGATTAATTGCAAAGGGTCTAACTGTTGGTCCCATTAGAAACTGGTAAAAAAAGTTAACCCTCTGAAGCAGCCGTTTGTAGAAAAAATGCAAACAAAGCGTGATTTCCAGCGTAATTCAGAGCGAGGCAGCTTCCGACAGCACTTAAGGCACATAATAACAACAAACGAAACAGAAATAACACACGTGAAAATATCAAGATTCAAACCCACAACCTTTCGATTCGGAACCGAGCGCGGATATGTCTAGGCCACGAGGGCACACAATGTTATATACATATAAAGGCCTTATATGCGAAGCACATGCATTGCCTGGGTTTACCGCTCGCATTTTTATCAAACGTATTGCTCTTTAGAGCAAAGTATAGTGATTTTGCTGTCATATGCTTTTGCAACAAGCTTCGCTAAGCATTAATGCGTACCAACAGCTGTATAAATCGCATTCCTGTCCAAAAAACAAGCGCTGAACTGTGTATACGTTACGACCGGTTCTTCATAAGCACAACAGTTGTTTTTTGTCGTTTTATTTTTAGGGTTAGGATTGTCTTATTTCTGGCAACTGGAAGCCGCAGATTGCAGCTTGTTGAAAGCAAATATGGAAGGCCGTGTTTCATTTTTTTTTGTTACTGGCGGACAACAGCGCCAGGGAATTGACTGCTTGCCACTCACCGTTTCGCTAAGTGCCGCCGAAACTTATATACGGCATCACATAAGTTCGTAAACAAACGGCAACGAAATGAAGCTGCGTATAGTTGCGTAACCCTAACCTTTACAACGCACATTAGAAAGTATGAAGCTCATAGAACGTGTGTATGCAGCTGCACAGCTGCCGGGCGTTTCGCTTCTACGAAGCCATTTTCTCACGGAAAAGAGTCTATCCGCCTCGTCACTGACAGTGGCGGTGCTCTCACTGGCCTTACACGACATCCTGCGCTTCAAAAATTGAATACTACTGCAGCTGAGGTCTTCTCGCGCGCTTTTCGCGTGCAGCTATGAGGCGGTTCTCCCCTCGTTTGTCTCTTTCTCAGCAGTTCGTCCGCTGATTTTGCACACGGCATGCGTTTGTGGCAAGATGAGAGCCGCCTGCAAATTTAGGGACTAACGGGGAGTTTTGAGGACTATAGTTGTTGCCCTTTCCGCTCACCGAGGAATCTCCTTGCTGCTTACTGAGCTTGAAATGTTAGCAGCATCACACGCTCAAAGCTGGCTAGTGGCCATGCGTTCTGCCTTTCTCCGCGCCCGGGTAATGAGCGAGTGGCAGGCAACCTCTGTGCCTGCTGGGAGATGCTATATGCCGAAAAAGCAGCACTTTCGAGAAAACCAGAGAGGAGCGGTCTGTCGTAGTTCCAAAATCTCGGAGGCTAAGGTCCCCAAATGCCTTTGTCCATGTATCAACTCCCCTTTTCCTCCCTCCTGTAAGCGTATAGTTAAGGAGCGAGGACGGCGTGCAATAAGAAATAAGAACAATGCGAAAGCCAGCCGTTGCGTGCTTGGTTCGGTCATGCCTGCCGCGTATAGACAGAGCTGTGTGTGTGTGCGTGCGTGCGTGCGTGCGTGCGTGCGTGCGTGCGTGTGGATGCGTTCATTCATGTGTGTGCGCGCGGCTCAAGCAGAATAACATGTACCCGCGTGTGGCGAACAGGCTGGCGCCGGAAACGCGGAAGAGTACAAGCACTACTAGCCGCGAGGCACATCCGCCCCCGTAACGGAGTCATACCCGATTAAGCCGTGGCCCTGAACAAAGCCAGCTTCGTTGGAAATCGGCGGATGCCCGTGCAGCGATCGAGGTTTTTGCGAGTCCCGAAGCGGGCATGTTTTTGTTCGCACTGACAAGGTACCCGTGCGCAAAAGTGGAGAGACACGCGAACTGACAGAACTGCGCGCCAGCGCTTTCTCACGGCGTAGCGCCTGCTTTCAAGATATGCATAGGGTGCCTGGACCAAATAAGTTAACCCCGTCTTTCTACCCATTTCTTCCAGACACGCCTTTATACACAGACAAATCGCAACCACCGCCATTCCCGTGGTCTCTACACTTTGCGCACGACTGTACATGTAAGAGGAGAGGAGTACCCGGAGAGAAGTCCTGCAAGCTTCGGCGGTGAGGGGGGGGGGGGGGGGGGAGTAACAAGACCCCCTCTACGGAGAAGCGTAGTTCTAAATTCTACCGCGTGAACGTGAACTGGGCAGCAATAAAGGAAGGCACAAAAAGAACACGTAAAGAGAATGGACACAAGGCCAGAAAAGAAGTGAAGCAAGAACAAAACTAAACCCTCCCACCAAAAATAATCAAGCAAGCAACGTCGTCAAGAGAGGTTAAGGGCAGTGGAAGAGGATGAGAGATGCATGAAGGGACTTCAGAACAGATCGGGTTTTGAAGACCGTCTTGTGACACACACACCCCCGCTATTGAAACCCATACCATTAGGAAAGCGTCCCATGTGGGCGCAGGAGATTTCCAGACAAACATTGGCCAGATTCCGTTTTCCTACAGAACAACGCCATAGGCCCATACTGGACCTTCTCCCCCTGGTTTCCTAACACGACGACAGTTGCAAACGCCTGTTCACCGAATCCACAAGGCGCATATAGAATTGGACACCTTGTAGCAGAAGCTTCGCTGAGAAGTAACGCGTTAGAAAGTTCTTTGCCCTTGGCCGGAGAGCGCGCCTTTGTTTGAAAATTCCACCGAGGCCCTCCTTTGGTTTCGCTAACGGTCCACAACTCACAACTGCTTCGTCGCTTTAGTTACAATGTTCCAGCTCGTGTGCGGGAGAGAGCCAGTTGTTTGGGACGACGAGAAGCTTCTTCCTGCAGCAGCCACGACGGCGGACGGGAAGCAGCTGTCCTCGCCTCGATGTTTCATTAAGCGGCGAGCCGTCAATAGAAGCTTCAGCTCACCAACAGCCGAGTGCGACCGACCTTTCACTCTCAGCTTCGCTCGTGTACCCAGGCCAGCGAAGGGAACTACTACAGGAAATAGAAACGTCAGCAGAGCCCCGTTCTCGCCCCAGTGCCCCGCAGCAGGCCTCAAAAAGAACGGAGGGGTGAGAGGACTTCCCGAACTGGCAGGCGCGGCCGTCCCCACATGCGCCGCTCTCGACGACCCCTGCTGGTAGAGGAGAAGCGGGAAAAAGAACGGCAGTAAACAATCCCCCGCTTTTTAGAGCACAGAACAGGGGGTCTCTTTGACGCCAGTCATGTGTACTATTCTTTTCCCGAGGGCGTCTTCGGCTCTGCCTTCGGGTGGCCCGCTGCCCAGGGCACCACCGGCAAGAAAAGGAACAAAAATACCGTAACCTGTCTTGCTTAGAGGGCATGCATAACTTTTGTCATGTGAAAAGATGAGACATTTCTCAGCTGTTTATATATATATATATATATATATATATATATATATATATATATATATATATATATATATATATATATATATATATATATATAAGAAAGGCGTGAAGATCGGATGGATCCGGCAGAACATAAACGTAATTCGGTTGACACACGGTAGAAAAACAGCAATTTTATTCTAACGTTTCGACCACAGTCTGGCCTTCGTCAGAGTCTCTGACGAGTCTTTGTCTCTGACAAAGGCCAGACCCTGGTCGAAACGTTAGAATAAAATTGTTGTTTTTCTACCATGTGTCAACCTAATTACGTTTATATATATATATATGTAGAAGAAGGGGTCACAACCTTGCAATTATCTTAATTTAATACCGACAGTTTCGGACGGAGGACCGTCCTTCCTCAGGGTATACACTGTCGGTATTAAATTAAGATAATTGCAAGGTTGTGACCCCTTCTTCTACAAGTCTTCCTGGCCCATTGAACGACAAGACCTCCTGCAACTATATATATATATATATATATATATATATATATATATATATATATATATATATATATATATATATATATATATATATATATATATATATATATATATATTGTAATGTGGAAACTCGCACAGTTAGCGTGGACGGCCACAGTCCTTGTCTCAGCGGTGCTGCTCAGCAGGCCAGCGTTCGCAAGCGCAAAACCCGAACTTCGTCGGCTTCGCCTATCTTCTTCCTCGCCTTCGTCGGCGCTAGCTTCTGGGGCATCAAACTCCAACTCTATTTCTTACAATATATATATATATATATATATATATATATATATATATATATAGCTTGGGGAGGGGCTGAGGCGATCGCCCCCTCCCCACCTTTAAATCCGCCGCTGCCAGCGCGTAAATCTTATTCACCTATATTTCGTGTGCTATGCCTGTACGAGGGGCTGTACAACGAACTGACCGCTGCGTTCTCCCAAAGTGTGCACCTTAAAAACTACGAATCTTGCTTGAAATTGTGCAAACGGAAGCTCCGAACTTACTTTAATTAGCCATAATCCCTCTCAAATGATATCGAGGAAGACCACTTACATGTACTGTTTCAACTCAGATTTGTTCCTTGTACTTGGGACACTTGAGCAGGTGCCATCATAGTTCCCAAAGCATTCGTTGATTATGAGTCGCGAAAAAAGACACCTTCTCATGGGGACGGCCGCTGCCTTCTGGTAAGGAAATGCTGTCAATCTCCGTAGAGCATTGCAACAGCTACATAAAAAATAGCAGTTCATTTTGGTTAAAAAGTCAGCATAAATAGTCAATTTTCAAAATCTGAAAATCGCTGCTTTAAGCTTTCTTTTCACGCGATAGCGTTAAAAGCCTCGTTGTGCACAAAATCTGGCATGGGTGTTGTGAGCGAAAAATCACGAGCATGACTCTGGCAGGAGGTGCCCGATGAGCCACCTCGGTCACGTGACATTGAGCGTCATCACAACCAGCTCACCGGATAGTGGGCAAGCTGCCTACCGTGGCAGGTGACAGCTAAATAAATGATAATTCGCTCGGGAAGAGCAACCTGGGCCGCGCAAGGCCCACCGCTGGGAGCACCTGCCGTCGCAAGGCAGTGGCGCATCGCGTAACCGCTTTACCACTGCGCTAGGGGAGGTAAATCGACTCCTAGGGATGTATGAATGTAATGCACAAAATGATATTCTGCATATACGGGAATTATTCGACTACACCACAGCATCATGCCCTTAGCTACCCGCCGCGGTGGCTCAGTGTTTATGGCGCTCGGCTGCTGACCCGAAAGACGCGGGTTCGATCTCGGCCGCGGCGGCCGAATTTAGATGGAGGCAAAATTCTAGAGGCCCATGTACTGTGCGATGTCAGTGCATGTTAAAGGACCCCAGGTGGTCGAAATTTCCGGAGCCCTTCACTGCGGCGTCCCTCATAGCCTGAGCTGCTCTGGGACGTTAAACCCCCCAAAACCAAACCAAAACTTGAGGCGGAGCTCAAGTGTCCTCTCCAATTTTTTTTGGTGCAGTCGCTTACACAGTGCTACAAAAGGCACTACGCGTGAACGGGACAGCGTTTGAAGTCCACACCGTTAATCGGCGTGAAACAGTTTCTTGATGAGCTCTGGATGGAGGACACGATCGCAAGCTTTTGAGAGATTCAGACAGATGTAATCTGTCTGAGCTCACTCATTCAGTAAAAACGCATAATCATGTACGGTTTCTACCAGCTGCGTCACAGATGACAATTTCCTGCTAGATCCATGATGGTTAGCGTAAAGTATAACACTGCTTACACTAGCCAGCTCCACTGGCTGCTATCAGGCTAATATGAGGCTAATATGAGGCGAGGCAAAAGGGCAAAGACCGTACCATCCATCTGTTTATCGATGCCGCCGGCGTCGATGCGCGGCGGGTTGGCGTATTTGCTACTAGGTACCAGCTCTACAAATGCTTTCTACAAAGACCATACATCTGTGGTCGCGGTCATGGTGGGCTTGGGGGGCATTCAAAAAAGCGGCAAATGTCATTTAATTAGTGACCCGCCCCAACGGGAATGGAAGCGACTATAGGCTGATCCTCAAACCTGTTGCCTTCCGAGAACCAACCCGGCTTTCCTGGCGCGGTCTGGGGCTCAGCAGACGCCTACAGTCGCCCTTTGACTGTGGGAGCCGTGCTACCTCATCTGTAAACGAGGGGGAGCCGTCGCTTCTCCAGCATCCCCTGTTCCGGCACCCCTGTCTCTGTGCAACCGTATGTGGAAACCCTCAGCACAGCGAAACATCCGCGGTTCCCTGTGTATCCGCAAATCGCTATTATAAGTAATAAACTTCTTCGTAGTTGGTACGGCTGACCTCAGATATTACGTGTACCGACTCCCAGAACAAACAGGAAACAGTAGTTTTTGTAGCTTGCTGAAGCAACATCTCGAGCACATATGCGAGTCCTACAGAAAAGCGCAGAGGCTTCGGAAGGTTTGGAAGCGCGCCACGGCATAGAGCGGAGGATGGACTGGCCTGGCCTTTCGGTGCTGAGATACAAGGGCTCTCTTCATTTTATTATCACTTTCTAAAGCCAGCTTTGTCGCTTTGGCGGACGCGGTAGTTGAAACGCGTGATTGTTCTTTATTTATTTCTTTCCTCTCGCATCTTTTAACTCTCCTCTGTTTGCACATGGCAGCGATTGTGGCTCAGCTTGAACGAGTGAACGGGTCCGTACGCTCTTCTTTTCATTCTTCCTTCAATCGCAACAACCACCGCACCGTGAGAAGTCCCTACATATCATGTCGTGCGCTGTACTGCCAAATTTCAGCCAACGCGCCTATGTACCCCCCTTGTCAAAAGTAACCGGGCACAGGTAGTTTGTTTCTCAGCCGCGTAGCGAAGCACTTATGGCAGCCCTTAAGCTATGAATCTGTATAGAGTCAGGTGAGCCCTTGTCCTCAAGTTCTGACACCTTTCATCCTTGAGGAGTGCCATAAAGGCTCCGTTATACGGTTGAGAAGAAAAACCTGCTGCTCGGGTACTTTTGACAAAGGGGGTACCTTCCAAGCCTTGCGACGCGGGGAAAGGAAGGGAGACTGAATGCGTTACGCATAACATGTTACGGCTGCCGATGTACCTCTGAAATGGCCGAAACAACGCTAACACAGTTTTAGCTGTAAAAGCACAGTCGAACAAACGGCTGCTCCTACCGGCTACCAGCTACGGCGCCGCACGTTGTACTTCACGCGGTTTGTCATAAGTTGTGGCGGCTACTCCCAAAATTCTCTTGCAATGCATATTTTAGATTTGTATCTTGTCAAAGATCTTGGTACAGGCTGTAGGTTTTATATTATAAGGTACCTTTAATTGTTTATTACAGTACAATTAGACAAGACTGAAGTCAAACAGTAACTCGATAAATGGGCACAACCAATATGGTAGGATTTAAGAACCGCGACAAAGCCGGGACAACAATGAGTTGGTGGTTCGCACTTAGAAAATGAAACGACCTCCTTAGAAGGTATCGCAAACGTCTTCAGAGTCGAAGGAGGGCAACAGTGAATTCTAAGCAACTAGTTTGCGAGAACTTCAAGCGATCTTGTGAGGTATAGTTTCTCACATGAGACTAAGATGAGATTGAGATGGTTTCTCATTTTTTTGTTGTGATTACCAGGTTGATATTGAAACGGGAAAACTGTTTCCTTGCACTTTTTGCTTATTTTTTGTTCGTTTGTTCCTACTATTCATCGTGGAAAAAATAGAAAATACTCGGTTCAAATTGAAGCCTGAATTATTGTAGAGTCGAAACGGACCATAACTTTTTGATGGGAATTTTTGACCTACATTGTGTAAACAAATACAGGTTCAGAATGGGAATAAATTTAGTCATGTTAAGGATATGCCTTTTCTACTGGTGATTGGTATACAATCAGTGGATGAGCCGTTTTTATTTCCTAGTGGCGGAATGCATGTGTAGGGCGTGGGAATTGATATTGACACATGCCTTCCTTAGAAGATGAGGAAGAACGCAACGGGCCATTGGAGAAAGACGAAGTGACTCTGCTCCGTCTCGTGCTGACCTGACTGGCTGCCGGTGTTCCTCGGCGCAGGAGACTTCTTTGTAACGTTACGTTACAAATCTGGTGGAGGCAGTGCGGGGTACGCTTCCAGCGCATAATCTACCTCTCACTACGGAGCTTACTCCGGTACATCAGCGCCTCGGCCGCCGCCTACGTGGAGAGCCCCCGGAATTCGGACCCCTTCCGGCCGCTACCAGGTCGACGCAGCCTCGGGCCCCTGTAACACCTGCGGCAATGACATCTGAGAGTAGGCTTCCCGCAAACATCCTCTGCCATCAGCCGCGAACACCACCGTCTTTTCATGGAGACGTGTTCGAGGACGCCGAGGACTGGCTTGAGGCCTTCGAGCGTGTGGCACGTTATAACGGGTGGACCGATGAGCGTAAGCTCCACAACGTCTACTTTGCTCTTGAAGAGTCGGCGCGGACATGGTTTGAAAACCATGAGGCTTCCTTTCCATCCTGGGAAGCCTTCTGTCGTGACTTGAAGACCACTTTTCCAAGCGCCGACCGCCGGGAGCGAGCAGAAGCTGCGCTGCACTCGCGGAACCAGCGCCAAAACGAGAGCGTGCGCATGTTTTATGAAGACATGACGCGTCTTTTCAAGCGCGCAGACCCACAGATGCCAGAAGACAAGAAGCTGCGCCACCTGATGCGAGGCGTGAAGCAAGAACTTTTCGCAGGACTAGTGCGCAGCCCACCGCGCACTGTTGCGGAGTTCCTCAGTGAGGCTACCACCATGGAGACGACGCTGCAACACCGGGCTCGTCAATACAATCGCGACGTGAACATCATTGGGTCCGACGCACTACCTATGCAGGGCGGAAGCGATATGGATGCACTACGCAACCTCGTCCGTGCTGTCGTGCGAGAAGAACTGCAAGCACTCCGGATGCCTTGCAACACGCCGTCCTTTCCATCACTAGCTGAAGTCGTCCGGGACGAGGTGCGTATGGCAGCTGAGCGAGTTCCTGACGTTTCCTACCAGCTCGACGCGAGACCCACCTACGCGTCCGTCCTACGTAGGGCTCCCACGCAAGACAACAGTATCAATACCGCAGCTCCAGCAATGGAGCCGCAGGGTCCTCCTCGCTACACCCCTGCGCCAACCTATCAGCGACCCCGTAAGAGTCAAGTATGGCGGGCCCGCGACCGTCGGCCCCTCTGCTTCCATTGCGGTGAAGCAGGTCACCTCTACCGGGCGTGCCCGTACCGCCGCGTCGGCCTGCGCGGTTTCGCACCGGACGACCCCTGCCCTCAAAATGGCGAGCGGCCTACTGAAATCGAAAGCCACCTTGCTGCGCAACGGCATCCTGTTACGTCCGGCTACCAAGAACGGCGGTCTACGTCCCCAAGTTACCGTTCCTCAAGTCCGAGCTATCCCCGACGCCGACGCTCTCCCAGCCCTCGCCGGGAAAACTAATGTCAGCGGCCTTCGGAGGCAGGGTCGCTGATGTCGCGAAATGTGAAGATCCTCCGTCCTCGTCACGCCGGCTCGACGAGATTTCGCTGGAGTCAGGTAGCAACAGCATCCGACGGGCTACCTTCGACCGATACGACGACATTCCGCTTGGGACAGGTGGCGACAGCATCCGACACACTACCTCCGATTTGCACGTAAAGATTGATGGAGCCGATGTAACGGCGTTACTAGACACCGGTGCAGATTACTCGGTAATGAGCCACGGCCTCGCCCGCGAATTGAAGAAAGTTTTGACGCACTGGTCCGGCCCGAAAATTCGCACGGCGGGAAGTCACTTGATTACCCCTGTAGGCAAGTGCACAGCGCGTGTCGGCATCCGGGGTTTTGTGTATGTCGGAGAATTCGTCGTACTTCGCGAGTGTTCCAAAGACTTGATCCTTGGCCTAGACTTCCTGCAGACTAACGGCGCTGTCATTGACCTGATAGAAGCGCGTGTGACGTTCTCGACGAAACGGGCCGTGGAGCGCATTGAAATCGAGGATCCGGAACTCAACGTTCTGCGTATTGTCGACGATGATGTGAGGGTGCCAGCACGGTCTAGTGTGCTTGTTCTTGTGCGTCATGACTTGTTTCACGACTACGAGGGCATCGCGGATGGGCACCTCCCGCTACTTCTCGAGAAGGAGATAGCCGTTGCTCGAGGACTCGTTCAACTCCATAACGGTTGTGCTACTGTCCTCCTGACGAATTTTGCTAAGGAGATGCGGCACCTCGCCAAGGAAACGGCTGTTGCCTTCCTTCACGACGTTACTGCCTCGCCTCGTTTATGCACCGCCGGGGCCAACCCTCAAGAGGAGGCTACATCTTGCCGTCTCCTTCAAACCGTTAAAATTAGCCCGGACTTGACGCCCGATCAAAGGAATCTTCTTTCGGCTCTTCTGACTGATTTCGCAGACTGCTTCGCCACTGGCTCCAAGGTCGGTCGTACTCC
The DNA here is from genome assembly GCF_055824585.1 of Amblyomma mixtum. Classification (NCBI taxonomy): domain Eukaryota; kingdom Metazoa; phylum Arthropoda; class Arachnida; order Ixodida; family Ixodidae; genus Amblyomma; species Amblyomma mixtum. The sequence continues at coordinate 371,040,420 of NC_143014.1, read as the reverse complement.
TGTCGCCAAGCACCGCATCATAACCGATGAGGCCACGTTACCGGTATGCCAACGCCCGTACCGGGTTTCTCCTAAGGAACGTGAAGCCATTCAAACGCAAGTGAATGAGATGCTTGCGGACGACGTAATCCAGCCTTCGACGAGCCCATGGGCGTCGCCAGTAGTCCTCGTCAAGAAAAAAGATGGCACCCTGAGATTCTGTGTCGATTACCGGAAACTAAACAACGTGACCAAAAAGGACGTCTATCCGCTCCCCAGGATTGATGATGCCCTCGACCGTCTACGCGATGCCAGGTACTTCTCCTCATTAGACCTCAAAAGCGGATACTGGCAAATCGAGGTGGATCAGAGAGACCGAGAGAAGACTGCATTTGTGACGCCCGACGGCCTATACGAGTTTAAGGTGCTTCCGTTTGGTCTTTGCTCTGCGCCGGCCACGTTCCAACGTATGATGGACACGGTTTTATCAGGTCTGAAGTGGCAGTCGTGCTTAGTGTACTTAGATGATGTCGTCGTTTTCTCGCCTACTTTCGAGCAACACCTGGACCGGTTGCGCATTGTGCTTCAAGCACTCAAAGGCGCACAATTAACGATCAAGCCGGAGAAATGCCATTTCGCTTTCAAAGAACTTCGCTTTCTCAGCCATGTTGTCAGTGCACAGGGCGTTCTCCCTGATCCCGATAAGACTACCGCAGTGTCAAGTTTTCCACGTCCCAGCGATAAAAAGGCACTTCGGCGATTTCTGGGCCTTTGCTCTTACTACCGACGCTTCGTCCAAGATTTCTCCAAGATAGCTGAACCATTGACAGCACTAACCAGAGAAGACATACCCTTCCTGTGGGGAGGCGATCAAGAACAAGCTTTCCAGGAGCTCCGAAGCCGCCTCCACAGGCCCCCCATACTCGCCCATTTCGATGAAAACGCAGCAACTGACGTCCACACTGATGCCAGCAACGTTGGCCTTGGGGCTGTACTTATCTAGTGGCAAGATGGCGTAGAACGAGTGATAGCTTACGCGAGTCGAACACTATCCCGATCGGAGGCGAACTATTCAACGACCGAGAAGGAGTGTCTTGCGGTAATCTGGGCCATAAGCAAGTTTCGACCATACCTGTATGGACGACCCTTCCGTATTGTCAGCGACCATCATTCGCTGTGCTGGCTGGCCAGCCTCAAAGACCCGTCTGGACGCTTGGCTCGATGGAGCCTTCGTCTTCAAGAGTATGATGTTACCGTTGTTTATAAGTCGGGACTTAAACACCAAGACGCAGATTGCTTATCACGCGCGCCCTTAGACTCCGCTGCAGTGGAAAACGCCGACGATTTTCCCTTCATTGGGGCCATTACTCAATCCCATATGGCTGACCTTCAACGCAAGGACCAGGAGCTGGCGCCGCTCATCGAGTATCTAGAAGGCCGCGGTGGTCGGGTACCGCCTGTTTTTCGTCGTGGCTTGCAGTCATACACTTTACGAAGTGGGGTTCTCTACAAGCGCAATTTTGAAAGATCATAATGTTGTGAAGAGACATTCCTGCTCGTAGTACCTATGGACCTACGGCCTGACATCTTGAGCGCTTGTCACGACGAACCATCCGCCGGCCACTTGGGAGTTAGTCGCACGTTTGCCAGAATTCGGGCGAAGTATTATTGGCCGAAATTATTACCTTCAGTACGATCCTATGTTAAAACCTGCCGTGACTGTCAACGTCGAAAATCTCCCCCCATGAAGCCAGCCGGATTTCTTCAACCTATTGCTCCACCGAAAACTCCTTTCCAACAAGTGGGAATGGATCTTCTTGGCCCTTTTCCAAAGTCAACTAATGGAAAGCGTTGGATTGTTGTCGCGACGGATTACCTGACCTGGTATTCTGAGACCGCGTCGCTCACAAATGGAACTGCCACCGAAGTCGCCGCATTCTTTGTTCACGACGTCGTATTGCGCCATGGCGCCCCGGCTATTATTATTACCGACCGTGGGGCAGCTTTTACGGCCCGCCTGACTAAGGCAGTGCTGAATCTTACACACACTAGCCATAGACGGGCCACGGCGTACCACCCGCAGACTAACGGCCTGGTGGAACGGCTAAACAGAACTCTGGCCGACATGCTGTCCATGTACGTGGATATAGAGCATAAGACCTGGGATCAAATTCTCCCATACGCCACGTTCGCATACAATACGGCACTTCAAGAGACGACGCGGATTACTCCCTTCGAGCTTGTCTTCGGCCGCCGAGTGACCACTCCCCTGGATACGATGTTGCCCGTATACCCCGACTGCGAAAGTGAACTTGATATGGACGTCGCTAGTTTTGCTCAGCGTGCAGAAGAAGCGCGGCAGCTGGCACGGCAGCGCATATACCTACAACAGCAACTAGACGCTGATCGCTACAACCAGGGACGGCGCTTCGTTTCCTATGAGCCTGGAGACTATGTATGGATTTGGACACCCGTTCGCCATCGCGGACTGTCTGAAAAATTACTGCGCCGGTACTTCGGACCATACCGTGTCCTCCGCCGCATCAGTGACGTTACTTACGAAGTAGAATCTGCCACCCGAGACCCCTCAAGCCGCAGACGACGCAAGCTCACTGACGTTGTACACGTCGTCCGAATGAAACCCTACCACGGCCGCCCTGCTGACCGATCTGGAGACGGATAGTACCCCGTTTTGTGTTGTGCTCCTCCTGTACCAACCTAGCCCACTATCTGTCAGCCCGTAGCTCACCAGTATGCTCCTAGTCGGCCGCATCGAGGCGATGCTGCAAACAAGGGGGGCAATGACACATGCCTTCCTTAGAAGATGAGGAAGAACGCAACGGGCCATTGGAGAAAGACGAAGTGACTCTGCTCCGTCTCGTGCTGACCTGACTGGCTGCCGGTGTTCCTCGGCGCAGGAGACTTCTTTGTAACGTTACGTTACAATATATCTCCGTTTGAAACCACCACTTCAGCAGGTTTGTGTTTAGTGGATACTTTTCTTAAATTATGTTAGGTCCGTGAGGCGATAAGGCAAGGTCAGTAATGCCGCGAGCATCCCTAGATACCGTTCATCTGTATGCCTGCTTTTTGAGCGGTAATTCGAGAATACCTTACAGGCAGCAGGTCCAATATGATTTCGTCGAGCTACAATATCAAACCCTCCGAGACTGACACTTGTTCTGAGCCACGAATTGCTAACGCGCGTAGCCGCGAAGTTGCGAAATTCAGGGAACTCTCGTTACCCTCTCATATAACAATTCAGCACTCGAGCTGCAAATGCCAGCGATACATTAGCAATGATCAAAATTGGCCCATGGTGGATCCCCCAATTCAAGTAATTTTTTTGCTTGTATCGGCCATGCTGCTAGCCATCGAGCTGTTTCAGTGCGACCACACAGATCGATGTCTCTAGCGTGTAAACACACCAAACCAACGCTGTAGCCGCAGTGTGCACTTGTGTTTCTTGTGTAGCTGAGAAGCAGCTTAATGCCGAGTTTCGCTCGGTCGATGTTTAGTCGAGAAAATGCTCCAAGCATACCTGCATGTTCCCATTACACGGTCATCGAAAGCTAAACGTATTGCGATGGCCAAGCAGTTGGGCCGAGCGTTTTCAACTCCGTACGTAGTCGTGCGTTCGCACTCCTGACGCATCCGTGACGCAGGGCGGCTTTGCTAACGCCTTCTGGAAAACTCCGCAGCGGCAGTGCTCTCGACACACGTCGTGCATGTCGCACACAGCGATCAACAGCCCAGCTGCTTCTTTTCCTCTGATTGTCACTGCACCCGTAGACAACGCAGTTTTGATCAGACGACTCCTTGTACTTGCACGAGGGCAACACGGACATGTTTAAGCACTCACAGAGGTTACAACGCCCGCTTGTTGTGCATGGCGCAAAGGTGGTTCGTAGCGTTTTGTCAGATGGGGGAAAGATGGCGCATGATGCCTGGATTTGAAAGTACGCGCGAGCCGGTCTCGGTGCTGGAGTATTGTATTGTGGTGTATAGGCGCACGCTGTTTGCTAATGCTTGTTTCCAATTTCAAATCAATTCATTATTCGGGAGTAACTGAGTACATTGCACTCAGTATGCAGGCGGAACCCCAGAACTCGCGCAGGAGTTGTGAGAGGGGTTCCTATTATTAATAATGTTGTGAAATCAATCAAGTAAAAAAAACATACAATAAAAACAACTTAAAGAACATTAGGGAGCCCCGCTAGCAGTTACACATTCATCAAGATGTGCTGTTTTAGCCTCCTCGAAAACTAATGGTAGTTATCTATGCTCTTAATGTGCTGCGGTAGTCTGTTGCAATTCTTAATGGCATCTTATGTAAATTTATGGGCGCCATAATTGCTTCTAATGCGCGGGACCTGTAGAGCAGCTCTAGATAAGCGAGTAGAGTCAGTCGTGCTACGCTGCAGAAACGTTGCTCTAAGGCAAATTATGATATTCTTCAGTGTTTTAAACATTAAATTGGTAACGTAATACTGGATGCTTTTATCGACGTTTAGAATATCAAGTAGCTGAAAGGTGAAATCAACGGAATCTCGTTTGCGAAAAAATACTTTTATGCGCAAAGCAGTATTTTTGGCGATATGTAATGGATATAATGCGGAATGATACGTTAAGCCGTACACAGACATTGCGTAGATATGGGAATGTAAAACAGAGTTATAAAATGTGATCAGTGTTTATTAGGAAAATATGTCGTAATCTATTAAATATGGGTATATTTCTGTGAATCTTTGAACAGACTTGTTGCACGTTTGAGCGCCACGTTAACTCATTGCCAATCACCACTCCAAGAAATTTCGTTTTATCAACTCTTTGAAAAGCAGTTATTCAGGAAAAGTTTGTAAGTTTTGACAGACGGGTGTTTTTTTTGCATCGAAAATTATGAAATTTCATTTGTATGTGTTTGATGTTAGCTTATTAACATGCAACCTCAAAGACAGTTTTGCTGAAGTTCTTTAAGCCAAAACGCCAATAATGTCTTCATCTTGAGCAGTTATCAATATGTCGGCGTCATCACAGTATAGTGTACACCCCAGTGCAAAGTATTATCGCAAGTCGTTAACAAATCTTAACAAGAGAAATGGGTATAGTATTGATCCTTGGGGGACACCAATATTACTTTTACTTAGTTCAGACGCTTCGCCGTTCGCTACCACATATTGCTAACTATTAAATAAAAGCGTTTAATCAAATCTAGCGGCATCTTCTGTGCACCATATCTCTCTAGTTTGTCTAATAGTAATGAGCGATCCAACGTATCGGAAGACTTAGTTAGGCCGACAAATATACCCATGGTGAGGAGCTTATCTTCTGTTTTCGCCTATTTTTTCTGTGGTGCTTAGCAAAGCTAAGTTCGCGGTCTTACCTCGAGTGTATCCGTATTATGAGTCATCTAAAAGATTCTTAGACCGGCAATAATTATTTGCAGAGGCAGTTTTTGTACAATTTTATCAAAAGCTCGGGTAGTAATTCTCCAAGGGCAGGTAGGCCAGGACTGGAAGTGTCGAACAAATTAGACGCTAGAAGTGACGTCAGGCTGATGTCGTCGCCGCGTGTCACGGTCTCTCGGCGATAACAGCTGTTGATCCCGGACTGTCGTACATCTGCGTGTATGAATATAATTAGCTTGTTCTCAGCTCCTTTTGCTCCTGCGCATCGCTCAGCTAGTCCCTATCATTTGTGCGACCTTTAGGTCTGTGACTTTCGGTCAAGAGAACAAGGACTTGGGCAACCTCCATGCAAATTCACCACATCACACTGGGCTGGATTCTTTTGATATTAATAAGAAGGCTATCTTCACAGCTCGGCCTTGAATATTATGTTGTGTTTTATGGCACAAAAACAGTCATGCGCCAAAGGCAAGCTTTAATGATTGCTTCGTGGGAGTCATGCTAAAAAAGTTTACAGAATGCTATAACAGCTTTAGAAGCCTTACTTCTTTTCAGAATGAAACAGCTGGAACTTTCGGCGGGGGAATTTTGTCCCGAGGGTAAGCTAGGATGAAATGAAATGTCTTCAGTAGAATATATTCGGCAATGTTTTTTCTTAGTTTGTTGAGCTTTGTGCATGACTATTAGATGTGGGTTGTGGTGACACCATCTGCAAATAGCTCGATTGCTGGTTTCTCTTCTTATGCAAGAAAAGTGGGTCTAAGGTGCGTTTGTCCAATGGCTATGGCGATATAAAATAAGTTAAATAAAATGTTGTAGGTTTGAGCCTAATTTCCATTCTCCTATGAAGAGTTTACTAGGTGAAGCTTATTACTTACTTCTATATTCCATTTAGATGGCCTTTTACACCGGATCCCACCGGCGGCATGTGGTTGTTTTTTCTTCTGCTTTTCTAATCAATTAGCTTTAAGCGATAACATATTCAGTAATATTCTAAATTGATCAACACCACAAAACAAACAAATAAATTAAAAAAAATCTCCTGTGCCCTTTGGTTTCTTTGACTGTTGGCTTCTTTCATTTTTACACCTCAATTTAGTCTACTAACTTTATGCCATCTTTGTAGGAAATTTTGGCCTTCTATATTTCATTGCGCATCTGATTTTTCATTGCCACTGATTCCGACGTGGCTGGGAACCCAGGAAAATTTTAGAATGTGTCCCTGTGTTGTCGCTCTTGTTTATGATGTCGCCAATTAATGGTGTAATAGCACTTAAGGAGAGATCTGCGGTTAGAATGATTACAGCATTGCTGTAAATGATGCTGTTCTCAGCGTTCTTAGTTTTTATTTTGTCTGCAGCCATAGAGACTGCATAACATTCAGCGTAACTGAAAAGTATTTTCTCATTGTTACTGTTTGCTGGTCTGCTATCCTACTTTTCTTCTGTAGGGATGTTGAAACAAACCCGGGCCCTAACCAGAATGGGAAAGTAAAAATGCTTAACAAAATATGTGAAAAAATGAAGTAATTAAGAGCATATAATATAAGAAGCATTAAAGTTTCATGAAAGTTTATTCAGAAGTAATTACAAATGCTATGTTTATTATAGAATGTTACAGAAAGTGGACCGGGAGATCGACACTCTAGTGGGACCTTTATGTACAAACGCAAAAGAAGAAAAAATAGCAACATAAAGCAGCATTGCATATCAACACAAACTTGTTAGCGATATTTAAAAATACAAAAATATGAAGTGCAAACAACAAATGCACTGAAAGTGAAGTTACGATCAGAAAGCAAACCAGATGTGCATTAAAACAGCTGCATAATCAAGAACAAAGAATGAACGGTCGAACGTTTAAATGAAAATACGGATGAAACTTTAATACTATAACGCAATGAATTTCATAGTTTTATTAAAGGGAACTCGACCGTGAAAATTCCGTAGTTATTACGAACTTTTGGTAATGCAAAATTATTGTGCGATGCAAATCTAGTAGGATTATGGTTGTTCAGTTCTTGGATGCGTATGTATTGCAGGAGGTTACGGTTATTTTATACAAGATGGGCAAATATGCCAAGGTTAAATTTTATCAGTTCTGAGGTGCGAAGGACGTTGAGCTGAGAGTGTGATTGGGTAACGGAGGGATCCCTGTTTGACCAAGTAATTATCAGGACCGCTTGGTTCTGCATAATCTGAAGTGCGGAAAGATGAGGATTATATGTCTGGCCTAAAAACGTGATACAATAATTAAGATGACAATGAATGAAAGCATAGCAGAGTTGAATTAATGTATGTAAACTAAAGTAATGTCGTGTCTTTAGAAGAATTCTGATCCCATATAACATTTTTTTTCGAAGTGGTTGAATGTGTGCGTTAGATTTCAAGTGATGATCCAGTTCCACGTCGAGATCCAGTTCCACACCGTGCGTTATGAGTGGCGACAGCCTGTTCATTTGATGTAAGACGCTCCCGAATGCCAACTAGCTCAGTTAATATCTTTGCCTGCCCTGACTGAAGGCTAGCAAACATTTCTTCAACTGTGGGGCCAGGGTTCCCTTCGGTGTCACTAAACACTAGCAATTCACACATACCAGGGGAGGGAACACAATTTTTTTAGTGAGAGAGATGTTTCCCGCGGTTTCGCAATGCCCCAGGTTTCAAGATATACTTTCTATCCACATATCTTGCCGTGCAATAAATAAGTCTCAAGCCACTCTTTTCAACCCTTAATTGCAAGTGCTGGGCGCTTGCTGGTTCGGCATTATCGAAAAAAGCCTGAGCTTCATCTAATTTACTTTGAGCAAGAAGCTCATGAATAGTTGGTTTATAATTTAAGGGGATTTAGCGCCCCAAAGAGACTGAGTCTATTAGAGACGCCGCAGTGAAGGGCGCCAGAAACTTCGGCTAACAGGGGTTATTTAACGTGCACTGACATCGCACAGTACACGGATCTCTAGAATTTCGCCTCCACCAAAATTCGACCGCCGCGGCTGGGATAGAACCCGCGTCTTTCGGGTCAGCAGCCAAGCGCCATAACCAGTGAGCCACCGCAGGGGCTGGTCATTAATTGTCTCCGAGGTTGTTGTTTTGTCCTTGTCACGCACCTTGAGGAGTGCATTTTTTTGTTTCTGAGGTGGCGTTGGCACCGACAACACTCCGAGCAAGGTTATAAAATGACAGGTAGTTCACAGTGATGAGGAACTGCTCTGGAGAAGAATGGGAATTGTAACCACTGGACTGCCGGATGATTCCAAACAAGTCCTCCACAGGTTTGTCCTCGAATGCAAAGTCATTAAGTACTTAATCCAAGCGTTTGAATCAAGTACTGCAACAATGAGGGCATGCTAACAAGTGTAACTAAGACCAGTCGCAGTGGACTCAGATTGAAAGCCCCGTTGTCCAAGGGTGCGAGCTTAACATTTGTAAATATAGTGCAGGAAGTCGACAAGTGTGGCAGCTGTTCGATATGCTGGTTTGAACGGTTTAGCAAAAAATCATGACGTCATGGCCGTTATCAATCTGTTTAATTCATGGATATATTAGCTTACGTGAAGAATCCTTGTGTAACTTCAACGCTGCCGCACTTCCTTTCAGTATCTTTGTTGTAAAAAGCCATTGTCCTTAGGATGTTTGTTCCAAAAAGTTGGAAGACCTACGTAACCTTGATTTTAGATCTGTGTGCGCTTGAGTGAGTCGCGGCATGGCTTTCAGTGCCCGCACGCTACAGTCGCGTGGGAATGCTTCCCGAACAGGCCACAGTGAGAGCTAGAGAAATGCAGTAAGAAGAATGCAATTTTCTCTAGTTACAAACAGTGATGACTCATGTAACGCTTGCCGATCCAGTTACCTTTCCTTCAAGAGAGATGAAGTCAACCCTCTGGGGTTCATTCAGTAATAACTCCTTGAGATGTGGGAAGCTCGAAATAAATTCAGCTTTCTCTTTCTGTCCACTGGAGGGTCCAATTTGCATTTAAACTTTTCTGATGCGCTAGCTCCAGCAGGTCACCACATTTTCTATTCCAGGCCGCTCCATCTCATGTTATATCATCAAGAAAAAGTCCGCCCTTGTCAACAATAATTACGGCTTCAGTAAATAATTACCGTCCCATGATCACACTCTTGGTGTTGGTCCTGCGGTTTCGTAAAAGTGCCAAGGTCGACGAAACCTCGAACTTCTCCGGATCAGGTCACGCTTAAGTGCTCCGATAGCTTTATGTCGACGACTAACAGAGCCCCAAGCCTTTAGTAATTTGTCATCGTCGATGTCTTGTTTTTTAAAACATCCATTGCGGTAGAATGTCCATTGCGAGTTGCTTTGGGACGTTAACCCCCCATAAACCAAACCAAACTTCTACTGTATTATAATGGCATGCAGCTACAACAGTGCTAAACATAGCACATGCAATGGGATCAAATAAATAAACTATGCACACTGTCTCAGCGAAGGCGTCATCCCCAGTACCAGCAAAAAAGGACACAATTTAAAATGTAGCAGCTAGATATTAATACAGCTCATTTGAGCACTTAAATCGGCAGTACAATTCTGTTGCTCATGAGGCTCGAGCGGTAAAATGTATACATCGATGCTAAGGCTCACCTTTTTCATTTATACTTCCATTGCATTTGGTGCTCAAGGACAGGCCATCTGCATGACCTCTGTGCTGCTGTGAATGGCACACCGACAAACTCTTCGGGCCTGTCCACGCCTTTGCAAAGCTTCAAAGAATCTGCCCCTTGCAGCACTTGCTTCCTTTTGTTCAGTCAGCTTCAAACCTTTCGAAAATCAGTGCCTGCGCACAACTGTGAGGCAGATAACTGTGCTTGGATTTTCTCCACAGTTCATAAACACAGGTTTCTCCACGCTCACTGTCTGTGTTTCACAACTGAGGGAACCCTAGACGAATGCAACACCGCTGTAGTTGAAAAACTAGTGCAGAACCCACCACTCAGACGGTTTAGGCACATCGCTTAGATGAAACGCGCAATTCCCGGGGGGCTCACACACCTTCGCTGTTTCGTCACTCTGTGATAATATCGGTTATGTATCCCCTCGTGTGCATCGCCTCCAGGCCATCAGGCCGCATGCAACTTGCGAAGGCTTTCTTTTTCTTGAGGGTATATGACCCGAGGGCTTCTTCAACGGATATGCTGGATGGTTAGGCAGAATTTTTGGTTTTTCATCTCGCGAAACTGATGGATTGCCACGTTGTATGCGTACTTCCTTGCCGTTGATGGTAGGCACATATAGTCTCTTAATGTATTTTGCTCTTCAAAATGCTTCTCGCACATGGCATCCGTCTAGACTAGCTAGTCTAGCACCCTGCTGAGTCGCTGCTCATTAAAAGGGGTTGGGCTTTCTCTCGCGTTTCTTCGCTAAGAGTGGAAGGGTTGATGTCACTTCTGGCTCCCATTTCTTCACCGTTTGTTCTATTCATCCAGAGGGTTAAGAAGCTAAAGTACCAAACTTAAGCTCGATCCCTTGGACAGATCTTTTACCTGATAGCCATTGCGAGTTTTCACCCACTTTGTAATTGTTGTGTTTTTTCTTGCCGTTTTATTTATTTTTACATGTGCTCCTTTTATGTTATTGGTTTATGTTTATGTAAATGGGCACTGGCGCCTTCGTTTTGTGCTCGGGAATAAGCGCAGCAATATTTTTCTCCGTTCAGCTGAACTTAAGTACAAAAGTGGCCGCATCCTGCCCTGAGATTACTGTAAATGCTGCCTTCATAAAATACCTGCATTCCTGTTGCATATCTTCAAACCAGTTCATATAATTCATTGTTCTGACGACAGCCGTGATTCAGGTACATGATTTCGCCTATCCCAGGAATGGCAGGCGCATTAGTCTGTTCACTGTAACATGCAGTCGGCAAGAAAAAAATTAGGGACACTTCAGCTCCGCCTCAAGGGTACGACGCGAAAGCCTGTTTAGATGAAATGGGAATCATGACTAAGTAATGTAACTGAAAACGTGAGTAAAACGCAGGTTTACATGAATAAATTATATTACTCAGAGAAGTGCGAGGCACACACAAAGATTACGCGGCGATCACGGGTGTACACTGACCGCTATGCAACCAAGAGAGAAAATTGATTCGTTCAGCCCAGACATAGGCATCTTAATGAGGGTGTCCTCATCCTCACTTCATGAGGGCTTCACTTAGCATGAAAAGAATATGGGATGGCTAAGGTGAGAGAGGGAAAGATGGGTTAAGGGTGAGGGTGTGTCTCAAAATTCTTGCCTGCATTGCCTATTAAGCTTCTCGTCCCAGGCACAACCTACTCTAGACTGCACGTGAACAGGGGGACGACTGCTACTGGAAAACAACTAAGCAACAACTATAGTCTAAAGGCGACCTGCACGATTCGCGCGGCCGATTTAGTCCGAGCTGCGTATACTTACTAAACACGGAACGAGAGAAGGTGATTGAAAACACCACGGAACGAAGAGGAGCAGAAAAAATGCTTCAACAAGCGACGAAGAAGTGCCCGGGGTTAGAAAGCAGGCGACACTGTTTCTTGAAGCCAGCTACAACATATGGGCCACTCGATCTGCTCCCAATGTATCACCGTAGAAAAGCTTCACAACCAAAAGCACAAAATGCCGGACTCTAGCGGGCTGCAGTGAACACAGCGCTTCAACGAGCTGCGAACAAAATGAAGCGTTTTACAATACGAACCACGGCCGACGAGGATCCTGCGTTTTGCACCAAAAGCGACTAGAAGGAGCAGCCAACGTGTGTAAAAAAAAAAGACGAAAAGGACACGCATTCCAACTTGGAGAGGCTGGAAAAAGAATGATCAAATGTTATCGAATCTTAGTTCTCGCCCTCTGTGCAGTCATGTCCTTTACCTCACCTACTACCTGTTTCCGCCCTTCCCTCTACGAAATAATTGTGCATTTGAAAGTCAGCATTCTTCCATACGCATATCCCTGTGTCCTGTCGGCTGAGCGTTTGGGCGCCGTTCTTTACCACATGGACGTGGTGGCGGGGAAAACAGGATCCGGGCAGATTGCTTGGAGGAAGTCTGTGCGTGCGACATGTATGAAGCGAGCCGGAGATGCAGCCGGGAAACGAGCCCCCGAAGATGCGCGGCCGAAGCTCGCCGGCATCCGTGACAACACTTCGGACCTGCAGCGAGCATCTGCAGCCCGGCGGCGCTCCTTGCAAGAGGACCTTGCCACTCCAGAAATAAACCAATTCTTCCCTCGCTCTCTCTAACTGTGTCCCTGTAGCTACCTCTATAGCTGTTGTACTTCTTTATTGTTTCGTAGATTATGCACATACGCGTACACTTACGCCTCTTTTTCTAGTCTTTACACAGGTATTACCCGTGTTTTAATTTCACCATGCCCTGCCTTTTGTCTCATCTATGTAAATTTGCAATTCCTCCCTCCTGTGCGCTTCACTGCCTTGCCTTTTGGAAATCGTGCTGTTACTTTAAGCTCGGTGAGTGAAAATGCTTTGCTGCAACTTTATTCGGAGCAGTTTTTTTTGTTTGTCCTCCAATCTGCCGTGTACGCTCCATGCCTTCCGCCAGCGGCTAATGAGGCGTGTAGCCTGTCGCCGGCCCGCAGTCAGAAACAGCAGTCGATGGGGCGTAGTAGTTTGTGACTCCCCCCCCCCCCCCCCCCCCCGCTCCCCCCAAACTTATGGTGTCTGCAGCTCTGGGTCGGTCAGTCCGATTGGCTATGGCAGTGTCTGTTCTACACGCAGCCGTGAAATTTTCCCGACAAAAATTCTTCCGGCACTTGCTCTTTGCTGACAATTTAGAGCGCTGTGAGGCAAATTTTTCTGCGCTTCGCACGGCCCCTATTCTGCCGGCACAGTTCATTTTAGCCGCTTACGAGGGAAGTACCAGACGGACCCTGCAATTACCAGTAATCTCTACAGCGATGGAGTGCTTCTTGTGTTGTTTCTTGCGCCCATTCTTTGCCAGTAGACCTTCGGAGTGCTAAGCAAGATCCAAGCGGCTTGACACAGCCGTAAGCGGACATTGTCAAGATCGTGCCAACGCACTATGAACGCCGACGACACTGGATCTTCTGCATGACAAGGCCTTTAAAGCTGTCGCCTTAAAAATCATGACGCGATTATAGCCTTTCTCTCAGATTTGTCGTTCAGGTTCCATGTCATCATGTTGACGGAAAGGTGGTAGACATCCATCCGAGTACGACGTGCTGAGCCTTCCGGGGTACTGGAGTTTCTTTTTAAACAGATAGGATAGACGTTGTGTAGTTGTAGCGATGCTGGCTAAAGATTCCCATTCACCTAAGTTATTCTCAGCGTTTCGTATTTCCTGTTTTGGCTATAAAGCCTTGTTGGTGTGCTGTAAAAATAGTTTATTCTTTGTTCTCTAACGTCCTCCGAAGCAAATCAAAGATGGCATCTTTCAACTCAGGGAAAAACTTTTAAGTTATGCTAATGATGACAAACTGGCACTTGTTATTGGAGGTGATCTCATCATTAATATGCTCCAGCAAGAGGCCCATCTACTGAATTACGGTTCTTGCCTGAACCGAATAACTTTAGAAGTGTCATTATCGATCCACATGTAAAACAGCAGAATCTGGGAGTTTCACTGGCCTCTTTATTAAACAGCCTAGCGCAGACATGGTGTGCGGTGTTCTTGTTATCTCTCTTATCTATTGTTTTCCAATATACGGTTTTAGAGAACAAATAGCTCTAGCGAGAATTTGGACACATTCGATACTGTTATGTAGAAGACATGAGGCCTTATTCGATACAGCCAATCTTAATTTCGATATCTTTTGACAGACCTTGAATCCTTTAACATCGGCAACCAATTCTGTTTGATTATTTGAGGACTGAACCGATCGCAACTGAACATCTTTCAGAAGCTATAAGGGGACAGCCATTTCTTCTGATGGTTCATCAGGTAACGTCTGCGCTTCCAGGAGAGACTGAATGTGGTAGGCCCAGGATTTGTTTCGACGTCGCCGTTACAAAGTAATAACACAGGCATATGAAAGCACTGACAAATAATATCATAAAACACGGGTGTGTGTTAAGTAGCAACAAGCAGAGATCGTAGCTTTTTTTTTTAGCGTGCATTGAAAAATGCTTACACACCTGCAAAGAGCAGGAAGGTGGAGGGTGAGATATTTTACAGTTGCTACTCCCGCTCCCACTGAATAAGGTGTCGGACGGCTGGCACTTTAAGTAGGCACGGGGTGTTGATGTCGCCGTTGAAGACGTTTAATGCGCCGTAGGTAGAGTGTGGCTGTCCGAGTGAATTCAGTAGGAGGTAGTTAGCGGGGAAGTGATGACCGGCGCATTCGTTTGGTGGTGCAGCACAATCGAAATTGCACGCTAAAACGTCAGGCGCGCGCGCTTATCAGAGCAGAAAAGACGCCAGGACATTCTGCGAAGGGCAGAAAGGTGGAGAGTGAGCCACGTTGCTGTTTCTACTCCCACGCGATGATAAATTTGTTGCTATTGTGCAAAACGTCTCACATGGTCGTCCCACCAACCTCGTGAAGAAATTTTAGTGCCGTGAAAAAAATAGTAAATTCGGAACGCAAAAATATCGTATATTTTTGTTCGCTATTCTGCACTCGGCCCGTACACACGCAGCGGAGGCGAGAATGCCGAAGCCGTTTGCGAGCATTTGGCGCACAGCTGCGCGTGAATCCAGCGCAAGCAGTGCCACATGCTGAAGAGCGGACCACGACTGCAAAACACGGGATCCAGGTGTGTTGGCCCCATGCGTTGTAATTTGCTTGCTGTCACTGCAGAGGTAAATGATCAATATAGCCGCCGCAGACGAAACAGCGGCAGCGGAAAGTAACATCTACGCTTGTGTGTGTGTACTTTGGACGCATGCGGGGAGGGATGTGGAACAAAGGAGAGCCTCGGCCGGCTCATGTAGAGGTCTTCCTCACGCCACTCTCACTGCTCGACATCCGTGAGAACGGATGAGTGATCGGCAAAGGAAATGAGTTTTGGGAAGTGGAGGCTAGGAGACAAAAGGGGGAGAGAGATGCCGATGTTGGTAACGGTTTCTGCACCACTGAGCGCGTTTTACACTTTGTACTCGGGCACACAACTCATTCACTGCGAGAGTACACGTTGGCTGGACAAAGGCGGGAAGGGGGAATGCTCCTTACCACCTTGCTGCGCGGCAAAGGTTTGCGTTAAAGTTAGCGACTCGCTTCAAGTTAATGGTAGCAATCGAGAATAAGTGGTCTTTTTGAACAGACGCAGCCAAAACCAACCACAAGAGTACGTGATCGGTGAACGTCGAGCCCTTGTAGGCTGAGGGTCCTTGTCTTCATTGTGTCTCTTGTTTTTCTGTCCACAGCTCGTTGCAAGGAAGAAACTGATTCGGGGTGACTAACCACACGAACTGGAAGTTAGATGAACTTCTCACAAGCACAATAAAAGGCGATGCTACCCCCTAATAACGGAAGGCATAAGTTCTCAATGGCGAGCATACAAATAAAGAGTGCGTAAGTTACGATGGTTCCTTTGTTCTTTGTGTGTAAAGAGGCGCTGAAGTGGCATAAAATTATTAGCACTAAAATCAATTATATGGCGATTAGTAGGTTTGCTGCCGTTTTTCTGATATCAAAAGACGCATTTATGGCTAGGACTATTAAGCCGAAAATTTCCCTCCACTCAAATGAAACTCTTGACGTCTACGCAGAATAGGATTGCATGGTATTCAAGGGAATGGAAGTGTATGCTTACCTCGGGGATCGGTTCGGCGCATCGCATTTCACGTGCGAAATTGGCCGCTGATTGTGACACCTGTATTTATTTCATGCTTATAAAAGCTTCGTTTTCAGCGTCATGTTTTGACTCTATGAATGGAGGACCACTTTAATACCCCGTGCGAAGCGTTTGTCCTCCGACGAAGCCGCCTGCCTTTCCCACCCAGCCGCCCCCTGATCGTGTGGACCCTTGACGCAACCGTGGCAACCTTCCTATTTGTTATGCATGTGGTATCGCACGTGACGTTGCGCGTCACGGTCGTCACCTTGCGCTGGCGGTGCGACTGGCGCCGCTGCCCATCTTCCTCTTTACAATCTATTTTTTCCTCGCAAAATTTTCCAGCAGTCTGTCGACCAAGCTTTTGCCGAGGGAGTAGAAAATCGGGAGGGTAGTTCGTCTCAGTAAATGATGCAGCAATTCATTCTGTTTAAATTACCAACCGATGTCGTTGACCATGCAGTATTTAATGAAATTATTGGAGCATATGTTATAATTCCACACTATCATTTTTTCAACTCTAACTTTTTATTGCATTTGTTCAACACGATTTTCGCCCTTCCTTCTAGTGCCAAAACTCAGCTCCTTCATTTCAAGCACTTGTTACAGGACATACTTTTTATTTATTTATTTATTTATTCTCAGGGCCGAAGCATTACAGAGAGGAGTGTGTAAAAAATAACAAGAACAGAATTAGCACAGTATCGTCACATTAAATAATCTCTAACGCCATTCTTCAACACGTAGGTGTCTGTAATGGACGCGATGGAAGTGGGAGGGTGGTTCCATTTCTTAGATGCCTTGGGAATGAAAGATGCGAAAGGCAGGTTGGTGCGACTGCTAGGCACGTCAACATTGAACTGGTGGAAGCTGCGTGACGACATATATACTGGCGGCATAAAAAAGCGAATCTCTGAGATGAGGGTTAGAATGGCATATTTTGTGAAAAAGACATATATGCGCAATTCTACGAGGAATTACGCTTGCAGTTCGATGATAGAAAAAAGAAAATGACTGGTCCGGTTTTCATTGGATCCGTTCTTTCCAGTTAGCGAGTAAAGGTGTGAAGGTCTCAAACTGATGATGCGTGACTGAGCTTTGGCCTGACTAGTGCTTTATACAGCAGAAGTTTCAGGTTAGTGTGCGCTACAGAAAAATTGTGTCGTAAGGAACTGAGCGTGAAACTTGCGTTGCTTGTTATTTAGTGCGCATGGGTATGCCAAGAAAGGCTACTGCAGATATGCACACCAAGGTATTTGTAACAGGAAACCTGGATTAATGGAGTATCATTAAGCAAATAATCGATAGAAACCTCATTGACGGAAGCCCGCATGCGGCAAATTCTCATGAATTTGCATTTAGTGATGTTAAGCAAGTGTCACACCAAGAAGAATTCTCATTAAGGTAGGACTGGACGGTAGGCGGTTTGCAAGGCTTGTGGTCAGACGGGAAATAAAGCAGTCATCACAAAAATGTTTTATGGAAGAAGCTGTGCTACAAGGTAAATCGTTAATACAGATAAGAAAGAGCCACGGGCCTAGCACCGATCCCTGCGGAACACCACAGGCTGCAATTTAACAATACTGCAGATTGGGCGAGTTGGTTAACATACATCTTGCAAAATTTTAGCGCGAAAAACACGGACAGAAAGAGTAGACGACACGAGCGCTGCACCGCAAGGATGAGGGCTATGGCCGTAAGCGGTTGGAAATTGTGTGCGATTAGAGAATGAGAATTCAATCCACTTTAAAACATTCTGATCAAGATTAAGCTTACT
Source organism: Amblyomma mixtum (assembly GCF_055824585.1). Classification (NCBI taxonomy): domain Eukaryota; kingdom Metazoa; phylum Arthropoda; class Arachnida; order Ixodida; family Ixodidae; genus Amblyomma; species Amblyomma mixtum. Next base: position 371,022,512 of record NC_143014.1, on the reverse strand, counting down.
TAGTTAAACGCCTTGGCGAAATCAGTTAAAATGCAGTCGATAATGAATGAAGAATCAAGAAATGAAAACAAGAAGTTTGTGAAGGTTAAGAGCTGAGTTTCACATGAATAACCTTTTGGAAAACCGTTCAGAAGAGCAAGGTTCCAGGCTAGTTGGTAATGCATTTAAAGAAAGAAACAGCGCGACGAAACACTGAGAACACTGAGAAAGGAGTTAGCTTTAAGGAAAGTTATAAATGTATAATAACGTGCAGTTTGCTAAGGATGCTTGTTAATAAAATTGGTCTATAATTAATAGGGGAATAAGCGGCTCCCGATTTGAAAACAGCAACCACCTTCCCCACTTTTCAGTCACCCGGATGGTCCCCACATTCCAAGGACTACGAAAAGCATTTGGATAACAGTTTGGATATCGATGAATATATTTCAATGGTTTTCAAAAACTTTGGGCTTAATCAATCATCGCCCGGTGAGGAAGAGAGCTTAATGCCATGTATTATTTCCAAATTCTAGTACAATCTATGGTGACACGATCCATTGATAGATAATCGAACAGAGAAACGACCGGCAGGGTGGAGGAAACATTTTTCAAAGAGGACGATGCAAATGTCTCGTTTAACAAAGTTTCTTTGGAGAGAACAGTTTTGTTAGAAGAAATTAATTCCATCTGCCTCCTACCATCACCGCGAACGACACTCCAAAATTTTCGCGCATTTGAAGCAAGCATCACAGGCTGCGTTTGTTAGAAAAATGTGTGCTTTGCAAATGAAAGTGCGTCAGCATATGCCACTGTCACATGATGATAAGCATCCCAACATTCCTCGCGCATAGATGATTCGGCTCCCCGGAAGGTACGTTTTTTTTTTCAGTAGACGCTTTAGTGATGGTGTAAACGAAGGTGCTTTGGAGCTGCTTTTTATTATGCGCATTGGAATAAATTGGTTAGCAAGCACGATTATTTTTGATTTTAAGGCAAGGCAATTTTCTTGCACCAATCACTCAGAAAACGCTCAAAAGAATTCACTTGAAAATTCCCCAAGCCCTTCGTAAATAGAGTCATAGTGGTCTTTCTCATGGTCCCTAATAAATTTTGTAGCTGCTTCATTGCGAGGTGAAAAGTTTGACATATTAAAATGAATAATGTAATAATCACACAAGCCAGGCTGAAGTGAAAGTGAGTGAACGAGGTCCAGATAAGTGGTTTTCACGACTGCCAGGGAAATTCCCTGGAAAACTGCATACTTCTGGTCTTTTTCAAGGATTTTGATAAAATTGATCATAAGCTAATAATGACTGATCTCCACTCAATCTCCATCTCGCTTTTTTGAACTCGCTCGAATATTCTCTCATTAATAACTCTCACTACGTCTGTATTAATGGTTACAATTCTCCATTAAGAGATTTTACATCTGGCGTTTCTTAGGGCTCCGTTTTAGTTCCGCTGTTGTTTCGAATATATATCAACGATTTGCCGTGTCTCGTCTCTACTTGCACGCACTCATACGTTGACGACTGTGTCATTTATCGCGAGGTTCTTAGCGATGATGACATGCTTATGCTTCAGAAAGATTTTGGTAACGTTGCTCTTTGCTGCAGGACATGTATGGAAGGAAAATTTAACAAATGTAAAATAATGCCTCTTCCTTGACAAGGTGAATGTACCCCGGTGAACACATTGACTTGCAGTCTGCTTCGGCCCGTGTCGTCATACAGAGCATCATCACCATCAGCCTGAGTACGCCAACTTCAGGGCAAAGGCTTTTCCCATATCACTCCAATTAACCGTGCCTGTTCCAGCTGCGGCCACCTTATCCCCGCAAATTTCTTAATCTCATCCACCATCCTTTCTGCTTCCCCCCCCCCCCCCCCGCTACGCATGATTTCTCTTGGAATCCACTTTGTTACCTTAAGAACCATCGTTGATCTTGCCTTCGCGTTGCATGCCCTGCCCAAGACCATTTCTTCCTCTTGATTTCGACTAGCACGACATTAAACCGTGTTTGTCCCCTGACCCACTTTCTTTCTTCCTGTCTCTTAACGTTATACCTATTATTTTCCTCTTGCCTGGCACGCTGCGTCGTCCTTAAACTGAACCCTCTTTGTTAGCCTCCACGTTTCTGCCCCACAGGAGAGTACCGGTAAGATAGAGCTGTTGTGGACTATTCACTCGAGGGATATTGGCAAACTGCCATTCATGATCTGTGAGAAACTGCCATATGCGCTCCACCCTATTCTTATTCTTCTAGTTATTCCCCTCTCATGATCGGGACCTTGGCCTAACCGTTTCTTCTACATTAAATTGGAAAGCTCAACTGACCAAATTACTAGGAATGCCAATCGCATGTTACGATACATACGACATAATTTCGCGAAAGCCTGGTTCATTACAGCTTCTTCTTTAAAAGACCTTTGTCCGCTGCTGTTATCTGAGATTCTAATCATAACATTTTATCTCATGCTGTTGAAATGGTTCACTACAATGGTTTTCGATATGTACTCTCTAATTAAAACCGAATAGCCAGCATAAATTTATTGAGGTCTAGCGTAGGTTTAGCGTGTCTGTCATTTCCCTGCAAAATATGCTACATAAGCTGGTTTCATAAAATCTACTGCCACGAATCTGTACGTAGTATATTTATCATATCGCCTAGCTTCCGCTCCTCACGTGTCAACCATCATCACAAACTTTTTCTTCCTCACTGCCCTACTACCCCCTTTTATTATTCATTCTTACCAAGCACATCTAAAGACTGGAACCACCTAACCGCAGATATCGCATCTATATCAGAATGCACTATTTTGAGGCAAGCATGGTTCATGCTTTTTGCGATTTCGCCTGAGTGCTTATTGGTTTGGTTTGGTTTATGGGGTTTAACGTCCCAAAGCGGCTAAGGCTATGAGAGACGCCGTAGTGGAGGGCTCCGGAAATTTCGACCACCTGGGGTTCTTTAACGTGCACTGACATCGCACAGTACACGGGCCTCTAGAATTTCTCCTCCAAAGAAATTCAACCGCCGCGGCCGGGATCGAACCCGCGTCTTTCGGGTCAGCAGCCGAGCACCGTAACCGCTGAGCTACCGCGGCGGCTGCTCGACTGATGGGATGGACCCAATATGCCATGTGCTAACGACGGCATGAAACAGTGACATTAGCAAGCACGTTAACATGGAAATATTTCATTCTCGTTACTATTCTTCGTTACTATTCATTCTCGTTACTATTCATTCTCGTTACTAGTGCTTATTATTGCTACTCTTTGCCTTTTGCCGTTTTCATGTTATTTGCTTCTTGTGGTGCAGTCTTTTATTCTTATTTATTGCAGTCATATTTGCTTTTTCTCATGTTGGCATATCACGCTACATATTCTTATTTTGTATTTTTTTTTACTGTATATCTTGCCACTTTGATTATGTATTTTGCTTCTTGTAATCCACTCCAGATTAATTATCTGTGGGGCAAGTTTTTGTAAAATGAATTTAATGGTGCGCAAAGACAACGGCTCAAGAAAAAGACTCCCCTATCCAATGCTTCAGCGACTGAGTGTATGCGAAATTAATAAATATAGATGATTTTTTGAATTGCGAACATCCCGTTACGCACTTATGTAGGAGGTGGAGGAAAGTGGCAGCATACATTTGCAACTTTAGGGATGGTGCCAATAAGCAATCCCCTCAAGAGGTGTATGAATCCGTAAGAGAGCGCATTCTTTGTTATGGCATGACTATTTATGAATATCGCTCTCTGAGACAAAAAGCAAACGTTTAGAAACTTAGCAGTACCGGTAAAATATGCGTATACAACGAAACTGAAAGAGGCATGCCAGAAGAAACAACTAAAGAAATCTTAGTAAATTTCTGTCAGCTATATATGTACGTTGTACTGTCCTGTCGGTACCGAGCGTGCCCGCTGACCATGGCTAAGTGAACGCCACGGTCAGCGGGCACGCTCGGTTTGCTCGAAACGCCGTTGAGAGCGCTGCGATTTGGTAGCGCACGAGCGTAGACACGTGGTATTTTTCCATATTTCGCGGGCTTTCTTTAAATGCCGGAAAAAAGGACCCCGTAGGAGATACGGTGCTGTAATAAACTGGATCGGTTGTTTATAAACCTGCTCTACAACCTAACGTAACGGTCTTAGCACTAAAATGGATATTTGAAAATTTGCATAATTCATCTCAGTTAATTAAATAATTGAGCGTAATTCAAAAATATTCTGAGGAGCGCCACATGATGGCAAACAATGTATCGTTGGTTTCAGCGGGCTGCGGTTTGCCACTTTTTTTTATTCCTTGGTTCAAGTTACGTGAAACACCCTTCATTTAAGTGCTGACACTGCGCCCGGCGGTGCGACCAGATTGTGTTCGCTGCTTCATGCACTTCTCTCGAATGCAGACAGACGGCGCCACGCGATGGGGTCTTGTCTGGTCGCCGAGTTGCGGCGGCCGTAATGCAGGTGTTGCGCGATTGTTCGGTGCCGCGGCCTGTATGTACGCTTTGTTAAGTACGGCACGGCGCAGGTGGATGGAAACTGCTACAGACACTGCCTAATTTTAGGCTGCTTCGTGTTTTACTTGACGGGACTGCATGAATGGGTGGAACAGCAGCGAGTACGCGGCCCTGCGATCCTTCCAAGCTCGTTGTCGAAATGCGTTCACTGCAAAGTTTTTTTATGCTTAGCATATTGCAATCACTCAATTCAGCCCTTGGGCGCGGCCGGGCAGCCACCAAACCACGTGACGTGACGTCACGACACCCGGAGGAAAAACCGTAGGTAAAGATGATGGCGATTCTTGGTGAGAATTGCAAACATCGTAAACAAGAAAAAACAAAAAAAAAACAAAAAAAACTAAAAAAGAACGGCTGAGCATGGTGGCGGTTGCCACCGCCCCGTTTCAAAGGGGGCGCTCCTATCCATCCATCCATACGTCACGGAGAAAAAGGTGCTGAGAAAATCGAGTGCCGCCAAGCAATACCTCGCGCAAAAAGACCGCGCAGTATGCACCGCATTCTTGGCTTAACCAAGCTAAGCCTGGGCATCTTTTTTCGTTCATCCGCAAGAAAGCTGAGAACATAGTTAACTGTACTGACTCTGAAATGCAAACGATCGGCCGCAACGCACACGCTCCCACATTTGGGCCAAATTGTCTGCGCGTACATTCAGACATTGCTTGAGCAATGTCATGCGCTGACGCTGTGACATGATGCCCGCCGTTTAGAGAACATGCTTGAAGGGCAACTCAGGCGATTTTAAGGCGGAAGCCTTTAATGTCTCATCGTTGTAAGCAGCAGTTGTCGACAGAAAATGTCACGCTTTTCAATTGGTGGAAACGGTCGTGACGTCACAGTGCGCGAATTTCAAACAGGGCTAATTCTACTTTGGCTAGTAACCATGCAACCAATTGAAGGGATCGTATAGTGATGCTCCAAGTAAGTGGGACTGAGCTTAGTTAATTGCTTAATTACCCAATTAGCCTAATTAGCTTTACTAGTCAGGCCATATATATAAATAAAACCGATTAAGAAATTGGTCGAGCTCAGGAATCGAACCCTGGTATTCGGCGTGAGAGACGAGCATGCTATCCACTCCGCCATGCCAGCTCGATGGTTTGGAATGAACAAAGGCGCGTCTAGTGAATACGGTGTCTTCACTCACACTCATTCTCCTCCATTCTCTTCCGGCGAGGTTTAGGTGTCCACCGACAAATGAGGGACAGATACATTTCCTTTCCTCAAAAACCAATTTACCGATGAGCGAGGCGTAGAACCGAATGGGCGATGGCGTTCTATTGACTCCTTGGCAGCGTTGCAAGACGCTGTCTCGTTGCACTCTTAGGGGCGAAGATTAACATCTTAACCACACATCAGTGACCACACTTTAGGTCAAAAAATTGCCCCCCTGAATTTGTGAGACAGTCACTGCGTAATTTCCTTTCCTCAAAAAGCGTTGCGTTCAAAGGGCAAGGCATCGCGCCGAACGGGTGGTGGCGTTCCGTGGACTCCCTGGCAGCGCTACAACGCGCTGTCGCGTTCCACTCCTAAAGGCGAAGCTTAAGCGTCATTAATTAGCAGTTAATTAGTATTCAGGCATTAATCAGTAATTAACCATTAATTAGTGATTTGTCATCACTTAGTATTTAGTACTCAATTATGTGACGCCACCAGTGCCACAGAAACAGCGAAGGTGGTGCGGAAAACGCTTCCGCCTCTACCCACTGTGGACAGTCAAAGTGCCCCCTGAATTTTTTTCGATGTCCATCGATCGAAATTAAATTTTAAGTATTCTTTATGGTAGTGCGATGTCTCATGTAAAATTTCGCACCTGAAAGCGGCGTAGTTTTTCCGCAAGCGAATTCTGAAAACAAGCGCTCCTCAATGCGAGCTGACGCGAGCGGCGCCCATCGATCGAGCAAATTTTACAGTCCACCCTGTACTGTGACGTCACTGGTGTGTCAGCGTGTGAAGCCCGTCAGGCGCGCGCTGGCGTTGGCAATGCAAAGGAAAACGTAAAAATTGGTTTTGAGGAAAGTATATGACGCAGTAACGGACACCCGAACCGCGATGTAAGGGAGGAGTGAAAGAAGAAAGGAAGAAAGAGGTGCCGTAGTGGAGGTATCCGTAATTATTTCGACCACCTGTGCAATTTCACGCCATCTCAACATGTTTGATGTGATGTGCATGCCAGAGGGATGGGTCACGGACACTTCTGTTGTGCTGTGGGGTGCAAAAATTCTTCATCTGTGACAACGGGCATGATCTACCATAGGTTTCCTAGCGATAAGAACCTTCGCGACAAGTGGATGAGAACTGTCCGCCGTGTCAACTGGTCTTCGAGGAAGCATTACCGCTTGTGCTCGGAACATTTCGCACCAGATTGCTATGAAGACAGCGTGTACCTCAGAGAGAGCTCTGGACTCCCTAAGGCTTCGTTCAACCGGCGCTTGGAGCCAGATTCTGTGCCATCGTTATTCGAATGCAACCGTCCATCGCAGCGGCCAGCTGAACGAAGCGCGGCTGTCAAGAGGAATCGGACCAAGCTGAGCGTGCTCAAAGTATGTTGGTTGTAGAACTGTAGCTGGCGTGAATTCACTTCCAAAATCTCGCCGTCGAGACCAAGCTTCGCAAAGAGAGCACTGTTGGTGATGCATGCCCCTGTAAGGACGGTATGCACCAGGGCAACGTTCCGGCAGCAGATTCTTTCATCAGGCTGGGTCGGCCGGCACACGCCATACGAACAGCTGTCAGCGGGAGCATCCATTAACTTTTGTTCTGAAGCTTGTGTCACAAATGCATGCACGAGAAATGACTCAAGTACTTACTTCTCCGAGTTCAGACCGTCTCCATGCTGCATGACGCGGCCTGTGGTGTGACTCGGCTGACTCGCGTGGCGGTGGATCATACCTGAAAGGAGACTCGTCTAGTCCAAAATCGTCGAATAAGTCGTCTTCTAAAGAATCGCTGGTCTCGGAAAAGCTGTTCTCCGCGCTTTCAGTCATGCCAACAGCGCGGCTCGGGGTAGTTGCGATATCTTCGGGGACTTCACAGCGCGGCGAACACGCCAGTGACGTCACAGTCAATACCGCACGGATGCATCTCCCCGGTTTCGGTTTTGCGGTTTCGGTTTCGAGTTTGCGTTTTTTGCTGTTTAAAAGTTATTTTAGGGTTGCTTTTGAAAACTTTGTATCGTACACATTACAGGATGTTCTTAGGAACACAAAACAGCCATTAACTTAAAATGGCTGAAAAATCACCGGAGTTGCCCTTTAACTTCGTCCGACTGGGATTTTTAATGCGCAGAGAAATCCCAAGGGCGTTCCCGCATTCCACCCGATAGATTGCCTCCGCAGCCAGGAATAGAACCCATGCTATTGTGATGGGTTGCGGAACGCCTCCAGCGTTATGCGAATGAGCGCAGGGACCGAAAGGAAACCAAGTATGCATTTAAGATGTTTTTTATTTATTTAAATATACTGTCAATCCCCAGAGGGATTGTAACAGGGGTGGGTACAAGAAAAAAGAAATTTTACAGTATTGGAAACAAAGAATTATACCAGAGACAGAGCGGCACAATCGACTGGTCGCATTATTACAGGACGTGTCTAAGGATATGTACAAGGAATTGAAGAGGCAACACAGAATACTTACTGTGTTTCAAAATACATATATAACAAAGGTAAGTACAAAATTCGCGAAATTAGGATCATAAAATGCTTGCAAGAAATGAAACATGTGTCGATGCGTTTGTGGTTTCCGTTGATAGCCGCGTGGTGCACGAGATATGATAGTCGCGCTGGTGAAAAGTGGTGGGTCGAAACGCTTGGTTCCTTTCATCTTGTTGGAGCAGCGCAAAGGACGGGACACAAGAAACAAGGAAGGACGTACACATGTACAAGGACGTACATTCAAGTGCAGTGTTTCTTGTGTCCCGTCCTTTGCGCTGCTCCACCAAGATGCAACAGTACCAACTAGCCCAGCAACTTGCTCTTCTGGTTTCTTTCATCGCCTCCAGTAGTCTGAAGAATGGTCCCCGACGCTTTAAATGCCGATGGCGGCGCCTCTGGTAGCAGCAGCAATCCAAGAAAAACCCGTGCGAAAAATGCGAACGGGTTGGTGACGCTCATCTTGGCGTTGCCGCCGCGCCCACTCACTTTAATGGCAAGTGCAGTGCACGTTTAGCTACGCGACGCGAAAATAGTTAGGGGAAATTCCGCTGGCGTTACTCCTGCCAAGCTCATCTTTTACGCCGACGCCCACGATGCTGAGATGTGTTGTCTCCCCCAAGGAAAGAACGGCGTGCACGCGCAGAGATAAAATGTCTACGCGACCCTGAACTGGGATTGGCGGCCGTCAGTTGAGAATAATTACAGCGACTTGTTGACCTCAATAATATTGGGCCACGAAAATCTCCGTCGAGCGTTCTAGGGTACTCCAAATTATGCAGTTGCATATTTGTTATAAATATTACCGGCATATCTTACCGGCCTGTCTTCTGCCTTTTATTCCACCATGTTTTGTGGCACCAAATTGAATGCTCCGCTGCCACAGCATGTCGCATCTAGTGTGTCTCTGTAGATGCTTCTTCAAAAAGTGGCTTCCTCCACATGGAAACAGAGAGCCCAGACTGCCATTAGTAGCTTCAATTATTTCATTCGCTTACCTCGTGACCTCCAGAATTTCAAACTTGAGGATACCTTAATGACCAGGAAGCTCGACTACTGAGCCGGAGAACTAGGGTTAAATGCCGGTTGCGTTGGCCACGAAACAACGCAAAAGGTGCCCGTGTGCTGTGTGATATGAAGAATCCGATGTGGTCTAAATTTGGAGCCCTCCAATGCGGCATCCATTAATACCCATATGTCGCTGCCGAAAGTTAAACGGCGCAATTGGCATCTTTGTCCAGTTGAGGCCTTTATAGCCATCCTGTGGTACAAAGTTATTACCACAAGTATGTCCTTTCTGAAGGATATGATTCCGTATTTTCTGTGAAAAAACACACTTAATCAGAACTTGCTGGGCTACTTTTGTGTAGTCTAGAGACAAGACTGTGGCAGCAATCTTGATCACTGCAACCGTCTTTTTGGACGATGCACTGAGTAATGAAACCTCTACCATCTAGGCTGAACAGAGCTTGGCCTGTTTCTTCTTTTCTTGAGACCGCTTCGTCATGATTGCATTCGTGTGCTTGCAATGCTGCCTCGTTGGGATGCTGACGTAATAGTGGGGAGAAGATGTGCGATTGCTTCTTTCTTGTAATCAGTACATGGGAAAGTCACCGTGTATGTACCAATCACCACGTCTGTGGTGTCCCATTACAGCGTGTGGCAGAATGCATACTCAACAAAAAGCCGCTCTGTTCGCTTCAGAAGATAAAATATGTTAAGTCAGGATGAGTAAGACCTCCTGTGTTCTTACGTTTGTGAGAGCCGCTTCAGCAAAAGAGTTATTTGTTTACGGTGAAGGTCCATAAGCAAGTAGAGCAAAAGAGTTATTTGTTTACGGTGAAGGTCCATAAGCAAGTAGAGCAACTGGTTACTTTCGGCGTTTTTTTTTTGCAGAAAAAACCAGTGACATAGTAAAGAATGTAGTCCGTAACATGCCGTGCGTCCGATTTGTAACGGAAAACACTGAAAAACACAGCCTAAAACGGCACCGAAAGCGGGACACGCCGCTATGCCGCGTCCGCCGCTGCGCAAGCGAATGGACGGACGGACGGACGGACGGACGGACGGACGTGTGTATGTATGTATGTATGTATGTATGTATGTATGTATGTATGTATGTATGTATGTATGTATGTATGTATGTATGTATGTATGTATGTATGTATGTATGTATGTATGTATGTATGTATGTATGTATGTATGTATGTATGTATGTATGTATGTATGTATGTATGTATGTATGTATGTATGTATGTATGTATGTATGTATGTATGTATGTATGTATGTATGTATGTATGTATGTATGTATGTATGTATGTATGTATGTATGTATGTATGTATGTATGTATGTATGTATGTATGTATGTATGGATGGATGGATGGATGGATGGATGGATGGATGGATGGATGGATGGATGGATGGATGGATGGATGGATGGATGGATGGATGGATGGATGGATGGATGGATGGATGGATGGATGGATGGATGGATGGATGGATGGATGGAAAACTTTGTTCTGTATTGAATTGGTTGAAAGCAATGATGCCACTGCTAGTGCCACTATAAATTTATGTATGTATCCACACACATGATTTGTTAAAGTGGCACAGACTCCGTCAAGCTGTCTTCATCAGCTTTTTGTCTGTGCTCCTGAACTCTAATGATGTCGAATAAATTAAATAAACTACATTAAAATTACCTAAGAACGCTTTAGGTGGATCCTTCGATAGACAGCGGTATTTTCAAATTTTACGTGGAACGGGGGGGCATTTATGTTGTCGACACAAGCTAATGTGGAACACGCGGTTATGAACTTCTTTCGGTCCCCTACTACTGACTCGTTCCGCTTAAAAATTTTGTCTAATTCTGCGTTCCACGTAATTCCTCTCCCATTATGCTCTCCCCTATCGACTCACTCCACTCGGTAGCGGCGCCATTGTCGCTTTGTCTGACGGAGGAACTGGTTGGTAGTGTGGTGTGTTTTTATGCGAGGTTTTTGGTTGTGGTTGTGTGGGGATGCAACGGCAGTTATGTCTGGCTCTATGACGCGTCTGAGGCTCGCCTTCTGACCTGGTTCGTCGTCCCCACGTCGACGCGCTTCCCCCTCAAGGGCGCCGAGCGCTTGCACTGTCCGCTATTGGTCTTGCCACAGGACTTGCAACATATTAGCAGTTCGCAGCGCAATTTTTTTATATATTGTAAGAATTCACTACAACAATAGTGTACAGGTGCGTCTTCGAAGCACAGCTCGGAGGCCGTTGATCAAAGACGCGTCACGGCAGGCACACACCCAGGAGTCACACCGAAACTAGCACAGCACTTCGTTCTCCTCTTCGTCCACCGCGTGAACGGCTGCCGGTCGTTCCCATTACACAATCAATATATTCGCAGGTCTCGCGTCGACAGGTTTGCATTTTTTTGCTATTAACATTTTTGCAGTCTTCAAAAGTGTTTGTTCCCCATTGGTTTTCTATGGCAGTCTTATCTGCTCGATGGAAGTGGTGGAAACTCTCTGAAAGAAAGATTTTTCTACACATCGAAAGAATGGACCATTACCCTCAACATTTCCCTAATGATACTTTAAATTACTCCAACATTCAGAGCTGTTGCCAAAAAATGTTGCACATGGTGTTTTTCGTCGATCTTGCGCTTTCGAGCGGCACCATCTTCCGTCGTCTGTTCTGCCGGCGATGCCCTCGCCTGTCGCCGCTGCCCTGGGTGGCCGCCGTCCCAGTGCAGCTCGTCCGCTGTCTGTGCTTTCTATTTTGACGGTGGTTGGCGGTTCCAGCCAGAGTTCCAGCGGGGACCTAGCTATGGCAACGCCCGGAGAAGTGGAGTCCTATGAAGCAACTAAGTAAAGTGTGCAAGACTTTCGCTATGTTCTTGTGGGATGAACAAAGCGCCGCGTCTCACAACTTGTGCGCTCTGATTTCGGCGCTACTAGCAGACGTGATGGTTACATTTAGCATACTCTCTTCTCGCACTCTCGAGCCAACCTTGCAGCCATGGTGGTCGCAGCTGTGGAAGACGTCGCCTCGCTCTCGCGTTTGGTCCACTGCTCTGAAGGTGTGAGAAGCACTTCCTGAATCTTGAAGGATTGTTGCTTCCGTTAAGATATAGTAGGTTGTGTGCATGGAGGAGAAACCACTGGTGGTGTGTTTAGCTTTAGGCTTTCTTTTGTGCGGGACGTGCTGAGATCTGTAAATCGTCGTACGCCCATTCCATGAGCGCAGTCTCATACAGCACAAAGGATCTCAGTCCATTAATTGCGGCAGTGCATCGACTGCACTGCGGCGTGAAATGTGCACCGCTCTCGACGAGGACAGGGAGAGCACACACAGACGCCTCTAAGCCTTCAGTAATCACAGCGATGTGTGTTTTTTCCTCTCTTTTCGTCTTTCGTTTGCGCTGCTGTTTTAGCGAAGCCATACAACTTGTCCAGATCACGGTTTCACGGCTTAAAAAAAGTTCATCGTGTGGGTGGCGCGTCTCATTTTACTGGCAGCTCGATCTGCATTAAGCTTCCAGTGGACCGTAGCTTTGGTCGATGCTTACTTAGCAGTTCAGAAAACACTGAGCTGGCAGTGCAATGGGATTTGCCAATGAAGAGGAAAAGAAGATGTTCGATGTTCCCTCATGTCAAAATGAAAGCAATGAAAACACTTGTGACTTTTATTGCTGGCATGTTTTTAGCGAACTGAATTTATTATCTTCTTTTGAAGAAAAACATCATGCTTTTCTTTTATTTATTTATTTATTTATTTATTTATTTATTTATTTATTTATTTATTTATTTATTTATTTATTTATTTATTTATTTATTTATTTATTTATTTATTTATTTATTGCAATATCATCAGTGCTCGCAAGGCGTTATAGAGAGGGTGAGCGTAAAAAAATTATACATAGCGTAGAATTACAGACAGAAAGCAACATCACAACGCAGACGCTTGTACGGTGATATACTTGGTGATAAGTGTCTTGAGGAGTGACGTGTCTTCAATGCAGATGATATGGTGCGGAAGACGGTTCCTACCGGCACTGGTCTTCGGTAAGAAAGATTTAAAAAGCACGTTCGGTTTACGAATACGGATAGCAACTTTATGCGGATGATCATACGTCATGGTAAGTATGATGGGATTGGAGGGACAAAAATCCTGTTTTAGTTTTGGTTATGAAAGGAAAAGCCGTGGAAAATTCTGAGGCGTGAAATCTTTCTATGATCCGCGTGATTAGTTAGACCAAGTTTTTAGTTCATTAAAGAAACACTAGCCGTGCAGAAATCATTAGAAAAGATGAAGCGGATTTACCGACTCTGAATCGATTCTATAGTACAGATTAACGGGAGCTGTGCTGTGTTCCATACGGATGATCCGTATTCTAACTTAGGCAGTGTTAGTGTTTGCTATAAAAGTAACTTGAGATGGGATGGAGCCTGAGAAAAGTTTCTGGGTATGCAGCCAAGGGCACGGTTTGCATTGTTAATGACATATTCCATGTGGATGCGCCAGGATAAGTTGTTAGTGATGTGAACACCCAGATATGAATTTATAAGACAAGAGGCTACCTAGTGAAAGTCTATTAATCTTGTAACCGAGCGCTTTGGACGGGTGAGATGGACATAACTTTGCACTTTTATCGCTTAAGAACCCCGCACTATTGCTGTCACCGATTAAAGACGTTATCTGGATCGGACTGAAGGAGGAAATCATCGTTAGTGTCATATATTGCGAGAAAAAGGACACAGTCGTCTGCAAAGTGCTTATAGAAGGAGTTAATCCAAATCGGAAGGTCATTAACATATATCAGAAAGAGTAAATGATCCAGAACGGTGCCTCGGGGAACATGACAAAGGCGTGTGATAAGAATTTGAGTTTCAGTCGGGATGTGCGGTATTCCATATTTTCTGACAGAATTTAACTTTTAAGACTTACGAAGCCCTGGAACAAAAGGTTCCGGCCATATTCGTGGAGCTGCAGGTGGAAGACGTAACACTGAAAATAGAATTCGATGCAGGGGACAGTGTTTACGATCCCGCAGGAAGGAGAATTTCGCAGGCGAATCCCAGCAAATCTGACGTTGAGTTCAGAGGATATTTCGGTCAAATTTCACCTCTTGGCAAGGCAATAGTCATGGCTAGCTTCGGAAACAGGACGGCGCGGCTTCCGCTATTTGTAGTGAACGGGGGACGAAGAGCCCCCCTGGGCAGAAATTGGGCTAACGAGTTCAGCATGCCTTTGGAGCAGCTCGTCAATGTTCATCAGGGGGGCAGCACTGACTTGTTAGTTGGGAAGTTCCAGGCAATATTTACTGAAGGAATCGGTAGAATGGGGGGTGTAACGGCGAATATTCATGTGCCGGAAGGTCATGCGCTGGAAGGAGTGAAACCCATTTTCTGTACAGCACGATTCATACCATTCGCTTTGCTATATTTGGTCTGACAAGAATTGATGAGGTTGGAGTATGACGGGATAATAACTCCGGTGCGCAAGGGATAATAACTCCTCCGCAGCGGAGGAGTGGGCCGCTCCGTAGTGCCAGTTGTGGAGACATCAAGCTGACCATAACAGAGCTGTCGACACAGAGA